>NC_073236.2:73605000-73922500 GCF_029281585.2 Gorilla gorilla gorilla | reverse complement strand
TCCTTTTGATAAAACCCAGCTCTGGTTAACACCATCACCTGTCTCCTTCATGTATTCACTTGAGTCAACCCTGATGGAGAAAATGTACGATTGGGCTAACTGATCTCATTAAAGTTAGGACCAAAATCTCAAACAAGCTCTCATTCAACCAGCCCACCTACTGCATTTCCCTAGAGGAACTGCTCTCTCTCCCTTCAAGTTATTATTTAACATTCCTCTCCTCAAATCTTTTATGCTTTCTCCTCCTGGCTCACTCCCAGATGAGCTTTTCTTTATTACCTAACCCCTACTCCCCACCACCCAAATCCACCAAGCTATCTGTATCTATTAATATGCTGATACCTTACGTCTTCCCTCCTGTCAGGGACATGTTCTGTGCATATTTAAATCCAACCTATCCACTTGTGTTCTAGGTCCTGTCTGCATCCTTTCTCAAGGACTTTGTGCTGCAGATTTCTCCTTTTCTGTATCACCCTTCCTCTAAACTGGATGATTCCCATGGGCATCTAAACATGTTCTAATAGTTTCCATCGTAGCATAAACTCACTTGTTCCGCATTCCATTTGTGTTTCTGGCTCATTTCTCTGCTCATCTTCACAGCAGATTGTCTTGATGTTGTTGTCTGTAGATACTCTCCCTGCTTCTTGACCTCACATTCTCTCCTAGTTGACTCCTGATTCTACTTTTCCACCAAAATGGTCCTTGTCAAGGTCACCAATGACTTTTGGGTTTTCAAATCTATGGTCAGTATTTTGTCTTCATCTTCCTGGCCCTCTCAGCAGTGTTGGATATGGCTGACCACCCTCCTTCTTGAAAGAATTTTTCTTATCTTTTCCATGGCAGCTGCTTTCTGGTTTTGCTCCGACCTCACTGACAGCCCAGACTTAGTTTCCTTTGCTGGCTCCTTATCCTCTGCTTGACCTCTGAATGAGGGCATGAGTCAGGCATTTCCTTTCTCCCTCTCTACACTATTGCTAGATAATCTCATCATCTATGCAGTGACTGTGCTGAAATTTTTATCTCTAGTTCAGACCACTCCCTTGCATATTCAAATGCTGCTTGACTTCTCCATTGGATGACTAATAGGTATCTGTAGGAGACACTGCTGGGAGGTCCTGCAAACTCAAATCCTCTTCCTGAATGGGTACCTAGGCTGCATACTTCAGCCTCTCATACCAATAAGTGTGGCCTTGTGACAGATTTCTAGCCATGGTATGAGAACAGAAGTATGTGCACCACTTCTAGGTTTAGCCCATCAAAACCCCCCACAAGAGATCTCCCTTATTCCTTGTCTTTCGTAGACTGATGCATATGAGCTCAGTGACTTTTAAAGCCAAATGTTGAAGATGGAGGGGCCACCACATGGAATAAACCCGGGCCCCTGCATTGCTATTTGGAGGAGAGCTGCCCACTAAGGAAGGAACCTGGGTCCCTGCATTGCCATTTGGAGGAGAGCTGCCCACTAATCAGGAATAACTGACTTGGATTTCACCAGAGCAAGAAATAAAATCTTATTGTATTAAGCTATTGGATTTTGTTTTTGTCTGTAAGAGCAACTGAAATTACCTAAATTAATACAGCATCTTAACCTTAACCAACATCTGTCCCTGCAGCTCTTTTGAGTCTCTTTATCCCAAAACTGCCTGTATCCTGGTCTTGCTCGTATCAGCAAATGGTGCCATCATTCATTGGCTTCTCAGCAGTAGAAGAGTGCCTAGCACATATTAGGTGCTCATCAATGCTTGCTGAATCACTACATCTGACCCTTGATTCACTTATTCCTCTCTCAGTCATCTGATCCATCAGTAAGTCCTGTAAGGTCTATTTCACAATATCCACCTGCTTCTCTCCACCTCTACTAAAACCATCTTAGCTCACATTTCTGCTGCCTGTAACTGGCATTATTGCAGTGACCTTTAACTAGACTCCCCCCTGTGCTCTTTCACCCTTCAATCCAATCTCCTCATAGCAGCTAGACCGATCTTTTGAAAATATAAGTCAGCTCCTATCATTCTCATGGTTCAAGTCCTCCAGTGGTTTCCCATTACATTTTGAATAAATTCTCAATCCTAATGATGGTCTAAAGGGCTCTCTGTGGCCTGGCTGCTGCTTCCCTCTCTGAGCTCATACTGTCCCACTCACTCTTTGCTCATAAAGCTCTGGCCACACTGGCCTTTTTTCCGCCCAGGAACACCTCAGACTTACTCCTGCCATTGGACTTTTACTGTAGCTGTTCCTTCTGTCTGAAATGCTCTTCCGTGCTTTCCCCATGGCCAGCTTCTTCTCGTCATTTCAGTTATCAGCTTAGTGCTATCTCTGCAGAGAGGTCTTCTCTGGTCTAAAGAAGCCCTACACTCACTCCCTTTCACAGTACCTTGTTTTATCTTTATCACCACACTTACAACTATTTGACATTTTCCTAAGAGTGTATTTTATGGTCTTCCCTCTGCCCCGACAAGGGACTTTGCTTACCTTGTTCAACACTGTATTGTCATCACTAGTAACAGTATCTGGCTTTTAGTGTATGCCTAATACGCGGCTCAGGAAAATTAAGAAATTTACTTAAGCTTCTACAAGTTCAAACACAATGGTGCTTCTTTGATTTATTCAAGGCTCATACATGACTTGGTCAGGCTTGTTGCCACGATGAGTACTGTGAATTATTGTTATTATTTTTTTTAAAGTTTTTAAATTTTGCAAAAGTAATGTTTTTATTGAAGAAAATTTAGAAAATGTAAACAAGCAAAAAAAATAAATAATTAAAAGGTAGCTGTAATACAGCATCCCTGTGCTAACCACCATCAATATTTTGGTATGTTTGTTTGTTTGTTTCCTTCCTTCCTTTGTTTCTTTCTTTCCTTTGTTTCTTCTCTTTTCTTCCTAATTATTTGTACACATGTTAAACAAAAGTGGCATCATTTTCTCACAGTGGAATATTGGACAAATCTCTTCATATAATATTAGTTTTGCTCAATAAGCATCTTCTTAGAGAGCACTTTAACTCAATGCCAAGTTTAGTGGTAGGTGTGTCTGTGAAAAGTTTTATTGGGTCTGCCACATGGATGCAGCCTCTGGTCATGGTATTGTACCTCTGCAGGCATTGGATGATGCCTATTTATCACTGTCACTGTCCTGCGGGTGGTGGTGAAAGTCAAGTAATGCTATGCTCTCTGTGGTTAATTTTTTTGTTCTTAAAGCTAAAAAGTGAGAGACCTATTGCAGAATTCTGTGACCCAGCTGGTTCAGTGGTGACAGGCTAATGTCTCCCAGAGTGACTGTAGCAGCTTGCAGATTGGCAGTAATGAAGCTGACCTCTATTACATGTAATAAAAATGGGACTTTTAATATAAACCTAAACAAGAGAGGGGCACAGTAAGGGCTGCATTCTTTTTGCCTTAGGTCCTGGCAAATTGTCATGTAGTTACTGAAGTCCTAAAAGGCAAGACATTCAGTGATAGTTTAGTTACAATTTACTTTTAAAATGCTATACATTAATAGAATAATTATACTAATATAAGACATACTAATATAACAGACAAAGGGCAAATGATGTCAAACTTAATATCTTGGAGGTACAAATAATTTGGCTTTTTAATGGTGTATTTGGTGGATTGGCCTAGAGCTATATTTTGACACTGATTTTGGTCAAAGGATAACCATTGTGTGTCAATAATTGAAGTGAATCAGTCTCTCAGCTCATGTTGCTATGTACTCAGATGCTATAGATAAATCTTAACAATAGACCTCTTCTGTAGTTCTACAAGGGGATTTTCTATAAGATGTGGTGTGGCAGGCTGAGTTATGTCCCTCCAAAGATATTCACATCCTAATCCCTGGAACCTGTGAATATGTTATCTTACAGGGGAAGAAAGACTACAGATATGATTAAATTAAGGATCTTGCAGTAGGGAGATTATGCTGGATGATTAGGATAAGCCCAATATAATCGCCAAGGTCCTTATGAAAGGAAGGCAGTAAGATCAGTGTCTGAGAGAGAAGATTCAAGGATAAAAGTAGAAATCAGAGAGGAGTGAAGATGTTATTCTCCACCCGGCTTTGAAGAGAAAGAAGAGGCCACAAGCCAAGGAATGCAGGTGGCCTCTAGGAGGTGAAGTTAAGCAAACAATTTCTTTCCTAATGCCTCCAGATGGAATGAAGCCCTGTGGACCCATTTTAGATTCTTCACCTCCAGAACTGAGAGATAATAAATTTCTATTGTTTTAAGCCACAAAGATCATGGTAATTTGCTACAGCAGCCATGGGAAATTAATACATATGGTCAATTTATAATTCATGAGAGACTCTAGGCCAGAATGCATGTCAACTCTGATCAATAGGTAGGTGATGCCTAGGGCTCTGGGTTAAGACTGATTCTGAGGCTGAGTCTGCTCAATGAGAGCATTACTACAATCAATCAGCAATGACAGCTAAGGGTTCAGGATGCACTTCTCTGCCTCAGACCTAAGTCTTTTTGGGGTGGGTAGGAGAGTATAACCTGCAGAGCCTAACAACAGGCCATTGCATGCAGCTCTGAAAGATGAGCTCTACACTGGGCACTGATAGAAACGGAGATTGCCTAGGTATGTGGGTTTCAGTGAATGACGCAGCTGAGCTTTCTTGAAAGGGGAAAGTTGTTGGCTTTACCCAAATATCTGGATATCCTAGAGGCCTTGGTTCCACTTATGTCTGGTGATCCCACTAACTTGTAATTTTGGGTCATTTGATATCCTTTTATTCCAGTTTACTAAAAACAAACTAAGCAAAATCTATTTTGGGGTAAAGTATGAGAAAATTACCCATTTTAAAAATCACAGAAGTTAGTACATCTTGCTTGTAAAAATCGAGCCACAGAATGGTTAATAAAACCTGGGATATATTATTTTTTTTTAAACTCTCTTTTCATTTGCTTTTAACTTTACCTGCTTTTCCCTATACCTCCCTTTTGGGACATGAATACACAACACCCACGTTCATGGAATCAGAGTATTCTGGGAACAGTTGTACAAACTTGAAGATGAATCATGACTTGAGTTTTGAGGACTGTCTTGGTGAGTTAGAACCAAGACCTGCTGTTTGTTATTAACAGCCTGGATGCTATTATCTATCCTCTTCTTTCTGTGGTACAACTACAATCTGTGAACTCACAGAGGACCCCCTTGGCAGCTGCAGGACATAATTACCACATTCCAGAATACCTTTTAGGCGTTTGGATCTATGGCTACCTCTTTGGATTGCTCCCCTGCTAACTAATATGTTACTGGCTTGACACAATTGACAGCCGGCTGCGCCGGTGGCAAAAGGACTGCCTCTGGGGTTGTCTCAAAATGAGGTTAATGATGGGCTAGATGAGCTCTCTGGGTTTTTTAGACATCATCTACCTGGGAGCGGAATGGGTGTGAGGCTCTGGTATGATGACAGCGGGGGCTCTCACCACACAGTGAGATGTACCAAATGGGCCAATTATTCTTCTAGGTGGATCATGGAAATTGTTTTCCTAATTTTGAATGTAATTAAAACAAAGCAAAGCAAAACAAAGCTAGACCATTCTTGCATCCACAAAAGGCCAGGAGTGATGAGTTGCAGAAGCCAGTGAAGTTGCATTTTCTCCTGGGTGATGGGGGGATGGGTTTCTTCAGCTTTTTCTTCCGTGTTCCCGCATATGACTGGGACAAGCCACAGGGTAATGAGGTTTGGGCTGAAGTTTCAGTCTCTGACTGAAAGGAGACTTTGTCATTATTCTGATCAATTCACACATATTACAGATATGGAAGCAAAGGCCTGTATGGGGAAAATGCTTTCTCAGGGATACTTAGTTTGTTAGCAGAGGAGTCAAAACCAGAATTTATTTCTCCCAAATTCTAGCTGGGGAGGGAGAAATCCTGAGGTTCTGCTGACTACCCATTGGATTGAAAGATTCTCATCCAAATATTGAACATCTTCTGGGCAGGAATTATGTTTGCTTATGTCTATACCCCTAACACCTGCTACCTGGACAGTAGGAGGTGCTCAGTGAATGTTTGTTGAATGAATGAATAAATGTATGTCCCACAGATAGTTCAGGGAGGTGGGAAAGTTGAAAGTTTCATCCACTCTTAGAAACCAGAATAGGCCTTCTGAAGCAGGGGATTGGCTTTATCTTTATCGTCTTGTTTTTTTCTTAACTTTCATTAATCTTGCAATTATATTAAAGATATCTCATGGAGTCCAAATGTCTAAAAATCTAATTACCTCTATAGAGCTGTGCCATCCAATGTAGTTGCCAATAGCCATTAAGCATTTGAAATGTGGCTAGTTTGAATTGAGATTTGCTATAAGTATGGAATACACACTCAATTTCAAAAACTACAAAAAGGGAATATAAAATATTTCAGTAATTTAAAAAATATTGATTATATGTTGGAAGGATAATGTTTTGGATATATTGAGTTAAACATTTTATTAAAACTAGTTTCTCTATTACTTTTTTTTCCAATTTGGCTACTGGAAAATGTACAATTACACAGGTGGCTCACATTTGTGGTTTGCATTGTTTTCTATTGGAGAGCATTGCCATAGAGCACTCGTTTTTGTGTTTGCTGGCCAAGTGGGTTGGATGGATTAAGAAGTTATTTATTTGATGAAGTATCAATTAGTTAGTGACTTTTCTGTAAATATCCAGAGGATTACTATTATGTACCGTTTGGTGAAGACATGCCTTCTTAGATCAGTTCCATTAGTAGATCTCACCATGTGTGAGTGAGAGACCAAATCTCAGAGAGGTTAAGTGCCGTGGAGCAGGATTAGAAGATGGACTTGTAGGACTTCAGATTTGTGCTCTGAGCCTCAGCTTTTTCAAACATGGTCCCTAGATGACGGCGTGGTATGTTCAGGACTGAGGGATGCCACTAACACTTTATTACTCATATTAGTTAAAGGATCAAAGTTTGTGATTGCTTTTACTTATAAATTAGAGCAAATTCAAGGCTATCTCTGTGCGTTCCTTTCTTACTTATTCCTCTTACTTACTTGAATTCTGACATATTTCCTTCTAAAGGGGGAGCAGGCAGGGAATTGGGTACACTCATAATAGGTTAATGGACACAGTCTCACCCTGTACCACTCTCTCTCGATGACTATGTACTAGGCAACAAGTCAAGCGTCTTTTGATATCTGACCCCACCAAATTCTTCCCAACCTCAGGGCTTTTGCACTTGCTCTTTCCTCTCCTTGAATGTAAGTGGAAGTTAATGCCCCCAATTTTAGCACTGTGAGTCTTTTCTCATCCTTTTGGTCTCAGCTTAAATGTTATCTCCTTGGAGAGGCCTTCACTGAGTTCCGAGTCATTCCTACCTGGTAGAAGCTATTTTTGACCTTCTTTGTCTTTTCATGTCACTTTTCCTAATCTGCAATTATTTTTATTCACTTTTGTATGAATATCAGCTTCACAGGAGGAGAGACAGGTTGCTCTTGTTTACCTCTGTATCCCAGTCACCTACCTACTTTTCCCTATACCTCCCTGGTGTAGGACCTGGTAGAGACCTGGTAGAGAATAGAGGGTCCATACCTATTCATTGAATAAATGAATGAATGAATGAAACAATTGGCATGCCTAGGAACATAGCAGCTGAAATTATATTTAATCTCCAGAATTGGCCACTGTTTCACACAGGCAGTGGTCACCCCTGGGGAGTGAATCTATTTCTAGATTGCATTCATGTAAGGCATGTTTGGAGAAGGAATACAGAAGGCAATGGTGTAAGTCCTTGAAGGTCTGAGGTCACATCTGGAAAAGAATGGCTGGACTGGGCTGGGTGAGAAAATGTGGTTGGATGCAGCAAAATTTTTTTCTACATACAAAGCAGAATCATCACTTTAAAACCCCTGGGTCTACTACTTCTTTAAAGCTAAGCAGGTCCCTAGTAAATCAGGTGGCCTCAATATTTTTGTCTTATATCCAATATATTAATAGTATCACTTACTATTTTGAAGGACACACTATTAGTAATCCTTTGTTTAATCTTAGCATAATTTACTCTCCATTTTCTCCTAAATGTGGTGCAGAAAACTTTCAAAAATGATGAGAAATGGAATGAGTTTTGTCTTGAGAATTTTATCTAAAAACTTTCAATATACTTCAGATGAGGGAAGCCACCTTGCAGCTTTGCAAATTCGAGATTGGGAAACAGCAGAGTAAGGCAGGGAATGTTTCTGGGTAACCTGGGGTTGGTGTTGGGACATCCCACATAGGCTTTTTTTTTTTTGCAAGTGATGACTTTTACAAAGAAACAGATGGGCCCTTTGAGGTTGCTGTTCCTGCCTGAGTTCAGGGAGGTTCCAGGGTAGGATTTAGTAGCAGACGGCATGGAGCCATCTCAATGTATTCAGCTCTAGGTTGCTTGACTGGCTGGCATCACTTTTTGCCTCCTGCTGACGTCACACACACATATCTTCCCTGTTGCCCCTGGCTGGCAGGAGAGCTAAGGGCAGCTGCTTCCAGGTGTGACCACTGTTGAGCCAAGCTCCTGTCACAGCCCTTATTGCCATGTAGAAGCAGCTTCTACTGAAGTTAAGCCCAAGGTAACACAGATCAGCCTCTGTATTACTTCTCCAGGGTTGCCAGCTCATTTTAACCCAGACTGGTCAAAAATTAATATCCCATCATTTCAGCTTGCAAAGCCATTCAACACTAGGTCAATGTGAATTCAATAGAATTTCGTATCACTTACAATAAAGACTCTGGCTTTTTTGAAAGTGCATACAGAAAAAAAAAAGATGAAGAGAGATGAAGCCGCAGATCCCTGGGCCAGTTGTCAAAGGGAAAAAGCCTTTATGCCAGCGACAGGAGCTAAGCCCATCCTTTTTGGTTCTTTTAAAGTGAAGGTGGGTTTGAGCAGAGAAAATCCTATTGTGTTGAATGATTCTGTCGGGAGAGACGTAGAGACTTTGGAATATAAATGAGTGCTAGCGAGTTGGAGAATTAAAACTCTCCGTCATCTGTGTATTATGGGCTTCATGTGTGATAAACATGCGTGTTTCCAGATTAACCCCAGCCTGCCAGGGCCTGTTTAATGGTATTATTATTAATAGCATCTTTGATCCCAGTGTGTGTTTACCATACTTGTCTGGGAGGCATCTGTGCTGAGTGATGGTGGGGCCTGGCTTGAGCACATGCAGGATCTTGGGAGGGAAGTAGGTGACTTTCAGTCCACAGAGACTTAGGATACCTTATCATGGGGGTGGGGTGGGAGATGGGGTAGGGAAACTTGGGGTGTGAAGAAGGAGAAAGTCTACAGAGGAATTGGCAATGTGTAAGAGTAGTCTTAAGATTACTCTAGGTCCAGGTTCAGTGCTTGGTTTAGAAAAAGCAACTAATTTTGGAAATTGGGTATGAAGGGAAGTAAACGTGGGGAGAGGAAAAAGGGTAGTAGAAACAAGAAGAAATATTTGAGAGAGTGGGAGACAGACAGCGTGCGAGAAAGAAAGGTTTGGTAGGGGGAACACTGGTTGGTAGAAGGGAAGGTCGTGTGGTGAAAGGAGGGTAGCTATGAACTCTTCTGCCCATGGTCTTCCCCAGGCCCTGTCCCTGCCTATGTTCTCAGTGGCTTATGCAGAAAAAAAGGGGGACAGGAATGGGAAAAGTCTGTAAGGCACTGAGAAGCATTCTTCTCCCTTTATCTTCTCCTCTCCTTTATCTTTCTTTCTCTTTTTGTATCTTTTCTTCCTTCCTTTACTTGCAAGTTCAAACATTTTGGTGAAGTTTAGCCTGAGTGTTGGAACTACCATTCATCTTTGGGCAAGTCTTTTAATGCCCGTTGTTCTGAGATTCTCCATCTGCATGGTAGAAATGAATTGCTTGTACATGAGAGACTTTGTTCTTCACAATGTACACACCAGTCAGAGGTAACTGAAGGTACACATTGTTTGTGTTGTTAAATAATGTGTGTGTGTGTGTGTGTGTGTGTGAATAATATTTGAAAAATGGAGCTACAAGAAGTGAAATGTATCTTAAAATGTGCAATACAATAGCAAATGTCCCATGACAGTTTTTCTTCTTTCCTGGTCACTTTGTGAGGATTATTCAACTAATGTCTTGGAAGTGCAGTGTTCTGGGCATGCAGGAAAAGAGGTCTTACCCCCCTTGCATCATGCAGGGCTCAAGGAGGATTTTATTTTTCCTGAGAAAAGATGCCAATTGCAGTTATTCTGAGTAACAAACAAAACATTACATCTTACGACTCAACATTGCTTTACGTCTGAAATAATAAATCCTGATATACCATTCTTTGAGGAATCATCTATTCTTGTGGCTTTTTCCCATGGAAGGCCTTGACATCTGGTTACAAGGATGGAAAAGAAGGTGAGTTTAATTGACCGATTGACCAACCAACCAAACATCAACCAAAATAAAGGAATATGGAGATTTCGAATGCACTTTGAAGTACATCTAGTGTTAGGTCAATTGTGAAGTGTTCCAGTTGTTACATTTTCACTCCTTTCATGGCTGGGACATAGGCATATGATCAACCCAGGCACTACAGAAGTTGCAGGTGGTGGAGAAGTTGACAAGATTTCCCCATGCACTTAGACAAGGGCAAGGTGTCCCTTTGCTCACTGTAGCAGATGGCTTTGTACAAGCTCTTTAGGATAGCCCATGTCCTGGTTTCAGCTCAGATCATTGAACTGGAAACATGTGTGTCCATAGAGACACTCACCTTGGACAGTAGTCATCTGTCTTTTTTGTCTTTTACATCTCTCCCCTTTTCTGATGTTTTGCCCTTGAATGAAGCTTCTGAGTGGCCTGGTTGTTGAAGCAGATGGTCTGGTCATTGCCTGGACTCTCCAAACAGTAGGCCTTCTGCTTTAAAACAATTTTTTAAATAACCAGCTTTAGCTGTAAAATGACTGTCAACTTGTAACCTTACTGTTTACACCACAGTGTGCAATAAAGATGGCAGAGGCTGTGAGAATATCTGCCTGGCAATTGTACTTTTGTGTGTCAGGCCAAGAAGTGCTAAAAGCTTTCAGAAATTTCAACATTTCTGACTGTGGGAACCATTTTTACAAGAATCTTTTTACAACGGAGAAGACTTTATTTCAGAGAGAAGTCAGGGATAAGGAAGCAATGCTCATTTTGAGCATGAAGATGCCTCATGTACATGAAAAAGCAGTTGAAATTCTTGCTTCTTTTCCTCCCTCCCTCCTTCCTACCTGCAGTCCCTGACTGCAAATCCCCTTGTAATTATCCCCATCACTAAAGTCTGGAAGGCTCACCTTCCACAACAGGGGATATTAGAAGGGCTAAATGTCTCCCACCGCACAGGGAGAAATATTCCTTTGTTTGAAGAGGAAGTTTTCTCATCCAAAGATTATGTCCCCCTGTGACTGTGCCATGATCGGAAGAGAGAGAGATTTTCACGTCCCCTGTGACTGACTGTTGTGGAAAACACAGTAATATCAGGGTTTAAGGTGGGGAGGTGGGAGTTTCAGAAGATTTTGAGGGGGTCTCTTTGCCATTGAAAGGTAGTATAACCATTTTCCGGGATTAGTGAAGATAGGGGGAGGAAGACACGCTGCCTAGGGGATGCTGCTGTGTTAGGTGCCATACTTCTCGTGTTTGGAAATCCTTCTCTGTCTGTTTTGGACATGTGTTCTGTGAAAGCCAGTCCCTGGGGGAGAAAAATGGTACTAGTACCATAGTTCATTCCAAATCGGTGTCCAGTTTTGACATTCAGCTGATAAAGTGAGGTTTTTCAGGCCTATCCGTTAGGGACATCAGAGTTAGGGTAGAAAACACCTATTCGTTCTGCTTCATTAGGTATTTATATAACCTGAAAGAAGTTCTTTTAACTTGAGGCTTTTAAAAATACAATGAAATGATTGGTGGAAAATGACTAATGTACACTTTGATGCAGATTAAAAACGGTTTACATGTAAGTAATTGAATAGTAAATAAATCATTGGTAAATTACAAATATGTTATTACCACAGTGTAGTTTTGTTGTCAACTACTAAACTCACCTCACTGGGGTTTTGATAAAGTGTTAGCCAAGAGTGATTTGGGGCTGGATCCAACCTGTAGGCAGTCCAGGGCCTGTGGGTTTACCTTGGGTCCTCTGAGGGTCTTGGGTCTTTGTACACCCTCCTGTATGCCAGGGCAGACAGATCTCATTGACTTTGACTCACATTGAACCAAGTGTGATTTTGGGATGGATCCGTTTCTTAGGCAGTACAGGATCCAGGGATTTGCTCCTAAGTCCATGATGGTCTTGAGTCAGACCTAGGGGTGATAGATTAATAGTAAGAGTGTCCCTTCTCCTTGTCCCCAGCCATGGCAGACAGAGCTAATTGATTAAGGCCTACTTAGCCCTGAGTCTAGATGCAGCTTCACCATTCCCAGGCAGCCTCAAGAGTTGAGCTGGGAGATGCAGCCCATTGGTTATCCATAATGCACCACGCCCTGATGTTTGAATTGATGTCCTCATCTCAGGGCTTCTTAGAAATCCTATTTTCAATGGCTTGAAGTTCAGTCCTTAAAGTAAAGACCCTTACTGGTCCACACAGGGTTGGTGTAGTTTTTATTCCTTATTGCTATTCAACAAATCCATGTGATATAAACATGAACATCACATGGTAGAGAAGAGAGAATTGTGTTGTCTTATCTGAGCTTGGATCCTGGTTGTTCCACCTACTAGTGGTGTGATGTTAGGCAATTATCTCTTTGAGCATTGGGCATTTATCCCAATGCTCAAAGATATAATTGTGTAAGATTTGCCTCGCACGGTCATCATAAGAGTAAGAGATGATATAAATTACCTCGCATATTTCCTGATACGCTTTAAGCACAAATAAATGGTGGCCGTTATTAGCACTATCACAGGAAAAAGAGACTAGTGCAGTGTGTTGTGGACATTCACGAAATGCTACTCTCTCTTTATCCTGTTTAATTCCTTTGTAGGCGTTATCACAGACTATATTTATTTGTGTATGTGTGTTTATTTATTTTTCAGGTCATCTCCACTAGCAAGTTAGCTCCATGAGGAGCTTATTGATTTCTTTCCACAACATAGCTCAATGCTTGATGTGTAGTCGTCACTCAATAGATATTTGCTAAAACACCAAATTTGCTTTATTTTTCTTAATAAAATAATAATCTGCAAGAATGCATAATGCAGCTCTCCTCTATGATCCCCCCTCCCCACCCCACAAAGGCTTGCGGGAGGTTGTATGAAAGTGCTGTCTTCTTGGCATTGTAGGGAGTGGAGGGGTTAATAGGCTTCTGGGGCTTTATATCAGGGATGGGAGTCTCTGCAGGGCTGGAGGCTGCCTGGAAACCTTTCTCTCACTTCCAATAGCTGTGGTGTGGATCTCACTGCAACAGTCCTGACTGCAAAGGAGCTGTCTGCCCCAAGGTTGGACTTGGCAGGGCTTTCCTGTTGAAATATTTCAGGCAGACACTGTAAGGCTGTGCTGTCAATAAGTAGCCACATGTGGCTGTGGAGCCCTTGAAATGGGATAGTCCGAACTGAGATGGGCTGAAAGCGTGAAATACACAAGGGATTTTGAAGGCTATGTAGGAAAAAAATGTAAAATATTTCATTAATAATTCTTAATATCGATTACATGTTGAAATGATGATATTTTGGATATATTAGGTTAAATAATATCTATGATTAAAACCAGGTTTATTTTTTTCTTCTTGCTTTTTAAAATGTGGCCACTAGAAAATTTAAAGTGACATATGTGGCTCACATTTGTGCTGACCTTATATTTCTCTCTGCCAGCCCTAGAATGGGACACACTCTCAGGGCAAAATAGAGGAAAGAGCTGTGGGCCAAGTGTCCAGAGCTAGTCTCAGTCCTGCTTCTACAAGAATTCGACATGTGATCTTGAACAAGCCACCCAAACATTCTGCACCTTAGGTCTTTCTGGAAAAGTCTATTCAGAGGCTTTGATACTTAAGAAAGAAACAATAGTGTTAAACTACACTACAGTTACAAGATGCTATTGTCTTATTTCCATTATTAAAGCCACTTCGGAAAATGTCTGTGGTGCAGGCAGCCAAACTTTCCTGATTCTGGGAAGAATGTATGGAGGCCTTGTTCCATCTGCACCAGGCAGACTCTTTGAGGGAAGAACCCAAGGCAGGAATCTCTACCTTTTGGAGCTGACTGAATGATAACTGAGACTTTCCAATAATGTGGAAATTCCCTACAAAACCCCAACTTTTATGAAACAGATTGATAAACTGTAAAAGTCTCATCCTTAACACCTTTGCTCCCCTTATGAAGTCAATGTTATTTGTAACTTCTGGAGACTCATTCAGGATAAAACCCAGGTCAGTACTTGGACATAGTTGGTGCCCGGTAAAATGTAACAAAATGACCTATTGACCTGGGAAATGAGGACCTTTCCATGTATTAGAATCTCTTGAAAAGCTTCCTCTTCCATAATCCCTGCTGAGAAGGAATCAGAACTCTGATGATATTGTTTATCTAATTTAGACTGTGTCTATTTAATTTAGCTTGTGTCTTTCTAATTTATATTATGAGCCCTCTCGACTGAAATTGAATCTCTCTTAATGTTCTGTATGGTGTCTACTGTGTTTTCTATGCTCAGATAATATGAACAATAAGAAACATTTTAGGTTCTTGAAGTGCTTTTTTGTTAATGTCAAATTCTTTGGAGGAGAATCTCCTTCAGAAGTTTGGGATTTTTAGATTGTGTCTGTATGTCTCTCAAACATATGGGAAAAAAGTGGAAAATTCCCGGACCTAGTATTTATAAATATTCGAATATAATTTATAAATAGATGGAGGAATCTTATTTTAAAAATCCAGTTATTTGACATTATGTAGACATAGTCTTGTGCTCTGATATTTCTTTCACCTACCTATATAATTACAAAGTAGTATACATTGAGTGTATCTGTCTTCTGGTAGATAAAACTCAGGTCCCTACTGTCAGTTGCTTGCAATTCCATTCCCTGTGGGTGCACAGAAGAACCTGCATGTTGCATTTCAATGTATCATTTAACTCCCCTTTATTCCTTCCTCCAGTGTGGAGTGAGAGAGCAGGAATGGGCTCTGGAATCTACCTGTACTAGAATCTGTGCTTTCTCAACTTGGTGGCCTTGGGCAAATTATTTATCTATTTGAGCCTTAGTTTCTGTAAGTCGCTTTAGGGTAAATTATATCGAGCTAGCTTAGTTGTTTGAGGATTAAATTTGATCACCTCTATATAATGTCTGGAACTCAGTGATAGGCTTTCTCATAAAAAGCTAGGTCAAAAGGACACATTTGACTTTTTAAAAATTCATAGATATGCAAGACTGCATCTACTCAGTACTTCTCCCCCACCCAAAGGATACCTGTTTTGCAATGAATTAATATCTCTGCAAAATATTACTCACATGTTTATAATTTTCCATGCCTACTTTGCAAATGGAGAAATGGAGTTACTTGAAGATAGAGCCCAATTGCTCTCAGTTTAGGCTGTCATGTTCTTTTGTCAGAGTAACTCAAGTATGAAAATACTGACCTCTCCTTCACAGTGAAGAACCCACTCAACACCATCTACTTTACTTTAATATCCTCCAGGAGAATGGGAAGTCCCAATGCACAGGTCAACCCCTGAACAACTAATGAGCACCAGTGTATGCCAGGCATTGGGAAGGTTTCAAAGAAAACCAAGAGGGTCCCTGTCCTCAAAAAACTTGACATCTGACGGGTGAGTCAGAGCACATAAATGCACATGAAAACAGTAACAAGGCAAGGCAAAGCAAGTCAACATATTTGTTGAATCACCACTATATGTGAAGGCATATATTAATGTCTTGTTCCTGGCACAGCAATAAGGGGTATAGGCTTCCGGCAAGGGAGGGTTTGCTGAGTGGGGGAGGAGTCAGGGAAGGTTTCTGGGGGCTAATCTAAGGCTGTGGTTCTGAACCTTACTGAGCATCAGGTTACCTGAGCCCTGCCTCCCGAGATTAGCAATCAGCGGGTCTGGGGCAGGGGCTGGGATTCTGCGTTTCTAACAAGCTTTCAGGTGATGCTGCTGCTGCTGCTCCTCGGACCACACTTTAGTTGTGAGGCTAAAGGATGAGTTGTGCCTAGCTCTGGGAGCAGAATTGCGGGGGCACCCCCATTGTGCATTTCTGGCCTTTTCCTTCCTTATGTCCTTTACTGGGGTACGCCTTTGTTGCTCTTGGCCAGTGCCACGAGGTTTCACCCAATGACGGAGCAATGGGCTGCATCTGCTCTTTATTCACAAAGAGGAAATTCCTACTTTGCTGCCATGGCCTTGTTGCTCTGCCTTCTCTTTCTCAAAATATTTGTATTTGAACATGAACTCTGCCTCTCCACTCTCATCTCACCCCGTCCCACCTCCACTCAACCTCAACTCTTATTTTGGCAGCAATGAAGTTGCTGCGCTTCCCATTTGAAATAACTTTAAAGAGGAATAATCCCACAAATTACAATTACTGGTATTTATCCAAGTAAAACCCAGTATCCTGTTGCTTTGTTGACAGCAGGACCCAGCCAACTGTTGGGTTAGCGGGGGCTGAGGAAGTTAAAAGGAGGGCCTGGTTGAGTTGCCTCACCATGGGAGGAGAGAGGCATGTACAATCAGATATTTAACACTCCTCAGCAATTATGGGAGTTTTTATTCTCTCCCTGGCAAAGAACGTAGCCCTTTACTGCAGTGTTTCAAGTTTGCCTACAAGACTGTCTGATAGAAGTGCTTTTATCCCCTGAAGATACAGTATAAAATACAAATCATCATTGGTTTTATCTCAGCTGGAGCTGCTGCTTCTCCAAATACATTTACTCTGTTCAACTGCCCATCAGACCCATTTTCATCCTTCACCCCACTCCTTGACGATAGCTGGGTTTAAGGCCTTTCTTCTGTTCTTTGTTCCTTTAGCTCAGCGAAGTAAACAGCAGGATTGATCTTACACTGCATTTTGGTATTGTTCCAAGTACTCATCAATAGACACGGCTGGGAATGCACTGACTGGAAAGGAAGGGCAGATGGAAATGCACTTCTTGTTCTTTGTGCCTTTTAGTGTGCAGCGGAATGTCCCTAATCTGAGGGCTGCTACACTGGCTGCCGATCGACGTGCAAATTCATCATCAAATGATGAGTCCCATATTAGTTCTAAGGGAAGTCTTTAAAGATACCAGGGAGGAAGAGGGAGAGAGGGAGGGAGGGAGAGAGAAAGGAGGAGAGAGAGAGAGAGAGAGAGAGATTGAGAGAGAGATTGAGAGAGATTTAGAGAAAGGGGGCTTTTCTTCATTGCCTCTTACATCCAGGTCATTACAGTGTCTTGGGAAAGAAGAAGGGGGATAAACAGCTGTTATGTTGTTGTGTTTCTCTTTGCATTGCAACTGTTCACAGGTGCACAAAGACGTAAAATGCTGTGCTTGGAAAGTGTTTATTTTAAAAGCAAGGTATTTTAAGTTAAAGATGACTTAAAATCAGAGATGGTGGCCTAAATGAGGTTTGCAAAGGATGGTTGTTTTCTTTTTGCTTTGTCATTTTTCTCCTCAGTTATTTGGAAAGCAAATCTTAACTGGGCTATTTTCTGTATTATTTTTTAATTAAAAGAAACCAACAGTATTTTGACTTGTAGCTTTAAAAAAGAAACCAATGTGTGGTTTAGTTAAATTGGAGGCTTAAAGATGCTGCTTTTATGGGTAACACATTAGTCAGTTATATTGGAAGATGATAAAAGTGAATAGGCTAAATGAACCTTTGGATTTGTTTTGTTGAAGGCTCACCAGTTATTATAATGCCTTTAGGTATTTTTGAGAGGTAACAGGCTGGAGGAAGAATTTATAGAATTATCTTGTCTTGTATACTCCTTAACAGCAGGACACATTCCACTGCCTATCAGATGATGGGTGTGGAGATAGCCTGAGCTTACATTGATTATGTGGAAAACATCTCTGCTTTGCAAGAGGTCTGCAATTTTAAGGGGCAATTAGGCAATCTTATACCCTCCCTACCTCAGCTTTAAGAAAGTATAGTTTCTGTTTCATTTCCATTAATAGTCATATCATGACAGTTACTTCTGTGAAGTTTTCCCTCAACACCCACCTTTCCCTACAGTATCCTACCTAATGCTACCTTCCTGTGACACTGGTCATTCCCTCCTTTGTTCTGGAAATATACTTAGTACATGTTTTATCATACACATGTAGTCTGTTTTTGGTTATCTAGGTTTGCATTGACCAGTTTGTGGATTGTGTTTTTTAATATACTTATAAAAATGTTATAGTTACCAAGACTGTGTAGACTTCTCTTGTTTAGAACTATAAGGTAGTAAGGTATTCACTGTAACATAGCCATAGCCCCCGCCCCAAATCTTTCCAATTAAAGGTGCAAGTACATCATTGGCAGTCACTTGTATAAAATTTAATAGTGCGGTGTTAGTGAATAGTTATATGTTTAAATACAATGAGGTTATCCAATAACTAAGACATAGAAATGGAAAAAAAAAAACCTACACAATACTTAACATACTAAAAAAACTTTGAAAAATGTGTAAAAGGGTAGAATATAAAGCCAAAACCAAACAAATTAAATTATACATATACAAATGTAAGTGGTTTAAGGTAAAAAAAAGAGATGAATTAATTTATTTTGCATTCTCAGTGAATTGGTGAAGCTGACTGATAAAAAAAGGCAAAACCATTAAATAGATCCTCTTATAACAACCTTGATAAGGCAGTGCTAGTTTAGTGCCATTGGCAATGGGCAAACAAAACCGTGTCTGGATTGATCTGTGGTGGACAAGGAAAATATTTCTTTGGCACTGTTGGAACAGATGGTATCTTTGATTCATATTTTGGAGATTAAACAATATCAAATGGGGCAGGGGATTCAGAAACTGGCATTTGAGACCCTTAGCAATGGTGACATAGTGGGTGGCATGGCAGATACCTTCTGCCATGGGAGGGGCTAGCTAAAAAGCAAGATCACACTGGCACATTCGGATCGACTGTTGGCTAACCTCCTTAAGAGATGTGCAAGGGTTTTTCTGCAAATAAGTTTGCTTATGTAAATAAGTTCACATTTAGTTTAAACATCAGTTTACATTAAAACCATTTTAAACTATATTTCAGCTAGTTATTTTTAAATTCACATTTTGAGCTTGATGTGACCTTCCTCCCCTGATTTTCTTAAATATTGAAGGTCTCTGGGAAGTAACTGTTTATGTGTTTGCCTGTGAGCATCTGAAGGAAAAAGATCCTTTTTTTAATTCAACTCTGTTTTCCTAGTCCATAGCCCAGAGTAAGTGCTCATAAATGTTTATTAAATGAATGTTTGAATGAATAAATAAATAGATGAATTAAGATGTCTTAGCTTAGATGACCTTGGTCAAAGGTATTTATTATAGAACCAGAAAAGAGCTCAAGAATCCAGCCCTTTGCCTCTAACTTGTCCTGAAAATTTCAGGCATCTGTATTGTCCTCCAAACACTGGGACAGTGTGCTTGTTTTGGGATTCCTGGTTCACCCTTAGCCTGCTTTCCCAGGGAACTGCCTGTGCTCCTAATTTTTGTTAAAAGGAACTGAGATTTGGGGTATTGAGAGGCCAAGTTCATTGACAGATGGACAAAATCCAGTGGCATTCCTGTAGGAGTCACCTAGTTAGGTAAATAGTGAAAAGTAGAATGAAGGTTCAGGTGTATCTGCTAATGAGGGCCCCAGAACCACCCTGAATCTAGAAGCACTCACTGAGCCCAGTTTCTACTGGGTCTACCACCCACAGCTACTCCATGTTCTGCCCTCAGATTTCAGGAGATCTCATTTTCAAATATCTGCTCCCTAGCCACCAAAGCCTACAACTTTAGTTGAGTTAATTTAAATGTTTCTTGCCATAAAATTGTATTTCGATTTCTAAAGAAAACTTCTGGGCCATCTCAAAAACCTAATCTGAAAATCCTGCTTTGTAAGGGGGTTCCCCCATAGAGATGCTGTGTTCAAGTGAAAGAAATCTGTGTTCTCCGGAGTTGCTCTCTTCTACCTTCCTCTTTGTCTAAGGAGAAATAGTTTTTGTGAAGCTACAGCCTAGAAAAGAACTTTTCTTCTGTAGAAGGAAACAAGATGTGAGCAGAGTATCAGCTAAGAAACTCAAGAAGCATTAAATTTTAGAGTTGAAAAGCAATAGACAGACAGGTTTCCACTTATTAGGGTCTCTAAGGCCTCATGTTCTGGCTCCTGGAATGTCAGCTCCTCTCATTCAGTGCCACTAACTGGCTTGGTTCCTCTGGTCAGAAGGGTCTGTTGTTAGTGGCCATGTAGCATGAGCAATGTCAAGTCATGTGGAAACTGTAAATATGTGGCAGTGACCAAGGGAGAATATAGGTAGGTTGTTAACTCAAAGTCCAGACTTGGGCAAATCTTTCTTCCACTGATAGCACTACTTCCACAAACCTGGCCAAGAGCATGCTCTTTTAGGCCAGTTAATTTTTCTGGTTTTAAAGGCGACAGTATTATTATCCCTCCTGTATTGCTTAGGGTGCAGACTAAGCTGCTGTATCAAACAGACTCCAACGGATTAACCATGATAGAAGTTTATTTCTCTGTAACACAACAATTAGAGGCCCAGGACTTGATAGAGTGCCACTGCCACCATCAACATGTATCTTCCATGTCTGGATTCAAAGTGCATGTTCTAGCTCATGCCACGTCCAGTCCGTGAGAGGTGGGGAGAGTGGAGCAGGAAGGGCCAGAAGAGTGCATGCCCATGATCTACCCTGGAATAAGATGTATCATTTCCACTCACCTTTCATTAGGAGAACATAGTCACATGGCCACACTCAGATGCAAGAATGTCCAGCTGAATGCAAGTTTAGCTGGAGAGCCATGGACCCAGCAAAAACTTCAGTTTTATTATTCAATAAAAACCCGGAGATGGATATTGATGGATAATTAGCAGTGTCTGCCACATTCCTCAAACTCATGCCTTTTCCTCACCCTACACACCCCAAATCCACTCAGCAGGAAAATGTGAACCCTTTCTTAGAAGGATGCAGGAGAAATGAGCTGTAGATCTGGCCAGTCAGTAGAAAGCTATAGAAATCCTAAGAAATAATTTGAAATGTGGTTGTGAAAAATTATTTGTGTGTCAATCTACCAGCCACAGACTGGGGTGAGCAGCCAGGGCTCTCACTAGCTGATATGTGAACATTCTCTAGGACTTCTCAGAGAAGCTATCACCCCACCTGTGCTCGACTCCCTATTCTAAGGTTTAGTCTGTGCTTCTAAGCATAAAAAGATTTACACTGTAAAAATAATTGTGAAAACAAAGGTAAGACAATCCTTTTTTACAAGGCTATTTGCCACTCCCATCATCATATTCCAGAAACAAGAAGAGAGAATGAGAACATGGAAATCGTTTACTCTCTTTTGTATATCATAAGGATTGGAACATAATATATAGAACATTGGATTATACATAAAATTGTTGTACAAGGCATATGCTGAGATGTAAAGGCTTTAAAATATCTGGAAGTTTGAGTGGAAAAATCTTCACTGAAAATGGATTTTATCCATTTTTAATAAAACTGTCTTAGATTCTTTAGAAAACTCTTGTGTATTTAAAATTTACAATTTTAGGCCAGGCGCAGTGGCTCACGCCTGTAATCCTAGCACTTTGGGAGGCCAAGGCGGGTGGATCACTTGATATCAGGAGTTCGAGACCAGCTGGCCAACATGGTGAAACCCTGTCTCTACTAAAAGTACAAAAATTAGCCTGGCATGGTGGCAGGCGCTACCTGTAATCCTAGCTACTCCAGAGGCTGAGGCAGGAGAATTGCTTGAAATCTAGAGGCAGAGGTTGCAGTGAGCCATCGTGCCATTGCACTCCAGCCTGGGTGACAGAGCTAGACTCTGTCTCAAAATAAATAAAATAAAATTTACAATTTTAAAAGGACCTATGAGTTTCTCATATTGTGATTTCTTATATTTCCTGGTTTCCCTTGTATTTTACCTATGCAGCACAAGTGATTTTTTATTTTAAGGTATAGTGTAGTTTTCTTGAAATGTATATCTTATTTCTTCTATTTGATTACATCTCCTTGAGGAGAATATCCACTTATGCTTCTTCTGTGTGCCCCTCAGCAACCAAACACCATCTCTTCAGTACGACAGGCACATAATAAATACTTTTTTGGATGGAGGAATGAAGTAAACAGGCAGAGATTTAGGCTCAATTCAGGTTGCTACTCAAACATCACCTCCTCAGGGAGGCCTCCCCTGCCCACCCTAGCTAGAATAGTATGTGGATCCCCTAAACCTACATTAATTTTCTTCATAGTACTTTCTTTTTAAAAATTGAATAAAAATTGTATATATTTATCATTTACAATATATTGTTTTGAAATATGTATACATTGTGGAATGGCTACATTGAGTTATTTAACATATGGATTACCTTATATACTTATTTTTTGTGGTAAGAACACTGAAAATCTATTCTCTTAGCAGTTTTCAGGAATAAAATACATAGTTATTAACTATAGCCACCACATCATACAGTAGATCTCTTGAACATATTTCTTCTATTTAATTGAAACATTATATTCTTTGACCAACATCTCCATCCCACCCCACCCCCAACCTCCTGGTGACCGCCCCTCTGCTCTCTGCTTCTTCTTCATAGTACTTCCCACTGCTCAGTGTGACCTCATCTATGGGTTTATTGTCAATGTCTGTCTCCCTCCCTAGAGACTACGCTCCATGAGGTCAAAGAGTTTCTCTTTTATTCACTGCTGGACCCCAGCCTTTAGAACAGTGACTGGCTCAACCCATACTTACTGAAAAAAAAAGTGAACGAATGCTTATAAATGAAACAAAGTGATTTATATGAAATGTCCACACACACACACACACACACCCACCCACACACACACCCCAGAGATTTTTTAAAAAGACATTTATCAGTCACTGGGATGGACTTGAGACACTGAAGAACCTTCTCAAATAGTTGAGCTGCCTTCTAAAGAAGCAATTCTATTTGCTGAAGGGTTCAGTATTTGCCAATAGGGTGAGTAGTGCAAGTTCGAGGTTATGAGGTGGGCATAGGTGGCTTTTTCTGAATAGCAAGAAGGGGAGGAACTTGAAACTCTTGAAAGTAATCTGAAAGGAGAAGGGACTAATGGGGTGCTGGCTACTGAGTCAGAGAAGAGGAGAAAGAGAGAAGCCCTCTTAGGATGTAACTGAGGAGGGATTTGAGGAAAATAAATGGCCTAATGTAGAGTTTAATAGAATGCCATGTGCAAACCTCTGTAGTACTCCCATGAAGTCTTCCTGACCTTCAGAAAAAATAAAACCTACAAAAATCTCCCAATTAGAATTATTGCATTTTTCTTGGAAACTGGTAAGGGAGCTGAGTCCTGCATCTGGATATGTGTGGAGCTGAGACAGTTAGTACTCCTGGCTAAGGGGGTGGGGAGACATCTGACAGTGGTCTGGATTACAGGGAACATATTCTAAAGGGAGATAGCTCATCAGGTAGGTGTCCTGCTTTCCCTATTATACTGTGAATTTCTAGAGTCAGAGCATGCCTCTTCAACTTTTTTTGAAGCCCCTTCCACCAAAGGGAGTAACATACAGTGTTCTGGAAATAATGAATACTTAGTGATACTAACTGTATGAGTCAGCTACTGCTGCATAACAAACAACCACCAAATCTCAGGGGCATTCACAGTATGCATTCATTTCTTACACATCTGCAGATTGTCTTGAAAGGCAATAATCTAGGCTGAGCTTGTATGGGTAACTCTGCTTCCAGTTGTAGGTTCATTTGGGCTGAGCATTGTAGCAGGGGCTCTGGTCTGCTCCATGTGGATTTATTTTGGGGTTCACTCTGAAGGGGCAGCATCTGCTTGAGTGGAAGCTTTTAAAATTGTGATAACAGAATCAAAAGAGAACAAACAGAGCATGAGATGCCTCTATAAGATTAGGCTGGGAACTGGGAACTGTAGACATTTTTGTCCACATTCTGATGGCTAAAGTATCAAAAGTCAAGTCTGAAGTCTAGGGATGGCCTCTGCCTTGTGTAGGAGGCACAGCAGAGGTTGTGGATATGGGAGGGGTAAAGAATTAGGACCGATACTTCAATCCATCACATTAACTGACCGACTGACTAGTTGACTGAGATGATTCTGAGAAGCTGGGCCAGAGAGTGAGTTCATTCCCGCAGGTGTTAGTGTGGCTGTGGTTTGAAGGCCTTTGAGAGAGTTCTTTTATTTTTCTTCTTTGTGAAAGTGGCCATTAAAGTTAAAAACCTCATTTTTGTAATAGAATGCACACAACAGTACACATATTGACTTATGTTTTTAGTCAATATCAAGATTTATTGTCTCCAGAGTTAAATAAATCGTGATATTGACCCCATCATAAGCCAATATCTGCCTAATGCATTTTTTAAAGTATTTTGTATTCATTTATATTAATAGGACACAAGCAATCACTCAGTGTTACTTTGTTTTCCCTTTTTGCTCGTTCTCCTTTGTTGTTTTCTCATCAGTCATAGTAATTAGCCCAGGGTTAATGTAAGAGTTATTGAAATAGGATGCAGTGCAGGAAAGACAGCCATAGTGGGCCCTTCCCCATTGTAGAGAGGGGGATTTGTTTCCATAGAGAATGGTGCCTTTCTGATTCCGGATGGTGCCAATGAATTTTGTTTTCTTCAGAAGTTGTTTTTCCCTGAACTTCCTCTCCTCTGTGATGTTCCTGTATACAATTCCTTTGGGCCAGTAGGGAAATGGGAGGAGGTGGGGGTGGGCAAGCAGGAAGGGACAATAAGGTAGGGGAATCCTCAATTGTCCAGGAATTGTTTTTTTCTGACTTTTTTTTTTTTTTTGCTGTTCTAGTCTTGATTTCTTTGTCCTTTTTCTTTCTTTCCATTTTGTAGCTGGCATTTACATTTTCTGGAGGAGTGGAAAAAATATATTTCTTTAATACTGAATTTCATTTATCTCCATAAATTGGTTAGGGTATATGATCTAAAGGACTCAGCTGTTTTTAAAATAGGTTTATTCCTTTCCTTGAAGATTATTTCCACACAGTATAGACGAGTTAGAAGGAGACTCATTTTGTAGACCTTGGTGAGAGCTCCGCATTTGCAGGGCATCATTTCAGATGTGGAGTTTTTGAACAAAGAAATTAAATTTATATGTATCACCTAAATTATTTCAAATTCATGGTTCAGCAAAGAGTTCAGACTCTAATCAAATATGTAGTTTGCATGGGAGCTACCCGCCTTCTCAATAATAACGTGGCAGTTCTATTTACAGTGTTGACTAGACCAGGGGGTGGTGCAGGGGAGATGGCTTTTGTGAGAATTTACCTTGGTTGTTTGCAGTTGGGCCTGTGTTAAACATGCAGTTTTACCACATTAAAAATTTTCCAGAAAGGTAGTTGAGAGAAGAGCTTTTCAAACTGTTCTCACTCCTTATAAACAACAGAAGGACTCCCCTACCAATAATCCTTAAAAGCAAATAACCTCTACAAGCTCCCTGTTGTCTTTCTTTTTATCTATCAAAATGCCACCATTGTGCAAGGCCCCCACAGACTCTCCTCCAACCCCAGGAACCTCCTCCAGCTCTCCTGTCGGCCCCTCCTGGTTTGGACCCCTATAGAACATATGATCTCTATCACATCATCAGCCTCTGACTTGGAGTTGGCTTCATTTTCCTGTTGTTTTGGGTGTCAACCTTGTCTTTACAGCAGATTGTGAACTATAGGACACCAAGAACAGTTTTTCACTTTTTTGAAAATAGAATATGGGCAATGATGATGATGATTGCCTCTAACATTTCTTACGGCTCACTAGGTGCCAGGGATTTTTCTAAATCCTTTAAATAGATTAACTCATTGAATCCCTACGACAACTCTAGCAGTTATTATCCCTGCCTTACATATGAAGAAACTAGGCACAGAGAAGTGAAGCCACTTGCCTAAGGTAAGAGGTAGATCAGCATTCAATAATGGGTTATCGGGTTCTGAAGCTCATGCTCCTAACCACAATGACAGTCTTGTTGATGGTTATTGGAATAAGCCTTGAATGTCTTGCTTGAACATGAAGGAGACTAAGATTGAGCCTGCATTTTTGGTTGATTTTGGAAGTGGGCTGGGTTGCAGAATAAAAGTCTTGACCTGAGGGTATTTAATGAAATTTTTTCTAGTGCCATCCTTTCCAGACTTATGTATAATGCTCAGAAGTGACAGCTCAGGATTTTATAAGTGGTAAAGCTTGAGAGGTATGAACAGTTTTTAACTCCAGACAGCTGCCCCTGTGCAGGAATGCTGCATCCTCATTTCTGTTGTGGAACGTCCTAGCTCACAAGGCAGAATGCTTTGCTAATAAAGAAAACGCACCCTTTTTCAGCCTGGCGCCTACCCATGTGGCATTGGCTCTGTATTCGAGATGGTGGAGAATATACTCTAACCTGCGCCATTGTGAACCTTGTCTGTGCTGGGGGTGGCCGCTCTCCAGACAGAAGAATGGGGAGCTCTGGGGACCACCACTCAGTGCACACGTTTTCAACCTATGTCACATTTCCACACAGATTTATGCCACAACTGGTGCATTTCTTTTCTTTCTTTCACAAAATTAAGATAATACCCTTTGGTCATGTCGTCATTTTGGCTGGACACACACCTCCTATTTGGTTTTCTCATGGCTAAAAACCTGGAATGTATCCATTTTATAGGTTAACTTATGAGAATAGGGGCATGGAGTGGGGAAGAGGAAAAAAGAGGTAGAAATATCCACAGGCCATAATGAGCCCTTAAAGAAACTTTCCTGACTCCACGTTCCAGAAAGTGCTCCTCTTCCTTCCTTCTCTTCCTCCCCCTTTTGGAAAGTGCTCCTCTCTCCTTCCCTTCCCTCCTCACCCGTCTACTCCCCTTCCCACCCATCTACTCCCCTTCCCACTTCTCCCCTACTTCCTGCTCCAGTAGTTCGGGCAGTTGGGCTTCTGATGTCTGTAGATAAATCATCTGGTTCATGGTCACAACTGGCAAGCAGATGTTTTCCTGTCTATGAGTTCTATAACCAGCAGGCTAGAAAGATTGACTTAGGGACACTCTCCACTCCCCTCACCCCAAATGGCAAATTATTCCTCATTTGAAACATACCAGATCGAGACTGTCACCATTGTTTTCTATGATACTAAGCTACAATTATTAAAGTGGGTAGTGGGAGGCATGGAAATGTGCTCTGTTGTTCAGCCATTGGTCTTTGGTTTAAGTTTAGCATCTGGGTGAAATGAAACCTCTTGATTCAGGCATGTTTTGGTTTTCTTTAGTTCTGTTTCTTGGTTGGGGTGTGAGAGTGTAAAGACCTTGGTAAGAAGGGGCTGGGCAAAGCACTCTCTCAGTCCCTCTGGCAATGGTTTAAAATGGAGCAACTTCCCATCTCCTCACTGGAATGGCTTCATCTGCTTTTAATTCACATTTAGTCTAAATTTCTTGGGTTTCAGTTGGGGCTTTTGAGCCGTTTACCCCCCCAGCTGCTTTAGGAATGAAATTGTTTTCTTAATTCACTTATTTCTAATGATCTCTTTTCACCCCTTAAAAAATGATGTACATTTTACTAATTCAGATACATAATGATTCTAGAATTCAATTTTTAAGGTTAACCTCAGGACCAAATTTAGTTCTCCTGGGCTGCTGCTCTGCTGTTGTTTAACCATAAAATGCCTTTAATGGTGACTTTTGGGAGAGGAAAAAGCAGGTTGCCTGAAAAGAGAGGGGGGAACAGCGGAAATTAGAGAGGGCTGGCAATGTCCCATAGCTCCCTGCCGTTATGCTGGGCTGAGGCATATGGGCATGTTTTGCTGTTTTACTACGTGAGCTTTGGGGAGGTGGAGGCACATGGGCACTGTGAGGCGTTTCAGAGGAAACCTGCAACAGAGATGAGTGCAACAGAGATGAATGCAACAGAGTTGGCTGGATTGACTCTTGCTTGAAATATTGCCATCTTTTTCCCCCTGTCAGAGGCTGTTTCTACAAAAAAACTTGATAAATGGAATAAAAGTTTACTGAACTCTACTGTGTGTGTTTATCATAAGCATTGTGCTGGGTCCCAGGGAGAGACAGAACAAATATTAGATTGAACTGCATGGAATTGCTGCTATTGGACTGTTTTAATCCACAACAATGTCAGATTCATATAATTCATCCTAATATAAAGAAGCTCCACTTATTCAATGAGTATTTGTTAAAGAAAATAGGGCATGCAAATTGCCTACTGCCCTGCCTGGTACATAATTATGACTCAATAAATGGTAGCTATGTTTATCAATGTGTACTTACCACCATGGGCAGTGGGTGTGGGTTGGACAGAGTCTGATGACAATTCAGTCAGTTTTCATCAAGGCCTAAAGGTGATCTTTCTATTTTAATTGGTAGATCAAGTGATTTAAGAACTCAGTTTTATCCACTGCCTTGCCTGAGATCGTCCCATGACGTGATGGAGGGAAGCAAGTCCTCAGGCTGGCTTGGCAGTGGGGATCATGTCTGTCTCACTGCTCCACCACATTTCAGTGGAACAGCCAGTACTGCGTGTCAACATCTGGGATAAACTCCAATGTTTTCTCAGGTCTGCTTGCAATCGAACCTTTTGAAGAATATTAACCTTGTCCATAATTTGTGAAATCTTCATTTCACTCTGAGTTTTAATTCATAAATGTTTTCATATAAACTGCAACATCGAGAATTATAAGCCAAATTTGATGGAGATGACAAATCGCAGTTTTGGATGATTATATCTGATATAACAGCTGGAAAAAGAAAGCTAGAAAGACGAGAGAGGCCAATAAAAAGCTTTCTTTGGCATGAAGTAGCATATTGTCATAATGTTCCCCCCAAATTGAATTGCCTTAAAAAAACTGTAGGAATATTTGAAGAAACACAAATATTTTTTAAAAAGTTAAAATAAGCCCTTTTTTTTCTAAGAGAATGTTTTCAGTACTGTCAGTTTTCAGCCTTCAGAAATTTTCAGAGAGTACTTCATTCACTAAGGGGGCAAAAAAACTTTCAGGGTTCTAAGAAGCAATTTGCAAAAATACACCATAGGCTTCCCACTCCTTTCCTAGGCATTTTTCTGTTCAGAATCAAATTCAGAAGCAAGGGGATTTATGAACTACCTGATATAAATGATAAATCGTAGCACTTTGAGTCAATATCCTCCCTGTGTTTTGAAGTCCCCAGGATTTTCAAGCAAAAAGAATAAGAGGTCCTCAAGGAATTCTGAGCTTGTGAGATGGTGGTGGTTATAATGGCAGTGGTAAAAACACACACATCCATTCTACCCATCAGTGTGGTCAACGGTGGTTTCTCCAGCATAGTTACCTTTGAGCAGAATTGGACAGAGTCTTTGAACCTGAGAAAGAAATGAGCTGTGTTATGTTTGAGAACAGAAAAAGGCCGAGTGGTTAGAGCTTAGGGAGCAAGGGAAGGAGAGTGTTATGAGGCGACATGAGAAGGCAGACAGGGTAGAGCTAGGTCTTTTAGAGGGTAGAGCTAGGTCTTGTAGCTCTTAGGAAAGGAAGTGGTTTGGGCTTCATCTTGGCTGCTGCACTACTAATAGTGTGACCTTATTATGGAAAAAAGTGGGGATATAATCATATCTACTTTGGAGAGCTGTTTTAGATTAAATAATTTGGTATGTGCAAAGTGCTTAGACCTGTGCCTTCTACTTAATTAAGTGCTCAATAAATTAGAAATATTATTATTATTAATAATGTTATTGGAAGGTATGGGAAAATTTTAGCAGGAGAGTGATAAGATATGATTTGCACTTCAGAAAAGGTCACTCTGGTTGTTGTGTGGACACTGTAGGGATAAGGGGATAGGAGAGGGGAGGCAGGGAGACCAGTGAGAAGGCTGTTTAGCTAGAGTCCTGCTGAGAGACGATGACATGGACAGGGTAGGAATAGGAGGAAAGAGATGGTCAGAGTTAAGATATTTATAAGGGGTGTAATCAACAGATCTTACTGATAGATTGAACAGTGGGTGTAAGGAGACAGAAGGCTCAAGATAGTGCTTTGCTTTTAGCAGGAGCAACTGGGTGGATATTGGTACAATTTACCCAGCCAGAGAACACTTTGGGCAAGAAGTGGTGAAATTATCCTATTTGATGCCAGAATAACTGACTACTTTTCCCAAGCACAATTGGTTAAATGAAAAGCAAGTGAACAAATACGTCTGGAGCATCTGGTCTGTTTCTGATGCTGCTCTTGGTGCCCTGAACTGGGTGCTTCATTTGCTCCTCACAAGATCCTGTACATGAAGGTCCTACTTGTCCAGAGGAAGAACTTGAGTAAGGGATGGAAATTGATGGCCTAGGTCACCTGGCAAATAAGTGGCCGAGCCAGGAGAAGAGCCCAATGCCCATCCACCATGCCACAAGTCCTCTTAGATCAAGTCATTCAGAGGGTGAGTGAATGAATGGGAAGGGGGCAACAAATGTGCTTGTAACAGAAAATAAGTAAATAAATAATCATTGGCCTAGTTTCTCACTTTTTAGGCACAGTTACACAACCTTTGTTAGACTAGGGCATGATATCTAGTGAAGTTGGATTTTTTTTTTTTGAGAAGGAGTCTCACTCTGTTGCCCAGGCTAGAGTGCAGTGGTGTGATCTCAGCTCACTGCAGCCTCCGTGGTTCAAGTGATTCTCCTGCCTCAGCCTCCCGAGTAGCTGGGAGTACAGGCACGTGTGACCACGCCCAGCTAGTTTTTGTATTTTTAGTAGAGATGGGGTTTCACCATGTTGGCCAGGCTGGTCTTGAACTCCTGACCTCAAGTGATCTGCCCGCCTCAGCCTTCCAAATTGCTGGGAGTACAGGCATGAGCCACTGTGCCTGGCCAGGTGCTTTTTTTTTTTTTTTTTTTTTTGATAGAGCCTTGCTTTGTTGCTCAGGCAGGAGTGCAGTGGTGCGATTTCAGCTCACTGCAGCCTCCACCTCCCTGGTTCTAGCGATTCTCCTGCCTCAGCCTCCTGAGAAGCTGGGACCACAGGAATGTACCACCATGCCCGGCTAATTTTTGTATTTTCAGTAGAGACGGGTTTCACCATGTTGGCCAGGTTGGTCTCGAACTCCTCACTTCAAGTGATCCACCCACCCTGGCCTCCCAAAGTGCTGGGATTACAGTTGTGAGCCACTGTGCCCGGCCATTGGGTGCTTTTTGACTTGCCTGCAAGGCTGTCTGCTCAATATTTCATAGGATTGCATCTATATCTTTGAGCATTTAAAAAAATGGTATAAAACCATATGAACATTTGAATGCTTTTCAGAAGGTCAGGCAGTTTCCTCTTTGAGGAAAGTATTAGGCATCTCTGGATTGGGGATGACTTAAGGGCAGACCCACATGGAGCCAGAGTGATATCTATGATGACCTGTCATGAGAATCTCCTTTTGGTTATGATGTATATGGTGAAACAGTTTGAAAATTAAAGGTGAATTAGTGTGATGTGATTTGGGACTCATTGGTACTGCATCCAAATCATAGAGCTACAGTGTAAAGTCCTGACATAAGTAGTTTCTGCAAATGGATTTGAATTACAGACCTTGGAGATTCTAGGCCTGGTAGTGGCTCCTTGAATAACATCTTCTTGTTCAACGTCATTTCCTTCTAACACTGATGAGAAACAATTGACTCCTAGCTGAGGTCACTGTGTGGAGTTTGCACATTCCCTCCCATGTCTGCATGGGTTTTCTCTGGGAACCCCAGTTTCCTCCCACATCCCAGAACTGTTCCCTTTTAGGTGACTCTGTGTGTCTACATGATCCCAGTGTGAGTGAGGGTGAGTACACCCAACAGTGGCATGTCATCTTGTCCAGGACTGGTTCCTGACTTGCACCTTGAGCTGCTGAGACAGGCTTTATCTACCCCCAACCCTGAACTGGAAAAATCATACTTGTTTTTATTAATGATGTTTCTTAATGTATATATAACTCACATTCATTTCAATGTTTACTACTAGAAGTGTTTTGGTCTTTGTAGAGAAGTTTGGTGATGTTTTTATGACCAGAAATATGCTGTAGGAGCTTATCTCTTGTTTATATCAATGAGTCTATTATAAAACTGGTTTCATTGTACCTTGTTTCCCTTACAAATGCAGTTTCCAAGAACCTATTGAGGACGTTAAATGAGGACTTACTGTACCTGTCAGTCTAGTTTCTGGTCCTCTGTGGTTTAGGTCTTTGCAAAATCACTTTCCCTGAGTCATGTTTTAATGTTAAGCTCTTAGCATTTAGCAATGGTATATAATCTGAACTGCTTAGGTGGTATTTGTAATACAACTCAAATTAGCCTGAGCACAAAGGTGACTGAATCAGCTCAGGTAACTGGAAGTTCAGGGATAACTCTTTCAGATATGGCTGTACCTAGATGCTTTGCAGCACATCAGAAATCTGACCTTTTGTATCTTTCTTCCTCCTGGTTGACTTCAATCTTAGGAATACTCCCCACTCTCCCTGACCAATGCAGCAGCAAAGTGACCACCGGCAACCCAGGATTTCATTCTATTAATTTTGTAACCCCAGTGACAAAAGAAGACCTCTTTTAAAGTAATTTCTCAATAGGTCACATCAGCCTAGAGGAAGCATCTTTATCTAACTTGTCTGCTCAGAGAGGTGCTTTTTTCTAATTCTTATGAAGCTACTTCTGGCCCTCATGAGGTTGAAAAAGGGTAAAAATGGAAGCAGTCAGATCATTTGCAGTCACCAGGTAAGAGAGGATGGTGGTACATGGATTCATGGGTAGTGAAGATGGAGAGGAATGGGTAAACTTAGGATATGTCTTCAATTGAATTAAGGGGATTTATTCAACAGACCCAATAAGTGCCTACTCTGAGCCAGTCCCATGTGCTAAGGCAAGAGATACAGTGATGGATAAGACATGCCCCCACTCTAGAATTGTTAATGGTGTATAGGTTAGGTAGATGTGTGAATGGGAGAGTTCCATGCCACAAAGTAAGTGGTTTAATAGAAATGTGAACAAAGTGCTATAAGAGTCCAGAGGAGAGAGCAGTTAAGTCTCTAAAGAAGAGACAGGAAACTTAAGGCAGGTAGCAGTGTTTGGGTTGGACCTTGAAGTACAGGTAGGAATATTCCAGGTGAAGAAAAATGCAAAGTGAACTTCAATGGAAACAGCATGTGCAAGAGCATGAAGACATGAGATGTGTTGAGGCAAGTGGGTAGATGGGGTTAGATTAAGAAGGACCCTTAATGCCTCTTTAGGGAGTAGGTTTCAATGAAGGAATTCTGAATCTGAGCTGTGGTATATTAATCCGTGGGTACAAATACATCAAATGGAATAAGTTTAAGTGTTTCTTGGCACGTTTGAATTTCAAATGTTAGTGTGCAAAAGAATTACTGTACTACGTTTACTGCATAGTATCTTTTGTTTTTTTTCTCGTAGTAAATTTTGCTCTTTGTGATTTTTCTCATGTCATGACATTAAACTGTAAATTATCTTGACTTAAGATGCAACTCTATTTACTGAGTGGACACTAGTGACTTAGTGCTAGATGTTGCCTACTACATTCTTTAAGTGCTCTAGAAAATTCAGGGTGCCAGTTAGAATTCTTTTACTTTCAAGAAAAAGAAAACTCAGCTTAAGTGGGCCTAAACAATACAGAGATAAATTGCTGCACATTCTTAGAAGTACAGCTTCAGTATATGGCTCAGGCAGGGCTCTGACTTTCTTTGTCTAGGGTTTCCTTCACTCTCTTTTTTTGTATGAGGATTGGGCATCATCCTCAGTTCATTTTCGGGTGGTTCCTATCTTGACAGCAAAAGAGTAGAGAGCCATGACTGGAGCCACCTGCTTCCTTGTCTAAATCTGGGAAAGGGGGAAAGTCCCCTCCTAGGAGACTCAAACAGGATTCCTGAGCTTCACCTTGATTAGTCTCTGAGCCCCAGGCTGGCTGGTTTAGCCTTAGGTTGACTGAATTTCAAGAGAAATAAGCTTACCACGCCAGCCTGAAACAGATTCCTGGAGCTAGAGGTCTGGTCAGTCCACCCAACCTTCATGGGGAGTATGGAACAGATGTTATGGAGGTGATCACAGGGTCCCTCATGGTCATATGAAAAAATGAAACCCAAAACAACAAAATACAAAGCCTTGAATTATTTAGGTAATTGGAGAAAATGTCGTGGCATGTATTATGTAATGAAAATTTTAGTGAACAGTTGAGTGTGTGGATGGTGTTGGGAGAAAAGTGCATTAAGCATTTTTGTCTGAATTGAATAGGGGTTGAAATGAAGATAACTTTTGAACTAGTTATGAGGAAAAGGTTTCCTAAATTAATAAATAAGAATACAGAAAGGGTTGAGTTTATGAGAGCAAATTCTTTGCAAATGATCTTAAAAGATGTATTTATACGTAAGTGTCATATGTTGTACACAAAGTACAATGAGAACACTTGGACACAGGGTGGGGAACATCACACACCGGGGCCTGTTGTGGAGTCGGGGGAGGGGGGAGGGATGGCATTAGGAGATACACCCAATGTAAATGACGAGTTAATGGGTGCAGCACACCAACATGGCACATGTATACATATGTAACAAACCTACATGTTGTGCACATGTGCACTAGAACTTAAAAGTATAATAATAAAAAAAAAACAGAAAAAAGTACCATTAACCGTGCATTATGGCACCAACATCTTCTACTTGACAACATGTGGTTAACCTAGTTCCAAATATAGTCTTACCAGAAAAATATTAAGAACTGAATTTTACTTCAAATGCTGTGTTAAGTAGAACTTTTGTCCATTCAGAGGTCCTCTCTTCAGTAGCTGAAATCAGTAAACTTTCTATGGAAAACATGGGCTGTGGTCTATTCCTGCTTACCAGATGCCGAGGAATGATGATAGTGATGTTGCAGTCATCCACACTTGGGTTCAGTTTCCTGCTCTGCCTCTTGCTAGCTGTGTGACCCTGGGCAATTTATTTGGCCTAGCTGCAGTTCAGCTTCCTCATTTGGAAAGTGATGATAATGATTACCTACAACAGATGTAGTTGTGAGGATGAAATGTGGCAGTGCTTGTAAAATGCTAGCACAAAAGGGTGCTCAATAAAAAGTTAGCAAATATTAATATTGAAAACTCATTTATGAGAGTCTTCAGCCCAGATTCTCTTCTCTTGGTTGTTCCAGGCACAATTTATCCATCTGCCATGAGCAATGAAATGAACAAAGAGCTCACTCCTGATTTGCCAATTCTAGAGCTGAATTTTTGGTCAAAAGATGGGTGTTAGATAAAATGGTGTTGTGGGTGGGTAGGTGATGGTGGAGCTCCCATCTGTGGATTCAGGTCCCATGCTTTTGCCTCCCTAGCTATGGAGAATGAGAGGAGCAAATGGATATACATGTTTTGTTCTCTCTCACTCTCCCTCAAATGTCATTTTTCTGTGTTCCTTTAGTTTTTGAAGGGAAACCTGAGACCTTTTGGGATTGTTATAGGTCTGATGCCCAGATGCTCAGATTCTGGGTTTCCTAGATGATGGTGGAGGCAGAGTTCCCCATATTTGAGCCCTACCCCTCCGCACCACAGCCTGCCTCATCCAAAAGCGGTGGGTGGTCTTACCATTCTCTCAGTGTTTTGGGAACCGCCCCACCTAGGCACATGGAGAGAGTCAGAGACGCTGTTAAATTCTCCCCTTCCTTGGGTATATGTGCTTAAGCTGTTGCCAGAAACTTAATGTTGTTTTAACACATTTTTGTGTGTATGTGAGAATCCATTTTCCAGGACTGCTGATGGAGGGCATGTACCCCTCTCTTTATGACTGAAAGCCAGCTGAAGACTCCAATACAAGGTTTATTCTGGAATATGCAATGGTGGTTTCTTCTCTCTCATCCTCCTTCACTTGGGCATCAGTTCTTTTATCTTTGGCCTGAGAAAAGAAAACTAATATACTCTAGGATGTTTTTCAAAACTAGGGACACTTCAAAACAAGTTTAAATATAAATGAAATCAGTTTCCAAATGTCTTGTTAAAAAAAACACAGATGTTTTATATTTATTATATCATTTTTGTTTTATCACCTTGCAAAATTTTACAGCATGGAATTTTATTTAATGCAGTGGCATTTTGAACAGCAATATTAGACAGATGTATTTGCACCATATTTGGGGACTTTTTTTTCTCTTTGGCAGGATATTAAAACTGAAACTAATGTAACCTGGTGTTTTGGGAAATGTGGACGAGGCATTTTGCTTATTGGTAATTGAAAACAACAACCTTCTCCTCTCCAAATGTACCCCTCAAAAAAATAAGCTTTATTGCTTGGATAAGTGATTAAACGTTTTTAGAATGCCAGAAGTTCAAATGAAGCCACTTTAAGGAAGACTTGGCTCCTCAAATGCAGGGACTGTGTCTTTTGACTTTTGCTGGATGGTGCCAGGCAGGGCCTAATCAATCATCCTGTTGATTTGTTGCTTTTGTTGTTTTAGGATTTTGTAAGGACATATGGCACAGATACAGATCACAATACAGCTAAGAAATGGAATTATTTTCAGGCATCGTATAAATAAGCCAAATCTCACTTTTTTCCTTCTACTTTGTACCCCTTAGCTCCACCCCCACCTCCTTTTAATTTGCTTTTTCAGGATAATCCATTAGTAGCCTTAATGAGGGAATGGGCTGGATATTCACAACTGAATAAAATGCCAGCTTTTTTTTTTTTCCCCACAAAATTTTCCTTCTACAGGCACAGACAGGTTTCTAGCTCTTTCCTAACCAAGCCACAGACTCTCTGTTGGTTCGCCCACCCTCCAGGTCACAACAAAATCCCCTATTATTTAAACTAAAATTATGTCTGAAATAAATCACTCAGTAAAAGAAACCCACTATGGCATTTTTTTTCCTGAAGATGTTTGCAATAATTAATGAAACATTTGGTGACTGGTGACATTTTTGATAACTCTTAAAGTGCCAGAAAATGTTGACATATATGTAATCTCCATGGACTCGAGACCAAGAAATCAGATGATTAAACAAGGGCTGAATAATAATTTTTATTTTTTTCTAAAGATCGTGTTACTTTTGGGGGAGACGTAGAGGAAAGGGTGGTGGAAGATATCTTTTGAAGAGAAATCCAGTTTTTCATCTCCATGGTATAGTCTTTCTCCTATCTAAAGTATTTCCAGTCCATCCAAAGTTATAAGCTTAGATACTAATAGGTTCACCCAGTGAGTCTCAGCCTGGTGGGAGGTTGTGTAGTACAGAGTTACTGCAATGGTTTGTGAATCTATAACGGCCCCAGGCATTGCAGAGATGCAAAAAATAAATATACTTCCCATACATTCTTTCATTCAATACATGTATCTTGAGGCTCAGCCCACTATATGCCAAGCTCTGTCCTCAGCACTGAGGATTCAGTGGGGGAATAAAACATGCCAAGTTCCTGTCCTTCATGGAGCAAAAAAGCTAGTGTAGGGACAAACAATAGAAACAAAAATACAGAATATAATGTCAGGCAGTGTTGAGAGCCACAAAAAACCCACAGCCAGGCAAAGGGATACAGAGGTTGCAGGCATGTAGAAGGGTCAAGGAAGACCTTTCTCAGAGGTGACATTCGAGCAGAGACCCAGGTGAAGTGAGGAAGAGAATTTTGCCAAAAGTGAGGGAAGAGCATTTCTAGCAGAGGGATTGGCCACAACAGAGGCCAAACGTGGGCCAGTCAAGTGTTGGGTGCATCCAGGAATACCAGGGCTATGTGCCTGGCTGCCCCAGGGAAAGGTTACGAAGATGACAGGTATTCAAATTGGGTGCCATGAGGTGGAGCATGGCTGCTGAAAGGCCCTTCCCACATCTGAGCCCTTAGCATCTATCTGGAGAAGGCAGGACCACTTTGCACATCTTAAAGAGGGGAGACTGCAGTAAGCCACTCTAAGCAACTGAGTGACAGATGTAGCCTAGGTCATACAGCTGAGACTGGAGCCCAAAGCCCTGGCTTCCACAAGGTGCTTTTTTCAAAATGGATTTCTACTTCCTGTTAAGGAGTCAGTCCAAAGGCAGAATGTGATAAAAATGCTCCACTCCCCCTTGAGTACTGGCTGGAGTTAGTGTCTTGCTTTGAAAGAATAGAGGGAAAAATCATAAGTTTGCACAGGAGGAAAGTGGTAGAAACTGCCTTAACCAAGTGATGGGGGGAACATCTTCAGTGATGCTGTGTGGATCTCTATCATGTACCTCCTGAGGCAATGGGAGGAGAGGGCACACACCTCTGTGATATTCTTCCCCCAAACCCCAGTCTAATCACAAGGAAACCTAACGGGAGGGCCATTCTATAAAACACCTGACCAGTACTCAAAAGTAACAAGATCATGGAAAGCCAGGAAACTCAGATAACTTATGCAAGAGGAGACGAAGGAGACAACTCAATGCAGTCAGTTATCCTGGACTGGATCTTGGAACAGAAAAAGGACATTAGGCTGGGTGCGGTGACTCATGCCTGTAATCCCAGCATTTTGGGAGGCCAAGGAAGGTGGCTCGCTTGAGTCCAGGTGTTTGAGACCAGCCTGGGCAATGTGGTGAAATCCTGTCTCTACAAATGATACAAAAAAAAATTAGCCGGGTGTGGTGGTTCATTTTGTAGTCCCAACTATTCTGGAGGCTGAGGATCACCTGAGCCTGAGAGGAAGAGGTTGCAGTGAGCCAAGATTATGCCAGTGCACACCAGCCTGGGTGACAGAGTGAGACCCTGTGTCAAAAAAAAAAAAAAAAAAAAAAAAGGATGTTAATGAAGAACTAGTGAAATCCAAATAAGCAATAGTAAAAAAAAAAAAATGAATCACATTATTTAACACTTTTTTTTTTTTTTTTTGAGACAGGGTCTCACACTGTCACCCAGGCTGGAGTGCAGTGACAGGATCTTGGCTCACTGTGGCCTCGACCTCCTGGGCTCAAGCAATCCTCCCATCTCAACCTCCCAAGTAGCTAAAACTGCAGGCACGCACCACCACACCTGGCTAATTTTTTGTTTATTTTTTGTAGAGATGAGGTCTCACTATGTTGCCTAGGCTGGTCTCAAACTCCTGAGCTCAAGTGAAGCACTAACCTCAGCCTCCCAAAGTGTTGAGATTATAGGCGTGAGCCACTGCACTTGGCCCAAAATAATGAATCATGTTATTTAATAAATATTTCTTCTGTTCAATAGTGGGGAAAAAAAATCCACCAGCCATGGTGGTTTGGAGGTTACCTTAGAACCACAGATAAACTTGTGGTATCCCTTTAGACTGCTGTGGGCTCCAATCCATCTCTGTTGCCATGGTCTGATCCCCAAGAGAGGGGCCTTCGAATGTGGGTGAGGTGCTGGGCACCTTGAAGGTGCTTTTTAAAATCCTGACGGATTGATTTCAGTGTCTGTCGTGTAGCATACAATAGGACTTCTCCTCTTCTTGCCCAGCAGTCTTCTGCTTCCAGAACAATTGGAGAGTGCAGGTAAAAAGGGCTTAATTAATGTACAGGGACTGAGGGAATTAAATATCCTTAAGACTTTTTAGCAGAAATGATTGACAGAAGCAACCCTAAATTACCCCCATCCATCTTGCTAGTCTGCTATGCCTCACATAGTGGACCCAGGTTTCCAAGGGAGGCTGGTGGAGATGTGAGGGGGCAGGAGGCACTGCTGGGAGAGGGGCCTCCCAAGCCTGGACCCGAGCAACCAGGGTTTAGAAACAGATTTTCCCTACCCTACTTCACCATAAAGGCTGGTGTTTGTTGTAGATGTTTGGAAATCACAGTGAGTAGTAGGAAGCAGGCTTTTTATGGGAACAAAAGAAGAGTTTTTCTTTTCTTTCTGAGACAGGGTCTTGCTTTGTTACCCAGTCTGGAGTGCAGTGGTGTGATTATAGCTCACTGCAGCCTCAAACTCCTGGGCTCAAGCGATCCTCCTGCCTCTGTCTCCCAGGTAGCTGGGACTACGAGGGTAAGCCATCACGCCAGGCTAATTTTCAGTTTTTTTGTAGCGACAGGGTCTTGCTATGTTGCCCAGGCTGGTCTTGAACTCCTGGGCCCAAGCAATCCTCCTGCTTTGGCCTCCCTAAATGTTGAGATTACAGGCTTGAGCCACTGTGCTCAGCCAGAGTTATTGTTATTATTTTTTTTAAACCATCAGTGTCTTGTGTGTGATTCTGCTGGGTGAACAGTTTGCTCTTCAAAGGGACTGAATGAAGGCAGTTAGCTGATGGACAGGTGGCTTTCCCCCAAGGGGAAACTCAGGGACCATTCCCGGTCACTCTCCTCCTATCCATCTTCATTTCCTGAAAGAAAGGATCTAACAGGGCCATTCAGCAGGTAGAGGCTACCCCAGGAGACCAGAAACCTGGCCTGTAGTTTCTGTGTGTGCAGCTCTGCAGCCCTAATTGTCAGCTTTCTAAGGAGCTTCTCTGGGGACAGAGAACTGTGTCTTTTCCAGATGGCCCCTGAAGCTAGAGTGTTGTGGAGACACATAGTCCTACTGGCCAACCTCACTCTGTCTACCCCATTGGAGTGGGAAGTTCCAAACAGCAGTGATGGAAAGAGAGTGAGTACATCTTGCCTGATCATGTAGCCTGGAGCGTCAGGAATGATACCCAGAGGAAGTCTCAGGTTTCCCTCCAGTGCAATCTGCCCTCCTTCTTCTGGCTTTCCCACCTCAGAGCAGTGAGCTGACTATATTCATTCTCTGCTCATTCTCCCACCCTCCCTCCTTCTAGAAGCAGCAGTGGGGCTTTGGACCCAGATACTTGAGATCCAATCCTGGCTTTTCTACTTTCCTACTAGGTGACTGAAGAAATTACTTAATCTTTTCAACCTTTATCTGCAAAATGAGGATGAGAAAACCTATTTCATAACTTCTGTGAAGTTTTCAATGGTATAAGGCAGGTTTCTCAGCACTATTTACATTTTTGGTCAAATAATTCTTTGTCGTGTAGGGGGCTGTCCTGTGCACCGTGGGATGTTCAGCAGCATCCCTGGCCTCTTCCCATTAAATGCCAGCAGTAACCCTATCCTCATTTATGACAACCACAAATGGATCCAGGCATTGCCAAATGTTCTGGTGGAGGATGAGGGAGCAAATTGTCCCACAATGAGAAACACTGGCCTAAAAAATTGAATGCAGGTTGCATGGCTTGTAGCACTTAGAGGTTGGTTGAGGCTAACTGCTTACCTTCTCCTAGATGCCATGGGGCTTGGGGAGGAGGTGCATTGCAGAGTTTCTGCTTTCTTGACATTTTAGAGTCAAAGTGGGAAAAGGGACAATGTCAGATGAATAGATACAGAATGCAGATTACAGTTAGGATACTGGTTCCTTGAAACCATGGCATTGAATGCCAAGATTGTTGGATGGTAGGAAGAGAATTTAGAAATAACCTAACAATGGGAGAGATACTTCAAGAAAATTGGAAGTAAAGACCAGGGGGAAAATAGAGCCACAGGAAGAGTGATTCTGCTGTGGTAATAACTTGGCTGTTCATGATCCTGAACATATCTGGCTCCTGATTTAAGGGACAGGCTCAGCCACGAATTCAAGGGCAGGCCTAGATTCAATGACTTCTAACCAGATATTCTATGCTCATGAAAAAAAGATCACTTTCATTAGAGAAAAATATCTTTTGATAAAAGACTAAAACATTGAAAAATAACATTGCATTTGCATATTATGGGTTCCCCGCCTGCAGATTTGACAATGAAGAGTTATTTTTATTGAATCTTTCCCAACTCTTTCCTCTTTATAACCAATAGGGAAAATAATACTGATGTTTGCCTATAATGACTACTGTGGCTTTTCTATAAAAATATTTCCATGGATACCAAGGTAGAATTAAAAAATGATGCAGAAGAAAGAAAATATATAACTGTGGACTTTAGAATTGGTGTGGACTTAGTGATCATCTTTAACTCTTTTGTTTTAATGATGAAGAAACCAAGCTTTAAGACGTGTTGTAACTTGGCCAAGGTCACTCAGCTCAGTAGGGTCAGAATCTTCAGTGACTCAGTCTATCTCTCATGCTTCAAATCTTTCTTTTCTGATCTGCTTTCAGTATTTTAAGGAAGAGCTTTAGGCTCTTGATTTAAAAAATTTTTTGTATTGCTTTTAAAAAAAATCCCTGAAGCAAAACCCCATGAAATACTAAATAAACTCTGTTCCCGTTCAATAACTCATCACTACCCCTTCCCCAGTCCCCACTTTCTGTCTCCAGGAATCTGACAGTTCTTGGTACCTCCTGTAAGTGGGATCTTAATACTTGTCCTTTTCAGTTTTTGATTTTAAGTTCTTTTGTGTGTTGGTTCTGACTTTTAAGTTTCCGTTCTAAACTTCGTGGTTGTAAAGGAGTCTTCGAGTATTTCCGACTGACTGTTGATAATTTTTTCTTCATTGTTACTCTTGTCTCTCTCACAGGATCCTTTTGCAGGGTGAAAAAGCAGCCAGCAGCAAGCAAAAGCAAAGAAGGGGACTTGCTGTCTCTGAATGGGAGGGCAAGGGACCCTTCCTCTGCTTTCCGGATCCCTGAGAGGACCCACGGGGTGACTGTGCTCACCTAGACGCTGTAGAATGAACCAGGCCCTTTTTGGTTTTCCAGTAACCACCACAGTCTAAGTAAATCCCTTCCTGCCGGAAGAAAATATGAGTTAAATTGAATGATGAGTTTAGATACTGCTAAGTGTTCTTAATTTTTTTTAAAATTGTGGTTTTCTATCATTTCATGTACACTCTCAGAGGCCGCTCTATGGCGGAAGTGTCTTAAATATTAAAAGCAAATAAATAAATAGAAGATTATCTTTTGAGCACCTGGCAGTTTTGTTTAGATTTAAGGAATCTAAGTAGTTAAAATTTCTAGTTTTCCTAGATCCTGTAAATGCAAATATCAAACAGCTGCCAAAGTCATCAAGCTAGCTAAGGATTTAACCAGTTAGGTTTGTCACATTCATTCAGGGTTAGCCTGAATCTAACTTTGTACATTCTGACAGGTTAATCTTTACTCTCAGAGACCTGAATGGCAACCATTTCCTCCCTCTGGCCTTCCCAGGATCCCTCTGGGCAGGTTTTGCATGGGCTCCCTTCACTAAACCATGGGGGAAGGCAGTCCTTGTGCTGGTGCTCATGGTTGACCTTGTGCCTTGTGGCATATGCATGTCCTGGCCCCAGACAGGAGTGTTTGCAAGTCACTGGTGGTCATCCTGTGGGAACATTTGGCTGCATGCAGTATATTCTGTATCTTGGAAATGGACTACTTTGCCAGCTGGAAAAGCCACCAGGCACATTGTTTCAGCCAAAGCTGTGTCTGCTCATCTATGGGCCATAAATGCTCCAAACTCTCACATCTCAAAGTGGAGCTTCCAGATTCCCATTGCTCTCCGGGTGATCCATATGAAGGCTTTGACATGTGTCAAGATGCAGGCCTTGTAGCTGGCCATTTATTGTTTCAAATATCATGCATTAGCCTCGAGACTCAACATCACTGAGTCTCAACCCTGGTAGCACACTGGAATCATGTAAAGAGCTTTAAACAATACCACCTGGGAGATTCTGATCTAATTGGTCCAGGGTTGGGGAATCTGGGGCAGCTGATTTTAATATGTAGCCAGGTTTGAAAACCACTGTTTGAAATCCTTGAAACCTATTTTCGGAGCAAGGCATGCCTGCTTCTTGTCTGTGCTGGTGATTACAATGATGACAATGATGATGTTGATCAGAGCTAACATTTATTGAAACTTACTATGTGCCAGATCCTATTATGAACACTTTTACATGCCTCATTTCAGATTACCTTTGCCACAGTATTATAAAGTGGATGCTATTATTGTCCTTATTCCAGTCATGTGGAAACTGAGGCACAGGGGAGGTAAGTCACTCTCCTAAGGTCACCCTGCTAGTATGTGGCTCAGCCTAGGAAGATCTTATGCTTATAGCCACTGTACCCATGAAGGATGATTAGGCTGTTATCTGGGTACCTCTCTCTGAAAACCCTCCAAAGTGCAGGAACCCCCAGTCTCCTTGGTTACAGCATTGTATGCTATTGTCTCTTTTCCATTGTGGAACTGGATGTGGACATTGCCAGACACAGAGAATGGGCACATCAGAATGCAGGGCATAGCTCCAAAGGTCTAGAGCTTTACCAGGGGCCTATAGTGTGTCTGTGTTGGTAGCTCCTGCCAGATGGAAATACCTGCAGTGACTTCTGAACTTAAATGAAATGCTGTTAGAAGGAAACATTAGGGAGTGATTGAAGGCAAGGACAATAATGCTGAGGTCTTTTCCTGGCATTGCATTAATAAGAGAATGTGTAAACTCAGCTGGTTCCCTTTAACTCTTCCTTGGCTCTCCTGTGGCTGCTTCTAAGGGTATCAGGCTGGACTTTGCAAACCCGTTCTCTTTGGGGATCACTGCACATCTCATGTTGTTTTGCAAGCTGTTGGGCTGCCCAAAATGCCAAGCATTTTTCCTATGGAAATGTGCTTTGTGTGGTTCTGATTAGTGCCCTCTCTTCTGCTTAATGCCTTCTTGGGCTGCTTTTCATTTCCTGCTGCTTCCTACAGCTCTGGTCATTGGTCCAGGCCTACCTCCTCTTGTCCACTTAGTATTATTCTCCAGGTGGGGCCCCCGTTTTCCTGCTCTGTCCCATGATGCTCCCGGTCCCACTGACTCTTACTTACACATTCCTCCTGCACACCCACTTTGCCTGTGAAATCTGTGAAATACAATACAACTTGCCACTACTTTCCTCCAAACCTTAGTCATGCCAGGAGAAACAAAGAAATCACTAACGATACAGTCAGTTCTTTACCATCCTCAGGCTAATTCTTGTCTGGTGGTTTTGTGGAGAGTTTTCATTGATTAATTTATTCAGTCATTTGCTTATCTATTTAGAGACCTCACTTGGGTGGGGAGAATGTATTCTTCTTTATGCTGCCTCAAGAACCGTGACACCCCATGCTAAATCCTAATCAGTGTGAAGCCAGTGATCTTTAAGTAGGGGATCTCTACATTCATGACATAGAAATCAGATGCTAAGGTCTTTAAAAACTCGGCATTCTCTTATATCAGAGCCAACCCTTCCTCCTGTGGCTTATGGATTTTTCCAAGCCATTCTTTTCTTCTGTCAGTTTCATTTATCAAACTGCTTGGTGTCCATAAGGCAGATGATTGGGGGAAGTGCAGCCCTGATTAATCAAATCAGCTGTTTCACAACTCTTGCTATGAGAGGTGATGTCAGACAGGAAGTTCAGCTCTAGGCACACTTGGGTTTGGAGGTCAAATGAGGGTGTCATTTATCTATGCCAACCCCACTGCCCTCTGCCCTCCCACAAGTGCTCTTTGCCCTCACCCAGTAACCTAATTTGCATTTGAAAAAGAGCAGCAGTTGCAACAGCACCTTGAGTTCCAGCCTTTAGCCAGCCTGGAGAGTGCATCAAGAATTTGGGTGGGCATCTGCTGGGATTCAGCAGTGTGCAGAAGATGGCAGGAGGTCAGATCTCCTTCCCAAGCCACCGAAAGTATTTCTCAGGAGGTCAGAAGCAAGAATGTTGGTGAGAAGGGAAGACAAGGAAAGGGTGAAAGGAAACAGAGTAGAAGAAAGCAGGCTTTCACAAAGGAAAGTTGCTGATTCTGTCTGTGATCAATCACGCTTAACAAAGGGGCCAGTGACACAGCCTTGTTCCCCCCAGAACATCGCCATTCTACCATCCAAAGCCTATCAGAAGACACTGACATTAATTTCAATGAATGTCCCTGTTCTTGTTGGCAGCTTTTCCCAACATGGATGGTGCTGATGAGCTGACGGCAGTGATTTTTTTTTTTATTTCCTTGATGTGGTCTTGGGTGGTAGGAACCACCTTTGCAAGAGGCCACCCATTTTCCTACATGCATCCCCAAAAATGTCAGCCTCAACTATAAAGCTGAAAAAGACATTTCACATACATAAAATATGTAATTAAAATGATGAATTATTGTAAGATAGAATATTAGCCTTGTGACATTTTAATCTGAACGCAAGAGCGAGGGAGAAAGAGAGCACAATCTGAAGCGCTCAATTAAATTTAGAATTTCCCCCCTCCATTGTTATGAATAAATAGAAAAGATTCTGTAGCAGCCGGTGGAATTATTAATTGCAACTAGTGTAGAAGGTGCATGCACCATATCATGAAATGGAATATCATTGTTAGTGACTATATTTCTTGGTAATTAAGGCCCAGACTAATGATGCAAGTTTTCTCCAGCATGATTTTCATCTGATTATGAGGCTGCTTCATTAAGAGCACTCAGCCTAACGAGCTGTAGCTGTAATAAAGTAATTTTCTGTCTTGTGCTCTGATTGATAAAGAGTTTCTATAGCTAAAAGGAATTGAAAATATAATTATAATTAGAAATGGTTGAATAAAGTTATTACAGGATTGCTGAAGGGTAGTGCAATTGACACCATAATGTTTTTTTGGAAGTGCACATCTTAAAATTAGACTTTATAAAGCAACAAAACTCCTTTGCTAATAACTGGGCCGAATGTTGCTGCTTCCATAAAATGAACATTTAGATTAAAGGAAAATGAGACTTTCTCACATTGTTCTCGACAAGAAAAACATATGCAAGAAGAATGCCGTCGCCTTTCTTCCCAGCATTCTTCCCTTGTGAAGTAAAGCTTATGAACATACTTTTTACTCCATTTATAATAATTTTCCTTCTGCCATATGTTGGAAAAAGATCTTTTTGATTAAACTGATGTCTTTTTAAGCATACAGTATAATTTTGGAGTTTCTCCTTGCCAATGTGCAAAGAGTTATGCTGTCTTTTTATATATTTATATTTATGAAGCAGTTGGATTTCAGATAATTTTTCAAATTATGTAGAGGGTTTTTTTTTTCTGTCTTTGCCATTCATTGGTTGAAATGAAAATGTAACTGGGGAGGATACAAGATTCTGACCCCCTCCCATGGGAAATGCTAATCAACTTTTTATCCTAGAAACCTTATTTCTTTTTATGATGTTCACATTTATAAACCATGAAAACTCTGTTAGAGCAGTCCTTGGTGTGTATGTCATTGGATATGTCTGCAATATTGACATATAAGTCTATGGCAGTGGTTTTATTTAGAATTAGCTGATAAACTTTGTGCTTCAAATTAGTTTCACATATTTAATTTAGTCTCTTTTGCCTTATTTTAGCTCCCTGCACTGCATGAAAAACATGCATATACTTTAAAGCTATATGGTTATGTAAATCTATTTTATGCAAACTTACCCAGACATTATTAGGTCTGGGCTGAATGGAGGAGTGGATATTCCTAGATCCACACTTTTGACGGATTATTTCAAAGCTCCATTTTTACACTGATTCTGACAATTGGAAAGACTTTTAGAATTTTTGAGAATCATTTCCAACATATCATAGGGTAATAAAAGCATGTTATTGGAATACCATTAGTAAGATTAGAAAGGAAAAAAAGAGCAGAATTTTATTGGTTGTTCATTGAAAATGTTAGCTGTGATTAGTTACATAATCCTACATTAACCTGTAAATTAAAATTCCTTGGTGCAATTTGATGGCTGATTTAATTTTGTCTTTCTTTGTTTGCCGCAGGCTAATTCCATTATGAATTCTTTATACAGCCTTTTCCCTCAATGATTAGCAGCTTCTACTCAAGTTCTGATTACTATTGTACACTTAGCACTACATAAAGCCGAGGATTAATATTCCCCTGAAGAATTGTTGCTATGGATCTGCTCTATTCCTTCTAAGAGATGTTTCTGCAGCTTCAATTGTCCATAAATTATGATCTCTAGTGAATTATCAGTGGGAGTGAACTGAGCTTAACAAGCTGAAGAGTGCACTCTAGTTCGGAGAGAAAAAAGGCAAGGGAGAAAGAGAAAAAGAGATTCTCAATTATTAATTGTGAGGTTGGATCATTCAGAAGAAGTGATATTTTTTCCCATCTCTATCCTTGCAGACATGTACAAATTAGAATGAGGTTGTGGGTTAAAATAGATGCTTTAAAATCTTTCAATATGTAGTGATTATAACATGCCAGAAGGTCTTAATTACCTGTAAACAGGAAGAGAGAATGCTGGTTCTGCTACCCAGTAACATAGCAGGGTTATAGGGTGGGTTTTATTTTGAGAAGTGGCATAGTCTTAATTTGCAAAGTGTGATTTCTCCATCTATCAGTTTAGGAATATGTATTTGGGTACCATTGTTTTAAAACATCACTGGGAATAGCAGAATGCTCAAATGGAGTCGATACAAGGATTTTTCAAAATGAGAAAAGTTTTTCTCAAGAAGGTGGTATTTCCAGATAAAGTTGATCTGTAGCTTGGGAAGGGTCCCAATTTTGCTGGGACTAAAAATCAGGGTTTAGATCATTCTTGGGTATGCTTCTCCTTGGGAAGGACATCACAGGGGGGCGTGTGCAGTGTGTGTTTTGAACCTCAGCTTGGATAAACCCAACTATCCGTTGCTTCCACTCTATAGCACTGTTTGCTGGATGGTGCAACATGGGGCAGAAGCCCTTACTGGCTCAGACACTGGGACTGAGTTTAGCCAGAGAAACCCATTGGAATCCGGTGGAGACCACCAAGCTTGCCGAATTGCTTGCTTTACCCACACGTGTCCCGGGCCAAGAGAAATAAACATTTGAATAATATATCATGTAAAATGATTCTCTTTTCTTTCTTCTCTCTTTTTCTCTCAATTAATTTCCTTCTTCCTTTTTACTTCCTTTCTCTTCTAATTTTCTCTTTCTTCCTTCTATTCCCCATCCTTTCTCTACTTTAGTCTTCAATGTTTTTTTTTGGGTTTCTCTTTTTCTTTTTTTATTCCTCCCCCAGCCACTCTTCCCCAAAGAGCTCCAATACTGAAAATATGCTGGCATTTTAAAGTTAAAGCAAAAAGGTGAATTATATTACTACTTGGAAGCCAGCTAAGGGCAGAGTCCTGAGGGAAGTGAGATAAAATAACGGAGTCTGAGAAATGCACTTAACAGAACAGACACAGTGGAAAGAATCTTTTCCAGGAATTATCACTTCCCGGTTTTCCAACTGCAAAGCAACAAATCATATACCAAGTCAAGGCAATGCTGTTATTACGGAAGTGGTTCCTTCGAATCATTCTTAAGTCAGAGTCTCAGATTGTACTGAGTAGTTCCTGGAAGAGAAGGTAATGCCCACTTTATCAGGAGCCTGGTTTCTGCAGCACAATTTGTGACAGTTTGGGTACATTCACACAAAAGTACAGGTATGCACACACTCACACACATATGCATACACACATGCAAATCCATGCAACACTTCTGAGCGTGAAAAGATGTTATTAGTATTTAAGCCAGGACAATAGCCATAGACAAGACCATGCTTGGCAAACAGGTCAATGGTCACCTTAGCTTTAGTGAAGGATTGCAGTCAAGGTCCCTGAAGATGAAGACTCTCCCACAGTCCTGTGTTCCCATGTTTGCCTTTCCTTTTGGCCGCTGGGAATCTGAGCTTCCCTTTCATGTTTGAGGAATTCGGCACCTGATGGATCTTGTTAGGAGTCAGGGACTGTTCCCCACTTTTTACTGAAACCCGTTTGCTTCTAGGGTGCAAATATGTGACCGTGGTTTGCCCAGCAGATACATCTCCGTGGCACTTGGGCTTGGGGACTAGTGATGCCAAGAAGGGGTCTCTGAGGAGCTGCCTATAGTTTCTGGGCTCAGCAGGGATGGCAGTCCCACAGCAGGCTCCCGACCCCAGGGTTGGGGTGTGTGGTCCAGGTGGACCAGGACTGGGTGAGATCTTGAATGCAGTTCCTAGGCACATAGTATCCCGGTCTTCTCTTCTCCTACTAGAGATTCTGTGAACATTACTCTCTTATCATCAAGGAGTTGCCATGAGAATTACATATGAGACCATGTGGGAGTCAGTTATAACATACTGGTCAAAGTACACTTCTGCATTCCACAAACCAGGTACCTGGGGACTTGTATTCCAGGTGCAGGGACCTGGGAGCCAGTGAAGAGTGGCCAGAGAGTGGAGGAGACCACATCTTCTTTATTACATAAAAATTCAGCTCACTTTACTCAGTACTGGAGGTAGGAGTGGGGGACCAGGGGCTAGCTAGACCGCCCTCCTCAGAAGGTACAAGATCTCTGGGAGCACTTAATGGTATGTTTCTCAGCAAGACATCCAATGGCATTTTAGACAGAAAATTTCTATTTTGTGCATTCTTGTTCCTGGCCCCACCCATTACATGCTAAATGCCATTTTTGATCTCCCAATAGTTGTGACTACCCAAATCCTTCTCTCCACCCAATTCCAGACATCTCTGGAGAGCATCAAACCCCAGATAGAATCATTGAATTACTACTGTATTCTTCTGATCACATACAATAGTCTTTCCAAAAAGAGTTTTGACAAGCACATTTTTAGCCATTTCATAACATTTTTAGCAACATTCTGTGTTCTGGTGATACTTTAATACACTTTACAAATCAGTCTCTGCAGTCTACTTTTTCTTAATCCACCTCTACTTAAAATGGGTTTGGAGTAGGGTACCAAAGGAGGCTGAGCGATCACAGAGTTCATCTCTACTTGATTTGACAAACAACCCATCTTGAAGCCAAATTTCAAGGAAAAAACCCCACTCAATGCTTATTTTATTTCATGTAGTAGCATTTGCACTTAGTGGAAGTAAGTGATATTTTGGGAGTGACTCCTCCTTCTAGAACCTTCTTCCCCAGGGACTTGGGCACAGTCCCCAGGCAGGAATCTGGTCCACTGGAGACCCCCAAGGCAATATCTGCTGAGTGAGGACAACTCTGGCCACCGGAAAGGGTTTGTTTCGTATTAAATGACACCTAGGGTCTCAACTTACAGCATGCTGAAAATCCAGAGCCTTCTCACCCACGTGCTCATGTGACTGTTTTCCCAAGTTATATGGCAAATTATTCATACTTGGTAGGCAGAGTGATAGAAGCTTAAAGATAGAATTACCCAGTTTAGCTGCTTTTCTTTTCCTTAATAAGGGAAAGAAGTCAGAAGTGTTGAAATGACTTATCAGATCATCATCATAATAGCAGCTCACATAATATTCTACTCTACTTATCATTATTTCATTTATATTTGGATAAGGCTGGTTTCCATGCTGGTTTTCTTGTAGTCTGCCTAACATGTTTTTATAACTAATGTATTTTCTAGTTAAAGCATAGCTCACAAATTGAAATTCTTCTAGCTTTTCACCTTGGGGGAAAGAAATGGCCAGGTGTGGTGGCTTATGCCTGCAATCTCAGCACTTTGGGAGGCTGAAGCTTGAGGACTGCTCGAGGCCAGGAGTTTGAGAACAGTGTGGGCGACATAGTGAGACCCCCACTGCTACAAAAGATGAAATGACACTGCTCTAACATTAACCATTCTAAGTATTAGCTCATTTGAGCCTCTTGACAGTTTTATTAGGTAGTTATTATCATCATCACTGTTTTACAGATGAGGAAACGGAGGCACAAAGAGATTAAGAAATTAACCAATATAAATCATAGAAATCGCAAGTGGCAGAATCAGGATTTGAACTGTGGACCTTCAGCTCCAGTGCCTCCACGGCTCGCGGCCATTATGCCATTCATCTCGGGAGGTGGAAAAAGCATCTGAATCTGAAGTTTGTTTGCTGTGAGGTGTAATAGACTCCTCCGCCTTTCTCTCTCTGCCTCTTTCCTTCCTTCCCCATCAATTACTTATCTCTCTGTAACTGAAGCTCCTCTCCACTGAGACAGCTCCGCGGTGCTTCCTGTCCCTGCTTCCTTCACATCCTCACTTTGACATTTACATATCCACTGCCTCTCAGTTTTTACTGCTGCCTTTCTTGCCAAATACAAATAATGACTGTTCTTTTTACTGCTCCTTGTTTCTGGTGCGGCGGGACAATGAGGGGAGCATAGATCAGTGTTTCTCAGAGCATGGCTGTGGCGAACCTTGAAAAGAGGGAGCCCTGGTAACAGGCCCAGAGGTAGAGGCAATTTCCTTGCTCCATTGATGTCTCTCCCAGGGGCGAGATTCTCAGTAGAGGAGCCAGCTCTGGATTCAGAAGAAACAGTGATGGTTTAAATGGGGTGTGTGTGTGTGTGTGTGTGTGTGTGTGTGTGTGTGTGTGAATAATACTCATTCAGTGAGGACACAGAGGTCTCAAGCTAGGTGATTTCCTGAATAGCAAGCGCAGGGAGCACCAATGAAGGCATAATTTTAAGACATGAGTTAAATATTTTCCTGCTCTCATATTGGCCAGTGTGAGGGAGTGAATGAAAACCCCAAATGAAAGGGACCCACATTCTATGGATGCCTTCTCTGGCCTTTTATTTCCTCTCTATTCTAGCTACAGCTCAAATTTGCGTTTGAGCCAAGGAGGCTGAATAATTTTCCTTTGCCGAAAGACTAGCTGTCAAATTTCATGCAAGTTGATTCTGCTGATTTGCATGAAAGGAAATATAATCTGATGAAGATGTAAATGTACACAATTGTTTTCTTATCTGTAGGCTTTCTGTTTCTTATTTGGAGTCTGATTTAAATAGTCCCATTTCAAGTAACTTAGAAAGGCTTAATGCAGTGCCAAATGATTACATTTTCAGAGACTTGTTGTTGGTTAATTCTGGCTTTCCTTCTCCTATATCAATTCATTTTGTCATGCTTAAAACAAGAACTTTTGAGCATTTATATTAAAAATATTATGGGAGATAGGATGCAAAGATAAATAAGAAATGGGCCCAACCTTCTAGAGCTTACAGTGAAACACATTTTAAAATGCATTTTGAAGTCATTTGAAATTTGGTATGAATTTGCCATATAAGCAAGGTTCTAACACATTGCAATTGTATAACACTTTATTGTTTACAAAATACTATCATAATCCTAGGCAAGACAACAAAAACTTCTTTAACCTCTTATGTAGTTGAAACAATACAAGTGAAGACCATTTTAAGTGTTATTTCTCAGTTCTGTGAAAACCCAGAACTACCATGTGTGAGATCTTGAGCTGCTTCCACTTCATTCTGCAGTGGAATTACCGAGGCATCAGGACATAAGCCTGAGTGTTGGGCGAACAGCATCAGTGAGTCCCAGCTTTTGCAACCTCTCACTTCTGCACATGGTAGTTGATACCCCTAAACTATCTTTTGTGGGTCAAATTTGGGCTTTCTTACTAGAGCCAATAGGAACTTTCAAAATTTTGATGTTGCCTGCCAGCATCTTAACAGTTTCAATCTCTAGCTGTAAATATGTTTGTCTATGCAATTATTTAGATATTTTATCTAATGTTTCCCCTGGTTAGTTAAAACAAATGTCAAAAACAGGAGAATGCAAATGTGTGGCTTTTATCGAGTGAATATAAATGAGATGGGTTGAAGCACTTTTGCCATGTTGTAAGTGGAGACCCTACTCTCTCATTCGGCCTGTTACATCAGGTAAATGAGCGTGTTCACCTGTGAAAGAAAAGAAGAAAATGGTAAGACACATGGTATGATAGAATTAGATTATTAAAGATTGTATATGCAAGACAAAGTAGAGTTAAGATCTTTGTAAGATTATTTTTAGCTTCCTGAGAACAGAACCTGTAGCCAAGTTTACGGTTTTGTTTGCTTACCTTTGACTCTGAGACATATTTCAAAGTCAGTGTGGATGGAATTAAAGGTTTCTATGACTGCATGGGTAGAAGGTATTCACTATTTGAAGACGGCAGATGGTGATAGTGGTGGCTGGAGTATTTGGCTACAGAGAAATAGCAGAGTAAGGAAGGGGACAAAGAGGAAGGAGGGCGGTGTGGCCTAGGTCAGCAGCAGTAGTGTACGGGGAGCTTGAGAGGAAGGGGACAGGGAGTGTCCAGCTAAGGGAGACACTTCTATAAGCGGGAGACATTAGGAAGTCATACAGAATGCTTTACATCCTATTAGTGACAAGGAAATGATGAGATCATGTTTGATGGTGGATCAGGAAGGCTTCAGGGTATGTATGACATTTAAGCTGAGCCTAGAAGAGTGCATAAGATATTTTTTTCCAGCCAGAAATTTGGGGGAATGATATGATGAGGGCAAATGGGATGAGATGAATGATGAGAACAAAAGTGGAGAGGTGGCTGGGCACGGTGGCTCATGCCTGTAATCCCAGCACTTTGGGAGGCCGAGACAGGTGGATTACCTGAGGTCAGGAGTTCGAGACGAGCCTGGTCAACATGGTGAAACCCCATCTCTACTAAAAATGCAAAAATTAGCCAGGCGTGGTGGCAGGCGCCTCTAACCTCAGCTACTCAGGAGGCTGAGGCAGGAGAATTGCTTGAACCTAGGAGGCAGAGGTTGCGGTAAGCCAAGATCATGCCACTGCACCCCAGCCTGGGCAACAGAGCAAAGCTCTGTCTTAAAAAAAAAAAAAGTAGGGAGGCAGGAAATGTAAGCACCTGTTTGGGGAACAGTGAACTGTTGGGCAGCAGTTATAGGTCTGTTCCAGGTTCACTGAGGAAAGAAGAGAATGATTAAGCTGGAAGGCTAAATTTGGCCAGGTCAAGGAGGTTCTGGAATTCCAAGCTAAACTGTGATTTAGATTTAATTTGTTAGCTGCTTAATTTGGTGGTGGAATCCCCAGGACTTAGGAGGAAGGGGAAGCAGTGATAAAGCTCTTGTAATCGTTCAAGCGGAAGTTTCTAAGAACCTGATTCACTGAAGTAAAAAGAAGAATAGGATGCAGTGTTGGATTCAAGAGTTAGAATAGGTGTGATTTGGCAAGGACAGGAGAAGGGGAAGGAGTCAAGAATGATTGAGTAAATGGGAGATTGGCAGTGTTTTAATAGACACAGTTAAGAGAAAGGGTGAGAGATAAATTTTAAAGGTGTTGAGTTTGAGGTGGCTATGGAATATCCTGATGGAATCCTCTGGAGTATTTGGTGGAATTGTAGGCACGGAATATGGAAGCAACTTCTTTGGAAGCAATGGCAAAAGTAATGGGGATAGATGAGGTTTTTCGATGAGGACACAGACAGCAGAGGTTCAAGGACTGTGGTTCAGAATTGTGGGAATTTACACTTTTAGGATTTGAAGGAGGAAGGTGAACCAATGAAGAGAGAAACAGGAGAATTAAGTGCAGTGTAAAGGATGACAAGGAAAGAGCAAGCTTCAAGAAGGAAGTGGTAAGCAACAGGACAAAGTGCTGAGAAGCTGTTGAAGTGGCTATTAAAAGTCACCAGAGACCCTTAAGTGAGTGGGTCCATTTAGAGCAATGCTGCGATTGATGCTTTCATATTAACTTGAACGTCTCTGCAGTGCAGGGGGCAATGCCACTGCTTGGAGTTAGGTTAGGGGGTTAAAAATGGGGCTGTACATGCAAGTTCAGAAGAGCCAAGTGGGGAGATTCATCAGCAGTGAGGGGCCAGTATTGGGAAACATCGTTGAAACTGAATTCAATCAGCATGGTTTGAGAACTTTTTTCTAAAAATGTTTGTTAGATTAAAGTAAATGGTGAGTGTTTCAAGGGTCTGGAGAGTGGCAAGACAGTTTCAGTGGGCGGTCAAAGAGTCGAGGGACTCTAGGGTGCTTGCAAGGGAGGAGGCTTCAATGCCTGGCATTGGGCCCCGCTGGGCAGTAGGGCAAATGAAATTGGGAAGTGTGTGAGGCCCTTGTCCAGAAGAAATTAAGATCCAGGAGAAAGGAAGAATGGTTGGCTGTCATGATAAAGGCAAGGATATATTTAGCAGGAGTGAGCATGCACACAAGCAAGGACTATCCAAAGGAGGGAATTTCAGGGTTTTGGACTTTTTAGCTGGGGTAGTTTACAGTATTGTGATTTCCCAGGTACTAAAGTAGAATAGGGATGAAATTTCTGGGGTTCCACAGGTCTGGGAGGTTTTAAGTCAGTGCTGAAAGGATCATCAATATGTATTTCTTTTGACAAAAATATTATTTAAGTCCACTCTGTGTGAAATATTATGCAAAATGGGTAATAATATACCAATTTACAAATGTGGAATTAGTTCCTAGAAGTTTTTAATCAACTTGCGTGGAATCATCCATGTAGTACATGGTGAAGACAAACTTGTGAATCTGTCGTTTTTGAAGCCACTGTTTTTTCCTACCAAATTACATTTCCTCAATAAGATGATGAATTTTCCAAATTTCTAAAATTTTTCCATTAGACCTGCTATAGAAAATAAGTAACTACTTTCCACAATGGATTTTAAGTTACAATATAAACACCATATACTCTAATTGACCTAGGATCAATGATCAATGTACTTTATTTATGGACATTTTCTTTCCTGAAAATATAATTAAGATACTTAATATTTGTGATAAAGCATGCTATCTGATAATAATCAATATGGATTCTGAACTCCTCAGAGCTAAATGCAAGGGGCAGAAAAGGAAGGAAAGAAACTACTATTTACTGAGGGCCTACTATATGCCAGGCAGTGTGCCACATTTTTTTCATATCTACTGTAGCATTTAATCCTCATAACATTCCTATATTGGTAGGTAATACTGCACCCACTTTATATATGAAGAAGCTGAAGGCTTGCAAAGTGGCCCAAGGTCTTCCAGTGATGACCTGCCAGAAGCAAGCTATGAATCCACGTCTCACCCCAAAGCTGCCTGTGTTCTTTTGTGAGAAGAACCACAAGCTAAAAGTTCATGTGATCTTTTGGGTCTCCTAGGGGTCAGTACACAATGGTGACCAGAATAGAGATAGTTTGCTATAAACAGGGAGAGAAAATATGTTGTTAAGTGGGTGCATTGGGAGAGAGATCTGAAAATGGAAACGTAGAATCAGAGGTATATTGACATCTCACACAAAGATATTGGGGTGTGTGAAGGGGTGAGTTTTGAGGGGCTATCATGGGAAATTAGAATCCAATTAAAGGGAAATAGACATATTGGAATGGTTTAGGCTGGTCTCAAGAGGTTTCAACTTCCTTATTGCCTTCCACCCAATACAAATATGACACTTGTTTTCATCCTCTCCATTTCTGCTCTCATGTTTGCCAGGATCAATACCCAAGGACGGGCACTTCTCTAAGAGCTGTGATTGAGCTTGGTAAGTATTTCAGGAGCAACTCAAACAGATTCTTTTGAATCCTGAAACGTGAAATGGTAGCTCTTGCGTCTCTCAATGGAGGGCATGGGTTTAGAGTTTTGTAGAAAACTGACCTAACACTTAATTCTCCATTTCACATTGGCAGGCCAGGTACAAGGTAACATTTTTTCTTTCTTTTTTTTTTCAACTTTTATTTTAGATTCAGGGGGTACACGTACAGATTTGTTACCTGGGTATATCGTGTGATACTGAGATTTGGGATATGAATGATCCCATCACCCAGGTACTGAGCATAGTATTCAATAGTTTGTTTTTCAACTCTTACCCCTCTTCCTCCCTCCCCCTTCTAGAAGTCCCTAGTTTCTATTGTTGGCCTTGTTGACACAATGGGGGCTGAAGATAACTGCCCTTTGTTATTATTTCTACTATTTTACCTTTTAGATTTCCTAACTAAGAACCACTTGTCCCCCAAGCTGGGCATATTTATTTATGAACCCTTAAAGGGGCTGATGTGAAATTCTGAAGATTTTCTGTTAGTCTTGACACTATGAATGGGGTTATTTCGTGGGCATGAATAAGAAGTGGTTGACATCAGTGAGTGATTAACCAGATCCTTGATGTTATGTTTTCTGGTTTCCAAAGGGCTGTTTCTATGAGGCTGACATCTATAGGGACCAGTTAAGGCCAGCTTCAGTCAAACATTATGAAAAAGTGTTTGGCTTTTATTCAGAAAGCACTGGATCTGTGTTAGATCCTTTGTTCTTAGTGAATTTTTCCTTATGCAACAAATGTATAAACAGTGGATTCTACTTTAAAAAAAATTGTCCTCTTTCCTCCTAGGGAGAAATTCCTTCGATTTTATAGTTGTTGAACTTAGAACTTCTGGACACATTAAAATCAATTCCACACACTAAGATGCATTTTAAGAGTTATTAAGTAGAATTTTTGATCATGTTTCTTTTCTACAGATACATTAGTGTTAAAGGGAAACATCATTTCTGGCTTTGAGTGTGTGTCCTACTTTGTTTCTGGTGGTTCTCTGGGAGATAGGCCACCAAGAAGCATTACTTTGTCCTCTCAGCTAGATGGTAAAGATCAGCCAGGTGTGGAAAGATCCATTCATCTATTCAGGAAACAGGTACTGAGCGGTTGCTACTTGCCAGGTGTGTTCTGGGGCCTGGAATTACAGTAGGCAACAAGCCAGACAGAAGTCCTTGCCCATGAATTTCTGGTGGATGAGGCAGACAATAAAGTAACCAACTAAGTATATAAATTCTCATAAAGTGTTGGGGAGTTGTAAGCAGTATGAAGAAAAGCAGGTAAAGGTGATAGGGAGAAGAGCCATAATTTTCACAGAGTGGTCAGGGAAGACCTCTTTGAGGAGATGCCATTTGAACTGAGATCACAGTGATAGAAGGCTGGAGAAATTTGGCATGGGATGCTTTGCATTTGCTTTTTGACACACAGAGTGCTTTGTTGTGGCGTTCAGTCCTCCCACAAACCCTGTGAAGAAGATATTAATATCTCTATTTTCAGATGATAGAACTGAAATGGAGGCAGTTAAATGACTAGGAAGAATGTGTAGGGCCGGATCTCTCATTGGACTTAGCCCACATGGAGTATCTGGCCCCACACCTCCAATCTAACCTTCCAGTAAACATGCACCAACGCATTCAAGACAGTCACCGGGGCGGGTGTAAATTCACACAGCAGAGTAGCTAAGCGTTCAGGAGCGGGGTGGGAGCCAGAAAGAATGGGCCCTCAGAGGTGCCTGCCTTGGGGAAAAGTGAGTGCAGCTAGGCACTCATGGTCCTTTCTGGTCCAGCATGCTCAGACAATGAGTAAAGGCCTTGGACACTGTCCTTGAGGTGTCCCAAATAACCTTATTTGAAGCCATTTAAAAAAAATCTGAAAACTTCCTTTAAAATGATATCCACCAATCCCTCCCCACCAACTCACACCCCAGGTGTTTAAGAAATGCTGTGAAGTAACTGACAATAAGCAAAATGCACAACGTGCCTTTTTGTTCTTTCTTTTCCATTTCAGTCAGAGAATTCAGGCTTTCTGTAGCTCCCTCTGGTAACAAGACATCTAAACATGTTCAAAACAGTGTTGTTATCTTTCACTTTACCCTTGAGCAACGTAAAGAAAACACTGTGAACTGGCAGGCATCATTTTGCTAACACTCTCACATACATGCTAGCTGTGCTTCTCCTAGGAAACCTCCCCTTCTTTCTCTGGAAGAAGATTTTCTGCTTCATACTTTGGGGTCTGTTTCCAGGAAGCATGTGGCTCGACTTGCTCTTTTAATTTCATCCCAGCCCTATTCATTGCATCTTTAAATGAGCATTGTTTAGCAAATCCAGAAGCAGAACTTGTTTCTGGCTTCCTGGAAGGGATTTTACTTGGAATGTAAAGAGGTTGGAGAGCTGGGCTTTTGTTTCTGGCTTTGCAGAGGGTCTAGGCTGCAGAGGCAGATATGTGGCACACAAACCATCGCTGTACATTCCGCGATCCATGGCAGACATCAATAATCACTCCTGGCATTTTCTCTTGTTACATTTGGACATGGTCCCCAGAGTTCTTCACAATCCATGGCAGTCCTTGCTGACTGCCAGAGCTGACTTATGGATATAACTTCCTTGTCATCTTATCAGAACAGCTTCCTGGTGACAGCTGCCTTTACTGTATCCACTATAAACTTACAAATAATTTTAAATGCTCTTATTTTACTCTTAGTATTCTCAGGACAAAAATAACAGAAATGTAATAGAATATCTATGGTTTCTGGCATGAAAGGAGGGTTTATTGAAATCTTTGAAGGGGATATGTTTAGGCAGTCAGTCTAGACATGCACATTTTTAATAAGTTTCTTAGATTTTGCTAATATTTCCACCTCTGTGTTGAGAAACATTACAGCACACATTTCTAGTTTTTGGCACAGGCTTTTAGCTGCCCTCTTAATAGAGCAGGCACTCCTGGGCGAGCCTGGGGAAGGGAGATCTGGAAAGCACCTTTAGTTGTGCAAAACTCTGAGGGCCAATCTGACTGTGGCAAAATCACGTCCTCATCCCAGGGAACTGTAATGGTGGCTGAGTTTCTTGAGAACAGTGAGGCAAGTCTCTCTCTTACCACACAAAGTGTTGCCTGCTGGCTTTGCCCTTTGGAGAAATAACTTCAGGCCTGGAAAGAAGATGGTCTCCCTGGTGGAAAGGAGCCAGCTTCTCCCTTGCTTGCCTGCCGCGGAGTGGCCAGCGTTCCTGTCAGCACGAAGCTGGACTGGCCCACCTGGTCAGGGCAAGAGGCGGCTTTTCGTACAAAGACTCCATTTGTAGTTTCTAAGAAAGAACTTCTTAGAATGTTCAAAACCAAGTTGTGAAAATATTTTTTTGGAGTCACCTCATTAGTTTTAACAATAAATGCTCATAACTGGAAGTAATGATTTGGCAATTATAAGTCAAACTTCAAGTAGGGGTAGGAGACCTATTTCTAGAGAAACAAATAGGGCTGCCTCCCATTGAGCTAAATTGTGCTTTGAACTTTCCTAGAGTTTATTTTCCCCCAGGACCTTTAAGAACTGAGCAAATATCAGTTCATCAATAAAACCTGTGTTTGTAGATGGTTTATGCTGAAGTATTTCGACTCGGCGTCCGTATTTGAATGTGGGAACTGAGTCAGAGAGACTTGCCCAGATCATCTCTGTCTAACTCTTTGAGTGGTATGCAGGGTGGGTGCAATGAGGCAGGGTGGGGTAGACAGCACTGTGACTTCTGGTCCCCACAGGTGATCTAATGACCTAGGAGTCTGCCTGGTATGTGTTATTATGGCATGCGTATCAGTCTCCTGTTCTGTGCTATAATTCATGCGCTTGCTTATTCATTGAATTATTCAACAAATGCTAATAATTGCCTATGATATCCCAAGCCCTAGGCTTTGTGCTTGGAAACTAAGATAAGTAAAATATTGTCCTGCCCTCATATAAGTCTAAGTCTAGTGAGGAAAACAGATCCATGCATTGATGTTTTGAAGCAGTGCAGCAGGCCGTGATAGAGAAATACCCTGAGCTTTCTGGTGTGTAAGGAAAGTTCTCTAATCCTGATGGGGGAGTGAAGAAGGGTGTGTGTGGGAAGCTTCCTTGTGAAGGTGACAACCTGAATTTTAATGGAAATGCAATAGGAGGCAGTTTTCTTTTATTCATTTTTCTTCTTTCACTAGGTGGGGCCTGACATGTTCCAAAATTAGACAAACAGAAGGAGCGTTTTATGGTGAAACATAGGGCAGAACAGGGATTCCTTGGGCACAGAAATGTGCAGGTGGTATGCTGAGAGGGGGTCAGTGGTGGTCTCATGAATTGCTCAGTTGGCTTGTTCCTAAAGCCAGTGGCTCTACTCTCAGGTTGGAACAGGGTCTGATTCTGTTTCTCGCTTTCTTTCTCTACCCAATAATTGCAGTTCCTCTGAAAGCTCTATGCCGAATGTTCCATTCTGTGAGCAGCATCCCTAACCTTTCAGCTCTCCATCCTCATCTAGACCGCTAATTTATTTGTTCCTACCACTTTTTCACTTTCCACCCACTCCCTTTCTCTTAATTACTTCCTTTTTTAGTGCAGATTCCAAGATTCAACATGAAAAACACTCCCTTGTAAAGCCCTTGACCTCTTGGTCTCTCTCTTACTCTGTAACATTCATCTGGCAAAACCCCAACCATGCTTAACACCGTCTATCTGTCTACTCAATACTTGCACCCAAGCAACTGAGCAAGTGAGAGAACAACACACAGCCATGCCTTAGATGTACAAGGAGACGCCTGGAATGAGTACTTGACACCGCCCTGCAATCTGCCACACTCCCCTAGTTGTATATACGGGCTCACACTCGCCAACCAGTTATTTCACACATTCATTCATGATCCATCTGGTGGGCATTTCCTTTATGTCTGGCACAGTGACAAGCCCTGGGGACAGAGCGGGAAACATGACACACAAGCACCATCATACTGCTTACTGAGAGCTATGCAGGGAATGTTGGGTGAATTGACAGACGGCCTGGCTGACTGCTTTACATAGATTGCTTTGGGAAAACCTCACTGAGGACATATTTAAGCAAGTATCTCAATACCAAGAAGGAGCCAGCCCATGAAGATCAGAGGAAGGAGCATCCTAAGCATTTGGAACAAATGGAGCAAAGTCCCTGAGATGGGCTTGTCTTGTTCAAGGAACAGGAAGGCCAGTGTGGCCAGACCATAGTGGTCAAAGAAGAGAGTATTATGGAATTAAGAGTAGACATGCAAGGATGTAGAATTGCAGGTGTAGGCAGGTTGGAGATTCAGGAAGTTGCACTGGATGGCTCTGGTTTCCTTGCCCAAGGAGCAGCTAGTCTCCCTTAGAACTCAGGGTGTGTGGTAAGTGTTGTGCAGGTGGCTCAGGAGAGTGGGGGACTTTGTCACAGTCACTTTGGTAAATGGGACAGGGAGCTGACCAAGAATTGGAGTAAGAATTGGAGGTTGGAGATGTGGCATCTCTGGGGTCAGAGTTTATAGTGGCTGTGATCATTCTGGCTGTAAATGGGAGCAGGGGAGGTAGATTCTTGCATTGATCTGGGGATGGTGTTTTTCAGAATGGATTTGGAAAAAAGGATAAGGTGTTAAAGAAATGAGACTGCAGGTGGGTAATAGTTTGAAGATCAAGTACAGGGTTCAAGCTGTTAGAGGAAAGATGCCAAGATAGCTGTTAGAGCCCGGGACTAAACCGAGATCAAGAATCCTTTATGAGATTGAAAAGCAGCTGTAGAAAGAGTTTTAAATAGTGTTTAATTATTTATTTATTTTGTAGCCCAGCAATAGCAGCCTGAGTTCTAGCTCAGAAGCCTGCTTTTGATAGCAGATTGAGACATCAGCTTTGCACCTGGCAGGCCAGGAGATATTAAGGAGTTCTGTTTGAATGAGTTTGCCTTGTCTAGGCTAAGGTATTTGTTAGGAGGGCCAGAAGCAAGGATCTTGGAGAAAAGAGAGAAGCAAGAAAAGGAGTGAGGGGAAATGGGCCAGAAGAAAGCAAGCTTTCACAAAGGAAAGTTGCTGATTCTGTGTGTGATCAATCATGCTAACAAAGAGGCCAGTGACACAGCCTTGTCCTCCCAGAACATCGTCATTCTACCAACTGAAGCCCCTTTGGGAGATGCCAATGGTGATTTATAGGAGGTACTCCTGCATGCTGTAGTAGCTTACTCTACTATGCACAGGGTTCTTTGCTGATAGAACACTTCCTTTTAAAACTCCCTTTTGTGGGCAAGCAAGTCTCACATCTTAATACAAAGCAACCTTTGGAAGATAAACACTTTTAAATCTTACGTTTTAAAATAAAAAGTTTCCCAAACCTAGCCTTGCCTGAGGATTGATAGGCGTAAAAACATTCCCCAGCAAGTGTCATTTTACCAAATCTAAATTCTCAAGGCAATCTTGTGTCTTTCACTAGAATCTTTCTTAGACTCTCTTGAAAGAACTTAAAGTTTGCATTGATTTTATTATTTTTAATTTTACTTTATTGGGTGAAGAATACTGCTAATATAATACATGTTCTATTCATTTGCAGTCTTATTTCTAATTAGGCATTTGATGAGGACTTGTTGATTGATTAGTTGCCTGGCCTTTTACTTTTCTGCCCGGGGCAACTGAGGCAATGGCCTTTAAGGCCAGTACTACAGGATGTTAATTAGCAAAAAGCCAAAAAGAAAAAAAAAATTCAGCAGTCAAAAAGGTTAGAGATACTCTGGAAAAAATAATGTGAAACACATTTTTTTTGTAACTGCTGACTTTCTGGGAGGTTTTAATATGCTAAGGAACATTGAGAGTTTCCAAGAGGGGGATAAAGTATGCGGTATGTCTACATCCTTTTGAGCATAGGGTCTTCTTTTGTTGGAGTGGTTTATGGGACTGATATTCTACAGAAAACCCTTTGAAACCTATAACATTAAGATTTCCAATAAAGGATGCTGGGGGCAGAAAAGGAATGAAACTCAGAATAATACTCTTTATATACGAGAAACCAAATTCTATATTTTCCTTTAGTTTTACTTTAGTAATTGTTTTATTCATTTCCATGTTCCATCTACATGCTATCTGTCTGTCTGTCTATCTATCTATCTATCTATCTATCTATCTATCTATCTATCATCTATGTATGTATCTATCTAATCTCTCTCTCTCTCTCTGTCTCTATCATCTATCTATCTATCTTCTTACAATGAAACCAGTATTCCTCCAACCAAGAAGGGCTTGTAACTGCGCCAACTAAAAGATTGGGATGAAAGTGATATGTGTGACTTCCAGACTTCTAATATTAGGTCACAAAAAGGTTATAGCTTCTCTCTTTCTTTTTTTTTTTCTTTTTGAGATGGAGTCTCGCTCTGTTGCCCAGGCTGGAGTACAGTGGCTCAATCTTGGCTCACTGCAAGCTCCGCCTCCTGGGTTCATGCCATTCTCCTGCCTCAGCCTCCTGAGTAGCTGGGACTACAAGTGCCCACCACCACGCCCGGCGAATTTTTTGTATTTTTAGTAAAGACGGGGTTTCATCATGTTAGCCAGGATGGCCTTGATCTCCTGACCTTGTGATCTGCCCGCCTCAGTCTCCCAAAGTGCTGGGATTACAGGCATGAGCTACCGTGCCTGGCCGATATAGCTTCTCTCTCTCTCTCTCTCTCTCGATATAGATAGATAGATACAGATATATGGTTATCCCTATGTCTTTTAATGCTTTCCATTGGAACTCAGCCACTATACTATAAAGGAGTCTGAGCTAGACCATTTGGAGAGGCCCTTGTGGCGAGCAACTGAGACCCGCAGCCAACAATGAGAATCAGCCTGAAGCATATCAGTGACTGGGACTTCAGATGATTCCAGATCTTAGCTCTCAAACTTCAAGGTCAGCCCCAGACACTGTGGAGCAGAGACAAGCTGTGCCTGCTGTGCTTTGTCTGAATTCCTACCCACAGAAACCGTGAGCACAATAAATGGTTGCCTTATGGTAATAAATTTCGGAGTTATTTGTAACACAGACATCGTCATTTGAAAAAAAGGGTGAAGCTCCAGATTATTAACCTGACATTAATGGCCTCTCTCCAATGTGGTCCCAAACTATTCTTCCAACTATTCTTCTCCAATTATTCCATTATGAATTCACTGCTGAAAATCCAGCTGCTTTTTGTGCCCACAACAAAATCACACTTTCCTTCCTCCACATCTTTGCCTATTAAATTGTAAGTTCCTTGAATAGTTCTTTCAAAAATATTTTCTCAGGACTTAACAAAGGGCTTAGAATGTTATTGATTCTAAGCTATTGATAGATATTGGAATAAAAATCGATGAATAAACAAAGGAGGTCATCCTCCTAGATAGACATATGTTTTCTATATTTTTCCACATGTTTAAGTCCTATTCATCCTAAAATATCAAGTTCAAATATCATTGCTTGTTGAAGTGTTCTCTGGTTGTCTCCAAATTAAGCAACTTTCCTACCTTGAGTGCCAATATAAAGCATTGCTTATACTAATTACATAGCCCTTGATATTTACAACCATAATGCTTTGGCGTCTTTCCATGATCTTATATATAATTTCTCCAACTAGTTCTTAAGGTATTTGAGGACAGTACTATACCTTATTATGCTTTTGCTTCTTATCTTCCTCCTTCTTCTCATTTTTAAATTCTCCTTAAGACCTATACAGTGTGTATAGGTACACACTGTGTATTCAAAATCTATTTGTTGGTTATTATGAGCCAAAAATAAAATGATAGCTCTCAAAACAAAAAAAAAATGCAAAATCTAGTCTTAGGCGGTGTGACATCTGTAGTGCATTCAGATCCAGGGTGATCACTCTGAACTCCGCACCATTTATGTTGTAAGCATTGTGCACTATTCCAGGAGGATGTGGTCATGAGAGGATAGAGCTCAGTTTCCCACCCCAACTCTTCAAGAGCAGTTCTACCATATCAGAAGGCTATTATATACAATTTAATTTGGATAAAGTTCTTTAGCTAGGACAAAATTAAAAGGAACATGGACAAAGAAATGAGGAATTCAGAAATTATAACGAGCTTTTAGAGGCACTGGGGGTGTTCAGGGATATCTGAGAAGACATGATGCCCGTCTTCAGTTAATTGAAGTCAGGTATACACAGGATTCATGCTAAATAGCACCTGATTATTGACCTAAAGTGAATTGATGGTTAGATTTTGAGTTTGTCGCAGGAAGACTTTAATAGTAGAGAGTACTGTCAATGGACTGGGCTTTCCTATTAAGTATCATGCTCTGTATCATTGGAATTTTCCAAAGGGAATCAAACAGGTAGACTTCTGTTATGAAGAATGACTTAATGGCAAGAGGTTGAATTTAGTGAATTTGTTCCAATACTTCATTTCTGGGCTGCTTTTAGTCTAAGTTTAGTCAGACAGAAGGAAAGCATTCTAGGTATTCAAACAGAAGGAGTTAAATGCAAGGAATTGGTTATACTTTTGTAGGAAGGGCTGGAAGAGCAAAAGGGAGGTAGAGAAAGCATGGAAGAGGTAAGAGGAAGAAGGGGTAAAACTGAGATACAAGAAGCTGCCAATGTCCTGGGGTGAAGCCCATAAAGCTGCCTCTTCTGCTGCTTTGTTGGAGACACTTTTCAGTTATATCTGGATGCAGTGAGGAAGAGCTGCATGAACCAGGCCTACAACTGTGCAGGCTGCTGCAGTTCAGAATCATCTCATCCTGCTGCAACAGCAGCAACCACCTGGGACTGTTGGCAGTTGACACTGTCAGAGCCAGAAGCAGGAATATTTTCTAAGTGCTTCCTATTGGCAGAACCTAACAGGAAGCTAGTAGACAAGGGAACCTGGGAACTGTAGTTCACAGACTCACAGTCCAGCAGAAATAGAGCACAGTATACAAAGGCAGGTGGGGTGCTGACAGACAAGAAGTCAGTCGTTGACATTTGGGCCCATAGGCCCACTCTGGTACAAGCATCCATTTCTCATAGGAACAATCGCAGTGGCTCCAATTAGTCTCCTTCAATCCCCTTGGCCTTTCTTCTATCTGCTGTTTATGATAAAGCTGGAGGGGTCTCTTTAAAACAAACATCTAATTATGTCTCTCCTTTGCTGAAAACCTCCCAGTAGCTTCCCATTACCATTAAGGCAAGAGTCTACTCTTTTGTATACATGTCTAGAAGGCCTTGTGTAGTCTGCTCCTTCTTCATCTTTATAGCTTTCTCTGACATTAGATTTCTTCTTGGTCTTTGCAATGAAGTTATCATGGTTTCTTTCAGTTTCTTGAATGTGTTTTTCTCCTTTTCTGCCATGTGTCTTTTGTACATGCTTCTCCCTCTCTATAGGATATGTCTTGGATTTGTGTCCCCACCCAAATCTCATGTTCAATGGTAATCCCCAGTGTTGGAGGTGGGGCCTGCTGGGAGGTGATAGATCATGGGGATGGATCCTTCATGAATGGTTTAGCACTGCCCCTTTGGTGCTGCTCTCATGATAGAGTTCTCATGAGATCTGGTTGTTTAAACGTGTGGCACCTCCCAGCCTCACTTTCTTGCTGCTCCAGCCATGAGATGTGCCGGCTCCCACTTTGCCTTCCTCCATGATTGTAAATTTCTTGAGGCCTCCCCAGAAGCCGAACAGATGCCAGAATCATGCTTCCTGTACAGCCTGTAAAACTGTGAGCCAATTAAAACTCTTTTCTTTATAAATTACCAAGTCTCAGGTATGTCTTTATAGCAATGTGAGAACAGACTAATACAATATAGTATGTTCTCCCTCCACATAACCCAGACATTCATTCGTTCTTCAGAATTCACCTCAATCAGCCTTCTTTCATAGACACTTTCCTTAGTCTTTCTGACTGGGTCAATTGTACTATTTTAGTATAAATGTTTCCATCTATTACTTACTTACTTCTATGTCTCTCTCTCCTCCCCTGACACACACACACATATTTAATTTCTTTCTTTCTTTCTTTCTTTCTTTCTTTCTTTCTTTCTTTCTTTCTTTCTTTCTTTCTTTCTTTCTTTTTTGAGACAGAGTCTTGCTCTGTCGCCTAGGCTAGAGTGCAGTGGCGCGATCGCGGCTCACTGTAATCTCTGCCTCCCAGGTTCAAGAGATTCTCATGCCTCAGCCTCCCAGGTAGCTGGGATTATGAGCACCCACCACTATGCCCAGCTACTTTTTGTATTTTTAGTAGAGACGGGGTTTCATCATGTTAGACAGGCTGGTCTGGAACCTCAGGTGATTCGCCTGCCTTGGCCTCCAAAAATGCTGGGATTAGAAGCGTGAGCCACCTCACCTGGCCCACACATTTAATTTCTATCTCCTCCTCTCAACTGTACACTTTTGTGAATTCAGGAATTATGTCTTTTTCTTTGCTCAACAATGCTCACTCAACACCTAGCACAGTGCCTTGTATATAAAAGATGCTTAAAAAGTGAATAAATATACAAAGGCATGGGTATATGATCTGATGATTCATTCTTGCTGAGTGAAAGTTAAAATATCCTGGGAACCAGTGTCAGTTGTCTACTTTTTATTGCACACTTGAAATGCTGGATTCACTGTCGGGCTTATCATAGGGATCATGTAAATATTAGAAAAATGACAATCATTTTTTTCTCTGACTCTTTTGTTTGAGAGGTAAGTCTATCTCTATAAAAATATAACATGCTTTTGGAGATATTTTGCCTTTTCTTTGTACTCCTGAGATCCCCTGCTCTCCCTAATGGCTCCAATCTTTATCAAGATCTCTCCCATGGGAGAAGCCCTCTAAGAATGCTGACTTTGTTTGCTGGGTGATTTTGAAGCCTAGTCTATTCTGGGAACAAAAACCCAAGCTGAAATGGTTTGCATTTGCCATTGGGAATTTAAACCACTTGTCTCTAAGACTGTAGCGACAGGAACACAGGGAAAAATAGATGAGGATCTGAGTTGCAAAAATTCCCCAGGACTCATTGGAAAACTACCTAAGGAAGGAGGGGGGAAAAGGCACCAAACAATCTCTAAAAAGAGCCATATTGGGGTCAGCATCTAGCTAGTTTATTAATTTCTTTGACTGTTGTTTTTTCCTTTAATTTCTGTCCCTGAACCTGGCAAAGAATTGTGGCAGTTAGTCCCCAAGTCAGTTTGTGGGGAGGCCATGTTTAGTAGTGCAGGTGCCATCTGGATTTTGAATTTGCCATGAGAACACCCTCTGCCAGGCTTGAGGTGTTTAGATGATGGTGAGATGGGCAATAAGGAAGAAATATGACATTGCTCATGAGTGATTATTCTTCTTGTTATTTATTCCCTATTCCTTAAACCGTAGGTGAAATGTCCTAGTCAAAGACTTTAGCTGACAGGAGACTCCCAGTCTCTTCCAGATGGAGAAAATGTGAACCTGAAGGGATTATTTTTGCAGTGTTTACAGTGCATAGAAGTTTCCTTAAATATATAATCAGAGGTAATTAGACTGTGTGGTGTAAGAAGGGGTATAAACACTATTGACATGCTAGTCTCGAAATAGGCACCATCTGAGTTGATTTGCCTTTGACAGTTCCTGATTTTCAATATTTTTGATATTTTGGGAAGCAGATGTGATGAGGGTGAAGAAGTTTAAGCCCAAGAATAACATCTCTTGGCTCCAAGATAATATTGCTTGTTTGCATCTTCTTATCTTCTTAATCTATGGAGAGACACCAGCACATGGAGGGATATTGTCAATCTAGGGCTTAGTAAATTGGATGATTCAAGATGGCAAGGTTCTACCTGCTGCCAGATGAATAAGCTTCCGTTAAATCTATGGAAATTCTCTGCCACAGGGGTTGACATCTTTTACTCTGGGTCGAATTTTTTAAAGTTACCCCTTCCAGTCTTGAAGCAGACTTAATATCAGTATTTTGTTGTGCCTGTCAGAAGTTTTTTAAGTCATTCTTTCAGTATTGTGTGAAAATATAAAACACTACAACAATTCACAGTATGATTATTAACAATTCCACTTAGGAATAACTGGTGTTTCCTTGATTTAAGACACATTTGATAATGCCAAATGTGTTTCCCCTTACATACATAATAAATGTGTCCCAGGGCCATGGCAGCCTGGAGTTAGAATCTTGGTACTAAAAACTAGCATTGCATTTATTCTAAGGCTCAGTGCCTTCCTACAGATCCCCATATAAATGCTTCCACATTTCAATGCTTGCGTTGCTGCATAGCAAATTACCTAAAAATTTAGTGGCTAAAAGCAACAAACCCTTAGTATCTCAGAAAATGCAGTTTTTTATGGCTTAGAAATTTGGCATTGGCTTAGCTGGCTGACTCTCGGTGTCTCCTGAGATTATGATCCACGTGTAAGTTGTGGTGTAGTCATCTGAGAGCTGGACTGGGGCTAGAGAATTAGCTTCTACAATGGCTCACTCACATGGCTGTTGGCAGGAGGCCTCAGTTGCTTGTCACATTGGGCCCCTCCACATGGCTGCTTGAGTGTCCTTATAACATGGCAGCTGGATTTTTCCAGAGCGAGTGATCTTAGAGAGAGCAAGGAGGAGCCCGTAGCCCTTGTGCCCTCATCCCAAGGGTCATGTTACTTTACTTCCACCATGTTGTACTCATCAGGTCACCAAGCAAAACTCACACTCAAGGGGACAGGAATTAGTCTCCACCCTTTGAAGCTAAGAGTATCAAAAAACTTGTGGACATACTTGAAAACCACCCTATTGCTGATTGATTGTGACCTGCTCTACTTTGAAATGCTTATTTCTTCTTTGTACCCCAAGATCTTGTCACTTTGGCTGGACCTGATTCACCTGTCCAGGAGCTGCACTTAATTTTATATGTTTTGCCCTTTCCCTCCTGAGCAGAACACCACCAGGCACAACTCTCAGGGAACTTGCCTTAGCTAAACCTAAACCTAAAGACTTCAAAACAAAATTAGTTACTCAAAAGTCAAGTTTCCCTCCTGCTGTGGAACTGGGAGAAGGTGGAACATTTCCTTTCCAAGGATCCTATTATCTTTTTCTCTCAAATGGCCTTTGTCGGGGCCATGTAAATCAATTAAAATTTGTGTTCTCGATTCGTGGGCAAGATAGCTGAATAGGAACAGCTCCGGTCTGCCCCTCCCAGTGAGACCAACGCAGAAGGTGGGTGATTTCTGCATTTCCAACTGAGGTGCCTGGCTCATCTCATTGGGACTGGTTACACAGTGGGTGCAGCCCATGGAGGGAGAGCAGAAGCAGGGTGAGATGTCGCCTCACCCGGGAAGTGCAAGGGATCAGGGAACTCCCTCCTCTTGCCAAGGGAAGCCTTGATGGACTGTGCCATGAGGAACGGTGCATTTGGCCCAGATACTACAGTTTTCCCATGGTCTTTGCAGTCCGCAGACCAGGAGATTCCCGCAGGTGCCTGGGTTTCAAGCACAAAGCTGGGCGGCTGTTTGGATAGACTCCAAGCTAGCTGCAGGAGTATTTTTTGTGCCCCAGTGGCACCTGGAATGCCAGTGAGACAGAGTCGTTCACTCCCCTGGAAAGGGGGCTGGTGCCAGGGGCCCGAGTGGTCTTGCTTAGTGGATCCCAGCAAGCTAAGATCCACTGGCTTGAAATTCTCGCTGCCAGCACAGCAGTCGGAAGTTGACCTGGGATGTGCGAGCTTGGTTGGGGGAGAGGCATCCGCCATTACTGAGGCTTGAGTAGGCAGTTTTCCCCTCACGGTGTAAACAAAGCCGCCAGGAAGTTCAGACTGGGTGGAGCCCATCACAGTCCCACAAAGCCACTGAAGCCAGACTGCCTCTCTGAATTCCTCCTCTCTGGGCAGAGTGTCTCTGAAAGAAAGGCAGCAGCCCCAGTCAGGGGCTTAAAGATAAAACTCCCATCTCCCTGGGACAGAGCACCTGGGGGAAGGGGAAGCTGTGGGTGCAGCTTCAGCAGACTTAAACATTCCTGTCTGCTGGTTCTGAAGAGAGCAGCAGACCTCCCAGCACAGTGCTCAAGCTCTGCTAAGGTACAGACTGCCTTCTCAAGTGGGTCCCTGAACCCCATCCCTCCTGATGGGGAGACGTCTCCCAGCAGGGCTCGACAGACCCCTCATACAGGAGAGCTCCAGCTGACATCTGGCAGTTGCCCCTTTGGGATGAAGCTTACAGAGGAAGCAGCAGGCAGCAATCTTTGCTGTTCTGCAGCCTCTGCTGGTGATACCCAGGCAAACAGCGTCCGGAGTGGACCTCAAGCAAATGCCAGCAGACCTGCAGAAGACGGACCTGACTGTTAGAAGGAAAACTAACAAACAGGAAGCAACAGCATCAACACCAACAAAAAGAATGACCACTCAAAAACCCTATCTGAAGGTCACCAACATCAAAGACCAAAGGTAGACAAATCCACGAAGACGGGGAGAAACCAGTGCAAAAAGGCTGAAAAATTCCAAAAACCAGAATGCCTCTTCTCCTCCAAAGGATCACAACACTTCGCCAGCAAGGGAACAAAACTGAATGGAGAATGAGTTTGATGAATTCACAGAAGTAGGCTTCAGAAGGTGGGTAATAACAAACTCCTCCGAGCTAAAGGAGCATTTTCTAACCCAATGCAAGGAAGCTAAGAACCTTGATAAAAGATTACAGGAGTGGCTAACTATAATACCCAGTTTAGAGAAGAACATAAATGACCTGATAGAGCTGAAAAACACAGCACGAGAACTTCGTGAAGCATACACAAGTATCAATAGCCGAATTGATCAAGAAGAAGAAAGGATAGCAGAGATTGAAGATCAATGTAATGAAATAAAGTGTGAAGACAAGATTCGAGAAAAAAGAATGAAAAGGAACAAACAAAGCCTCCAAGAAATATGGGACTATGTGAAGAGGCCAAACCTACATTTGACTGGTGTACCTGAAAGTGATGGGGAGAATGGAACCAAGTTGGAAAACACACTTTAGTTTATTACCCAGGAGAACTTCCCCAATCTAGCAAGACAGGCCAACATTCAAATTCAGGAAATACAGAGAACACCACAAAAATACTCCTGGAGAAGAGCAACCCCAAGACACATTATCTTCAGATTTACCAAGGTTGAAATGAAGGAAAAAATGTTAAGGGCAGCCAGAGAGAAAGGTAGGGTTACCCACAAAGGGAAGCCCATCAGACTAACAGCAGATCTCTCAGCAGAAACCCTACAAGTCAGAAGAGAGTGGCAGCCAACATTCAACATTCTTAAAGGAAAGAATTTTCAACCCAGAATTTCATATCCAGCCAAACTAAGCTTCATAAGTGAGGGAGAAATAAAATCCTTTACAGACAAGCAAATGCTGAGGGTTTTGTCACCACCAGGCCTGCCTTACAAGAGCTCCTGAAGGAAGCACTAAATATGGAAAGGAAAAACCAGTACCAGGCACTGCAAAAACATACAAGAATGTAAAGACCAACAACATTGAAGAAATTGCACTAACTAATGGGCAAAATAACCAGCTAGCATCATAATGACAGGATCAGATTCACACAGAACAATATTAACCTTAAATGTAAATGGGCTAAATGCCCCAATTAAAAGACACAGACTGGCATGTTGGATAGAGAGTCAAGACCCGGCTGGGCACAGTGGCTCACACCTGTAATCCCAGAACTTTGGGAGGCCAAGGCAGGTGGATCATGAGTTCTGGAGATTGAGACCATCCTGGCTAACATGGTGAAACCCCATTTCTACTAAAAATACAAGAAATTAGCCTGGCGTGGTGGCGGGTGCCTGTAGTCCCAGCTACTCGGGACGCTGAGGCAGGAGAATGGCGTGAACGCAGGAGGTGGAGCTTGCAGTGAGCCGAGATCATGCCATTGCACTTCAGCCTGGGAGACAGCGAGACTCCATCTCAAAAAAAAGAGTCAAGACCCATTGGTGTGCTGTATTCGGGAGACCCATCTCACATGCAAAGACACACATAGGCTCAAAATAAAGGGATGGAGGAAGATTTACCAAGAAAATGGAAAGCAAAAAAAAAAAAAAAAAAAAAAAAGCAGGGGTTGCAATCCTAGTCTCTGATAAAACAGACTTCTTTAAACCGACAAAGATCAAAAAAGATAAAGAAGGGCATTATATAATGGTAAAGGGATTAATGCAACAAGAAGAGCTAACTATCCTAAGTATATATGCACCCAATACAGGAGCACCCAGATTCATAAAGCAAGTTCTTAGAGACCTACAAAGAGACTTAGACTCCCACACAATAATAGTGGGAGACTTTAACACCCCACTGTTAATATTAGACAGAATGACGAGACAGAAAATTAACAAGGATATTCAGGACTTGAACTCAGCTCTGGACCAAGCAGACCTAATAGACATCTACAGAACTCTCCACTCCAAATCAAGAGAATATACATTCTTCTCAGCACCACATCACACTTATTCTAAAACTGACCACATAATTGGAAGTAAAACACTACTCAGCAAATGCAAAAGAATGGAAATCTTAATAGTCTCTCAGACCACAGTGCAATCAAATTAGAATGCAGGATTAAGAAACTCACTAAAAACTGTACAACTACATGGAAACTGGACAACTTGCTCCTGAATGACTACTGGGTAAATAACGAAATTCAGGTAGAAATACATAAGTTCTTTGAAACTAGTGAGAAAAAAGACACAATGTACCAGAATCTCTGAGACACAGCTAAAGCAGTGTTTAGAGGGAAATTTATAGCACTAAATGCCCATAGGAGAAAGCGGGAAAGATCTAAAGTTGACACCCTAACATCACAATTAAAACTAGAGAAGCAAGAGTAAGCAAATTCAAAAGCTAGCAGAAGACAAGAAATAACTAAGATCAGAGCAGAACTGAAGGAGATAGAGACACAAAAAACCCTTCAAAAAATCAATGAGTCCAGGAGATGGTTTTTTGAAAAGATTAACAAAATAGATAGACTGCTAGTGAAACTAATAAAGAAGAAAAGAGAGAAGAATCAAATAGACACAATAGAAGATGATAAAGGGGATATCATTACTGATCCCATAGAAATACAAACTACCATCAGAGAAAACTATAAACACCTCTATGCAAATAAACTAGAAAATCTAGAAGAAATGGATAAATTCCTGGACACAAACACCCTCCCGAGACTAAACCAGGAAGTTGAATCCCTGGATAGACCAATAACAAGTTCTGAAATTGAGGCAGTAATTAATAGCCTACCAACCAAAAAAAGACCAGCACCAGATGGATTCACAGCTGATTTCTACCAGAAGTACAAAGAGGAGCTGGTACCATTCCTTCTAAAATTATTCCAATCAATAGAAAAATAGGGACTCCTCCCTAACTCTTTTTATGAGGCCAGCATCATCCTGATACCAAAATCTGGCAGAGACACAACAAAGAAAGAAAATTTCAGGCCAATACCTCTGAAGAACATCAATTTGAAAATCCTCAATACAATACTGGCAAACTGAATCCAGTGGCACATCAAAAAGCTTATCCACTACAATCAAGTCAGCTTCATCTGTGGGATGCAAGGCTGGTTCAACATATGCAAATCAATAAATGTAATCTATCACATAAACAGAACCAATGACAAAAACCACATGATTATCTCAATAGATGCAGCAAAGGCCTTCGATAAAATTCAACACTGCTTCATGCAAAAAACACTCAATAAACTAAGTATTGATGGAATGTCCCTCAAAATAATAAGAGCTATTCATGACAAACCCACAGCCAATATCATACTGAATGGGCAAAAGCTGGAAGCATTCCCTTTGAAACCCGGCACAAGACAAGGATCCCCTCTCTCGCCACTCCAATTCAACATAGTATTGGAAGTTCTGGACAGGGCAATCAGGCAAGAGAAAGGAATGAAGTGTATTCAAATAGGAAGAGAAGAAGTCATATTATCTCTGTTTGCAGATGACATGATTGTGTATTTAGAAAACCCTGCCGTCTCAGCTCAAAAACTCCTTAAGCTGATAAGCAACTTCAGCAAAGTCTCAGGATACAAAGTCAATGTGCAAAAATCACAAGCATTCCTAAACAGCAATAACAGACAAACAGAGAGCCAAATCATGAGTGAACCGAGAATAGAATACCTAGGAATCCAACTTACAAGGAATGTGAAAGACCTCTTCAAGGAGAACTACAAACCACTGCTCAAGGAAATAAGAGAGGACACAAATAAATGGAAAAATATTCCATGCTCGTGGATAGGAAGAATCAATATCATGAAAATGGCCATACTGCCCAAAATAATTTATAGATTCAATGCTATTCCCATCAAGCTACCACTGACTTTCTTCACAGAATTAGAAAAAAAACCACTTTAAGTTTCATATGGAACCAAGAAAGAGCCCATATAGCCAAGACAATCCTCAGCAAAAAGAACAAAGCTGGAGGCATCACACTACCTGACTTCAAACTATACTTCAAGGCTACAGTAACCAAAACAGCTTGGTACTGGTACCAAAACAGATACATAGACCAATGGATAAGAACAGAGGCCTCAGAAATAACCCCACACATGTACAACTGTCTGATCTTTGGCAAACCTGACAAAAAACAATGGGGAAAGGATTCCCTATTTAATAAATGGTGTTGGGAAAACTGGCTAGCCATATGCAGAAAACTGAAACTGGTTCCCTACCTTACACCTTATACAAAAAGTGACTCAAGATGGACAAAAGATTAAAATGTAAGACCTAAAACCATAAAAACCCTAGAGGAAAACCTAGGCAATACCATTCAGGACATAGGCATGGGCAAACCTTCATGACTAAAACACCAAAAGCAATGGCAACAAAAGCCAAAATTGACAAATGGGATCTAATTAAACTAAAGAGCTTCTGCATAGCAAAAGAAACTATCGTAAGAGTGAACAGGCAACCTACAGAATAGGAGTAAATTTTTGCAATCTATCCACCTGACAAAGGGCTAATATCCAGAATATGCAAGGAACTTAAATTTACAAGAAAAACCTTATCAAAAAGTGGGCAAAGGATATGAACAGACACTTTTCAAAAGAAGACATTTTTTGCAGCCAACTAACATAAAAAAAGTTCATCATCATTGGTCATTAGAGAAATGCAAATCAAAACCACAGTGAGATACTGTCTCATGCCAGTTAGAATGGTGATCATTAAAAAGTCAGGAAACAACAGATGCTGGAGAGGATGTGGAGAAACAGGAATGCTTTTACACTGTTGGTAGGAGTGTAAATTAGTTTAACCATTGTGGAAGACAGTATGGTGATTCCTCAAAGATCTAGAACTAGAAATACCATTTGACCCAGCAATCCCATTACTGGGTATATACCCAAAGGATTATAAATCATTCTACTATAAAGGTACATGCACAAGTATGTTTACTGCAGCACTATTCACAATAGCAAAGACTTGGAAACAACCCAAATGTCCATCAATGATAGACTGGATTAAGAAAATATGTCACATATACACCATGGAATACTATGCAGCCACAAAAAACGGTGAGTTCATGTCCTTTGCAGAGACATGGATGAAGCTGGAAACCATAATTCTGAGCAAACTAACACAGGAACAGAAAAACCAAACACTGCGTATTCTCACTCATAACTGGGAATTGAACAATGTGAACATATTGGCACAGGGAGGAGAACATCAACCACTGGGGCCTGTCGAGGGCTGGGAGTCAAGGGGAGGGATAGCATTAGGAGAAGTACCTAATGTAGATGACGGGTTGATGGGTGCAGCAAACCACCATGGCACATGTATACCTGTGTAACAAACCTGCACGTTCTGAACATGTATCCCAGAACTTAAGTATAATAAAAAATAAAATAAAATTTGTGTTCTAACGGGAATAGGTCAGAGACTTTTTCTCGGGCGTGGGATGTCTGCAGGAATCTGGAGCCCTGATACAGAATTACCACACCAGGTTGTCCTTAGGAAGGGCTGGCTCTGGACACAACCTGTGAGCAAGGTTTGACCCCCCCGACCCTAACACCCTTGTAAGATCAGCCAAGCCCATTCCTTCTCAGGGCCTTTACACTCGCACTTCCGGGCATAAGCCTCAAATGTTCACACCCACATTGCTGCATGACTGATTCCTTTTTGTTATCTCAGCCCAAAGACCACCTTCTCAGAGAGCTTTTTCAGACTACTCAATCTAATTTCTTTCCTGCTGGTAGGCCGTCTTTAAGAGTGCATCTGACTTTACTTCTTCAAGGCTGCATTACTCTGTGAACTTATTTAGTCTATTTTTTTGTTTCTTTGTCTACCTCACCCCATTAAAACATAAGGAACATGAGAGTAAGGGACCTCACTTTCCTTTTCTCTGCTGTATCCTCAGCATTTACAGCAGAACCTGATGCACAGCAGGTGCTCAAAAATGTTAACTGGCTGAACGAATGAATGAGTGAGTGATGAATACAGATTCTGTTGTGAAATAAAAAAAAAAAACCCTGAAGACTAACATTATAGACCAAGCAGGCTGTGTGTTCTTAGGCATATCTGGGAAAGAGAAGCACAGCTAATCTGGGCAGGTAGAGCCTCAGCGTCATTACAACTTGAATATCAAAGGAATGAGACTTTCTTGGTATCCCAGTTTATTGAAGCAGGTCATACCTGCTTTACATGGGTTTTCTGTATGTATATTAGGAACCCCAGCCTTATGAGTCGCCCAGTTCATTGGGCAAACATCTGCCGCTGATGGTGAGACTTTGTTAATCCATATCCAACATGAGCTGCACCTGTCTGTCTTCTCTCCTTTGATCCCACCCATGTTTTTCTCCCTTGACCATCTTCCCCTTAGCTCATATGCAGCTCATGAGCCCCATTGCCCCACTCCTGTCCCTTCTAACTGCCTTATATATTTTTCCACTTTTGGAGTTTTTGTTACACATAATTAAAAATCCAAAGGTGATGAAAAATGGCAAATGATTCAAACCTGGGTAAATCTATTCATGTCAGAAGTCTGTAGTTACTGGTATTTATTTCTTTTGTGTTCCAGTGGTATTTTCATTGTTGCTGGCCCCATCACTCCTCTTTTTCTCTAGGGAGAAATCTTGGCTGCTGGCTTCTTTAAAGTGTTTCACAGATGAAGGGAATATCAAGGACAGACTTAAAAGAGGGAAGAAGACTATTATTTGAAGCCAGGTGAGGCCACTTAGGAAATGTGGGTACAATCCTTTCCAAGTCCACCTGTGTTGAAAGCATACAGCAGCCTCTGTACTTTGCTAGCCTGAGCTGTTTGGCAAATGATGTCCCTTTTATTTACTCTCTGTCCCTTTCTTCATCCTGTTCCCAGCCTTCGGAAGGCCTACCTGTGTGGGCTGGTAGAAGTGGGCTCCTGTGTGCTCTGTTGCTAGTTGGATTTGGCCAGTGGGAGGCACCAGCAGTGAATCAGAGGATGAGAGAAGAGTGGGGTCAGGGTATCTACTCCCGTGCCCTGGCTTGCTCCAGTGGATGCTATACAGGCAGTTTCCTAGATGTAGGGAACGCTCCAGTTTTCAGTAACTTCTACCTCCCTTTGTCCCTTAATTGTAGGGGTAGTAACAGCTCTTCACAGTGGACAGCCTGAGGTGCTGCACTATTGCTTTCTGGTTTTTGTAAATCTTACCCATCTCTTGGAAAGCAGCCCCTTTATTAAATTCTCCTCCAGTAGCAGAGATGCTGCACACACATCCCCTTTCCTCTCAGGGCCTGAGGACCAGCTTGCTCAGCATCCTTGTCCTCAGCAAATCCTTGTCACAGCCTCCACAAACGACTATAGCCTAGGCCACTGAGGCATTTGCAGACACTGCTGGCATTGATTACTTCGAAATAAATCATATGGAGACTACATTACTGTGCCCACCAAGAACCAAACCACCCCACCCAACTGACACTACAGGATGCATCTACATATATATATGTTTTTGTTTTTTTTCTTTTGAGATGGAGTGTTGCACTGTCACCCAGGCTGGAGTGCAGTGGCTCGATTTCTGCTCACTGCAAGCTCTGCCTCCTGGGTTCATACCATTCTTCTGCCTCAGCCTCCTGAGTAGCTGGGACTACAGGTGCCTGCCACCATGCCTGGCTAATTTTTTGTATTTTTTGTAGAGACGGGTTTCACTGTGTTAGCCAGGATGGTCTCGATCTCCTGACCTCGTGATCCACCCGCCTCAGCCTCCCAAAGTGCTGGAATTACAGGCGTGAGCCACATGCCCAGCCAAAAATGTTGTTCCCTACAAAAGCTACTCCATAAAATTGGAACTATTCTACCAGATGCACAGCTATCAATGGAGAGACACACACACACTTAAAACTATGAAAAAGCAGGGAAGTATGACACCTCCAAAGGAATACAACAATTCTCCAATAACATACCCCAAAGAAAAGGAAATCTATGATATGCCTCTGTAACTCAACCTCAATCTTTCCTTCTAAGCCTAAAGGCAGAACTCTTCCCTTCTTCTGTCAAAACTTGATACCTGCTAGTAGTTTGATCTTCGGTATTCTAAGAAAGGGAGGTGAGCACATAAACTTGTAGTACAAATTATTTACATTGAAAAAGTGTATATATACAGATGCAAATGAGTTACAAATATTTTGGTCTCATTTCTAGGTGAAGCCTTGATGACTGTGGTTTGAATTCACTGGGAAAAGTGGAATCGTCAAGAGACCCGGGCTAACTAAATCCCTCTGGGAGCCTCAGCAGCTGAGGCCATCACTCAAAATTAAGGGTGGTAGATTCTCCTTTGGACCTGTAGGTCCAATTCAAGAACTAATGGCTGCCCTGATTATTCTGTAGTCTGTGTTGTCTGATGGATCCATATCTTCCTCTTTGGAAAGCTGGGAACTAGAAAGAAGTATTCTATTTGCTATTACCCAAGGGATAATACTACCAGAATAGCCAGTGGAATTTGCCTATTACTTTTCTTAAAAACAATCTTTGTGTTCTGGAGTAATTTTAGATTTATAGAAAAGTTACCAAGGGAGTACAAAAAGTTCCTACGTACCCTTCACTCAGCTTCCTCTACCATTAATGTCTCATATAAAGATAATTTGTCAAAGCTAAGAAATTAACATTGACATATTAATATTAACTAAACTCTGGGTTTCATTTGGATTTCACCAGTTTTCCCACTAGTAACTTTTTTGTGGTGCAGGATTCAATCCAGGATACTATGTTGCATTTGGTCATTGTCTTAGTCCATTTGGGCTGCTGTAACAAAATACCTTACACTGGGTAATTTATAAACAACAAAAATTTGTTGCTTACAGTTCTAGAGGTCAGGAAGTCCAAGATCAAGGCACCAGCACATTTGGTGTTTGATGAGGGCTTGTTCTCTGCTTCAAAGAACACCTTCTTGCTGTAGTAGAAGGGGAAAAATAACTCCTTGGAGCCCATCTTACAAGGGCACTAATCCTATTCATGAGGGTGGAGCCCTTATGGATTAATCACTTTCAAAGGTTCCACCTCTTAATATTATCACATTGAGTATTAGGTTCTAATATATGACTTTTGGGGGGATACCAACATTCAGATCATAGCAGTTATCATATCTCCTTAATTTCTCCAATCTGTAATACTTCCTCGGATTTTCATTACTTTTCATGACCTTGATGTTCAGGCGTAACTTTTTAAATTAGTTGAAAGTTCATGAATGCAATTAGGACATGATTAATCTTATTAATCATGAAAAACTATTTTCACATAGCTGTTGCCATCCTATGGATCCCACCCTTTGAGGACAGGTCAGGGCCTTCCCTCTATTTTGCACATCTCTCTCAGTGGCCATGCTGAGTGTGTTATGATTTATGGTGATCATAGCATGGTATTGAGGATTTTTTGATCAGTGTCTGCTTATCATGGTAGCCAGCAGCTTTCATCAGCTCCCTGTATGAAGGAAATGAAAAGATCTCTTTTAGGAAACAGGGTCCATTTATTTTCCCCTTGGTGTTCCCTTTGAAGCCAATCTATAAACTCCCTTAGATGACAGTCACCTATAATAATTTTGAATAATGCTCCTGAACCTATGCTCCCTAAAAGTCTGTCCCGCTGGTTGGACTTTCTTGTGCTTTAATTGTTGCATGTTATCACTTTAAGGGTAGTATTCTTTCTCACAAAGCTTTTAAGCATTACTTTGTGAAAGGTGTTAGAAAGGTGAAAATGGTAATTAAATCTTATCTCCAGTGTAATTTTATGATTACATAGTACTATTCCCCAGAACTATGCTTTCAAAATTGTTGTGGGCCCACAAATGCCTCTTATGTATCACTGTAGAGAAAGTGCTAACACAGGGCTTTGTTGTCCAATTATTTTTATTTCAGCATCTGAATGGATTCTCGATCTAGGCGCCGTTGTTCATGCTCATCCTTCTCACTCATGTTACTAAATGAAAAAGCAGGACTCCACAATCTTGTACTTGGATGATTGTAACGCTGGGGCACCAAAGTTAAGACACTAGAAATAAAGGGATAAACTCGTCCTGATGACATGGACCTGTGAACTGGTGCATCTTACAATCTTCAGAGACTCAGGGACAGATTAGCAGTCTCAATTTTGAATACCTCAACTATCTGGTGGAAGGAGATCTTCAGTTATATCCATTCACTCCTTCAAGCAGTTATAGAGCACTGACAGTGTGTCAGACATTGTGTCAGTTTCAAGATGGCTGAGAGTTTGTTCCCATCAGTCTGCGAGGGGAGACCTGCAACAAATAATTGCTGCTCAGTGTGGCACGTGCCGTGAGGGAAGGAAGCTGAAGGAGCCCTGGAAGCTCAGGATTGTGGGGAGCGACGAGGGAATGAGGGCCACCAGATGTTTTGGTGAGGGGTCCTGAGGACAGTCCCCTGAGAGCTTAGGACTTCCAAAGTGAATACTACTTTAAATAACACTTTGTGGGAAATTCAGTCATGTGTAGTGAGAATAGAGGAGACAAGGGGATGAGACAGAAAGTGGGAAAATCAGTTAGGAAGAAGTTATTGTAGTCCAGGCAAGGAGATACAGTTTCCCTCCTCCTCTCTTATTTTATTGTAAGAGGAAATCACAGTCTGTAGAAAAAAATGTATAGAACTGGTTTGTAGTTAAAGAAATCCTAGCTCTACCATTTATTGACCATGTAATCCTGAGTAAGTCAGTGGAGTTCTCCAAGTCTCCATTTTTCTCTTGCAGAGTGAAATAAAATGTGAAGAGTAACTGCCTGGTTGCTCTCAGACTCATTCTCTGCCTTCCTTTGCTCTCTTCTGTAATGCAGAAAGCTACATTTCTTTCCCAGACTTTCCAGCTCTTTGGCTTCCAGATGGATTTGACCCAAGAGAGGCAGTGGCAAGATTGCAGAGTAGCAGTGGAGAGTAGCCAGGGCATTTATCTTCCTCTTTTGGCTTCCTGTGGCATCCTTGACAGCAACTCAGTTTCCTTCATGGCTCCAGCTGCTGCTGTGGGGCCCTAGCTTCTGGACTGTGTTACACCACTGCCTTCTGCTGTCCCTCCAGACCTAGGGCTGATAATGGCTTCCTACTGTTGATAATGCCAGGGTTCACCCTCAATAACCCTGATTGTATTTCTAACTTTTCCTTCACTGATGTAACTGATTTTTCTGTATTAACTTTCTTCTGTTTGTAGAACGAATAATGGTTTCTATTTTCCTGACTAACATGTGAAATAGAGGTACTCTTTAAACTGCAATGTAAGTATAGATATGTGAGGTTTTGCTGTTACTCCTTAGGACTGTTGTATCTGAAGAAAATCCTGGAATGCAAAATTCCATGATGGGTGGAGCTTGGTGTAGCTCTTGCTGGTCAGTGGGCCTACCTATAGGCTTGGTAGGCAATTTCTTCACTTTTGGACTCTGTGCCTATATATCTAGTTCAGAAGCCAGCAATTGTTCTGTGTCAGTGGCTCCTCTGGGTCCATGCTCTATGCTGAGCAGAGACACAGATACATGAAACATATTCTTGTCCTTCGGGAGCTTATGTCTGTAGAAATTTAGCAAAAAATACCTAATATAGTACTAACACGATTTGGGATTTGTACCTAAAAAACAAAGTACAAATCAAGCCAACTATATTAAAAAGTTTCTTTGATGAGTTGACCAAATACCAAGAAATGAAGAAATAATTGAGTATGCACTATAGAAGGTATCGTTCTAGATGATGCAGGACATACAAAGGAGGACTATGACATGGTTTTCCTATCATGAAGAGGTTTACAATGTCCTGAAGGAGACAAAATAAAATTACATGAAACTAATGATCAAAGGAAGTGTATTACAATTGTTTAAGCATTGCAGAAACAATAAGTTTTAAGAACTTTAATATTTTTGACCAGTAAGTAAGTGTGAAGTTATCCTATTCCCAAAAATGTAACAACATGTTTAAATTTCTTTTTTTTTTTCTCTTTTTTTTTGAGATGATGTCTTGCCCTGTCACCCAGGCTGGAGTGCAGTGGCACGATCTTTGCTTACTGCAACCTCCGCCTCCCAGGTTCAAGCGATTCTCCTGCCTCAGCCTCTCGGAGTACCTGGGATAACAGGTGCCCGCCACTGTGACCGGCTAATTTGGTATTTTCAGCAGAGACAGGGTTTCATCATGTTGGCCATGCTGGTCTCGAGCTCCTGGCCTCAAGTGAGCTGCCTGCCTCAGCCTCCCAAAGTGCTGGGATTATAGGTGTAAACCACCACGCTTGGCCTACATTTCTAAAAAAAATAAAGAGAGCAAACCTGTTAACCTAGAATTCTTTGCATGGCAAAAAAAATCTTTCAAAACTGGAGTCAAAAATGAGGTTTTTTTTTTGTTTTTTTTTTTTTCAGAATAGCAAAAAGTGAGGAAATATGTTGTCAGCAGACTTTCACTATAGGACATGTAAGAGAAATTCCTTTAGGTGGAAGAAAAATGATGCCAGATGAGACTTATATCTGCATAAAGGAGTGAAGAATACCTGAAATGGGAAATATGTTTGGAATATGAAGCACATTTTTCTTGTATTTAAATGTCTTCAAAATGTTTGACTTTTTAAGGCAAAGATAACAATATTGAATTGAGAAGCTTGTAAAGTAGGCAGAAGTAAAATGTATGACAAAATAGTACAAATAATGCGAAGGAGGAAATAAAAGTATTCATCATAAAGTTCTTACATTATACATAAAATGGTACAATACTATTTGAAGGTAGAGCATCTAACTTCTAGATGCCCACTGAAAACCCTAGAGAAACTGTTGGAAAACAAAACAAAACCCATGAACCAAAAACAAAGTGTTTTAGCTAATAAAACAGTAGCGAAGATAAAATGAAATAAGAACTGCCCAGTCTAAAAGGATACAGGAAGAGGGAAAAGGCAACACAAAACAGATGTAAGAAATAGAAGGGAAATAACAGGATGGTAGATTGAAAGTCAACTGTACTGGGTAAATGAAAGTGATGTAAATGCCTCAATTAGCATGCAGAGATTTTATGATTGGAGAGAATACTAAGACCCAATTATATGTTGTCTAGAAGAAACACACTCCAAATATAAAAACAGAGAAATGTCACAAATAAAAAAATAATAAAGAGCCAGACACAGTGTCTCACACCTGTGATCGCAGTACTATGGGAAGCTGAGTGGGGAGGATTGCTTGAGCTGGGGAGTTCGAGACCAGCCTGGGCAAGATGACAAGACCTTATCTCTACCAAAAAAAAAAAAAAAAAAAAAAGCTGGTTGTGGTAGCACATTCCTGTAGTCCCAGCTACTCAGGAGGCTGAGGTAGGAAGATTGCTTGAGCCTAGGTGTTTGAGGCTGCAGTGAGGTAGGATTGCACCACTGCACTCCAGCCTAAGCAACAGAACAAGACCCTGTCTCAAAAAAAAAAAAAAAAAAGATAGAAAATATATACTATGCAAACTCTAATCATAAGAAAGTTAAGAGTTGTTAATACCAAAGTAGACATCAGAAAATAAATATTGCCAGAGATAATGGGACATTTCATAATGAAAGAGGGATCAACACATTAAGAACACATAATAATCATAAAATGAATGCACTCAATAACAAAGCTTCAAAATATGTGAAGCAAAACCTGACAAAACTACAAGGAGAAATAGTTACTTCTTCATCATAGTTGAATGTTTTACTCTCAGTAGTTAATAGAACAAGTAGGCAGAAAAATCAGTAAAGTCAGTAAATATATGGAAGACTTGAATGACACCATAAAGCAAATCCACATAATAATGGAATACACATTGTTTTCAAGTGTGTATGAGCACTAACCAACATATGCTAGGCTAAAACAAATCTCAATAAATACAAAAGAATTGAAATGACATAAAATTTAATCTCTCACAACAACATAATTAAACTGGAAATCATTAACAGAAAAATATCTGAAATATTCACAAATATTTGGAAATTAAATAAAACACTTCCCCAAATCAAAGAAAAAAAAAACACAAGAAAAATTAGAAAACATTTGGAATTAAGTGACAATGAAAATAGAACATATCACTGTTTACAAGGTAGAGCTAAAGCAGTATTTAGAGGAAAATATATACTATTAAATATTTATGTTGGAAAAGAAGGTTCAAAATAAATGGCTTAAGTTTTTACCTTAAGAAGTAAAAAAAGAGCAAATTAAACCTCAAATAAGTAGAAATTAGGAAATAATAAGAGTAAGAACATAAATAAAAACAGAAAAAAGCAATAGAAAATATCAATTAAGCAAAACTGGTTCTATAAAAAGATCAATAAAATGGATAAACTTATAACTAGACTGATCAGGAAAAAGAGGAAATACAAATCACTAATATGAAGAATGAAAGGAGACATCGTTATAAATTTTGATACATTAAGGATAATAAGAAAATAATAGAAATAAATAGATGTCAATAAATTTGACAATTTAGATGAGATGGACAAAGTCCTTGAAAAACGCAATTGGCCAAAACTGACTCAGGATGAAGTAGATTATCTGAATAGCTCTATATCTACTAGTTAAATTGAAATTCTAATAAAAAATCTTATAAAGAAAATCCCAGTCCTAGATAGTTTCACTAAAGAATTCATCAAACATTTTAGAAAAAATGACATTATTCCAATACAAAGTCTTTTACAAAATAGAAGAGATGGGAACGCTTTCCAACTTATTTTATGTGGCCAGTATTACCTTAATACTAAAATCAGAAAAATTCATTATGAGACAAGGAAACTATAGACCAATAATAACCTTTATGAACATACACACAAATATTCCTTAACAAAATCTTAGTAACTTGAATTGAGCAGTATATAACTGATTGATTTAGTATATAACTCATGACTGTGTAAGATTTATCCTAAGTAATGCACAAAAGGTTTAACATTTGAAAATCAGATTCCTAAACCTGACAAAGAGCACCTGTGAAATACTTCCAAGTGGTATTATATTTAATAGTAAGAGATTGAGGACTTTGTCCCTAAGATCAGGAACAAGCAAGAATGTCTGCATCCCTTATTTCTGTTTATTTTTGTACTGGAGGTCCTGGTCAGTGCAATAAGGAAAGAAGAAAAATGAAAACACATATAGATTGGAAAGGAAGAAATAAAGCTCTCTTTATTTACGGAGGACATGGTCATGCCTATAGCAGATCCTTAGGAATTTACAAGAAAGATTCTAGAACTAAAAGTGAGTTTAGCAAAGTTACATGATACAAAGTCACAGTACAAAAGTCAATTTTATTTATCTATAGTAGTAACAAATGGAGATTAAAAATTTGAAAATGTCATTTGGAATGGCATCAAAAAACATGAAATACCTATTAATCAGTTAAGAAAATATGTGTTAAGACCTATATGCTAAAAAACTATAAAATATTGATGAAAGAAATTAAAGGAGACCTGAAGAAATGGGCAGATCCATCTTGTTCAGTATCAGAAGACTTAATATTGTTAAGATTGTCAATTTTTCCTATATTAAACTACATATTCAATTCAATCCCAATCAAAATCCCAACTGCCTGATTTCAAGACTGACCATGAAGATATACTAACCACAGTGGTATAGTATTGGCATAAGGACAGATGTGGACATTTTCAGAATATAGAACAAAATAGAGATTCTAAAAATAGATCACCACATGTGTGGTCAATTGGTTTTTTTTTACAGAGATGTCAAGAAACTTTAACTGAAGAAAGGGAATATTTGTAAAAAATTATGATGAAGTAATTGTAGTTTATCTGGAAAAATGAATATTGACCATTGCCTCACATCACACATGAAAAGTAATTCTGTATGGACTATGGAAGCTAAAAAATGCTAAATCATAAAACTTGTAAAAGAAAACAGGAGAAAATGTTTTTGACTTTTAATTAAGCAGCGATTTCTTATATGGGGAGAAAAAAGTGTAAATAATTAAAAAATGATACATTTGGATCTCATAAAAATTAAAACTTCTGCTTTTTTACTAATACCATTAAATAAATAAAAAGATAAATGAGATATGGCAGAAAACAGTCAAAATACTATGATAAAGTATGTATATATAGAATATATAAAAACTCTTACAATTCAAAAGTAAGAGGACGAAAGGTAAAGAAAAATTAGCAAAACATTTGAACAGACACTTACCAGAGAAGATATATGAATAACTAATATGAATATGAAAAGATACTCAACATCATTAGTCATCAGGGAAATACAAACCCACAATAGGATACCAGCACAAGTCCATAAAAATGACCAAAATTAAAAAGACTGACAATACCAAGTCCTGGTGAGGGCATAGAGCAAGTAGTATAAGAATTTTTGAAAAAAAGAGTGGTGGTTTCTTATAAAAATAAACATATTCTTATGTTGTGTCCCCTAAATTTCCACTTATGGATATTTATCGAAGAGATATCCACACAAACACTTGAAATCTTCGCAGTGGTTTCACTTAGGATAGCCTAAAACTGGTAACAACTCAAATAAATGTCCATCAACTGGCCAATGGACAAACAAATCATAACATAAGTAAAAAAATCACTGTATAACTAAATGAATGCATTTTATCATGCATAAACTGTATCTCAATCAAGTTGGTAAAAACATGGAGATAATATCTACCTTAACTCTGTTGAAAAGGTGGAATGAAAAAAGTCGGAACCATTAGCATGCTTTGAAACAAAATGTGTGTAATCCGTGCACACTTACCAGACCCCAGAGATGATGTGGGGCTTAAGAGAAATTAGGTAAAACCTAAAGAATAAAATCAGAGGCAGAAAAAGAAGACTTTGAAATTGAATCTAGATTTCCCTAGAAGTTTTGAATTTTGAAAAAAAAACCCCCAAAAACCCAACCTATAAATATGTAACTTGTGGCAAGTGGCCATTTTCATAAGCCCTGTTGCACAGCGGTAGGGGCATCAGAGTCTAAGTGAAGTGGAGCAGTCTGACCCACACTAGGTTGTCTGTGATGTCCAGTGACAAAGAAATGCCTTGTCCCTTGAACATGTGATAATGAAACATATATATGTTAACAAATAAAGTGTTAGAACACAAAGTACATTTTTATGGCTTTTCTCAGTCTCTTAGCTGGCTGCATTCTTACATTTCCACATTGAGTTTATGATTCTTGGGGACAGTGGAAAAGGGAGCAATCTCATGATAGCTTGAGCTTAGAACCAATTTGTACTTGTAGAACTCTCTGGTGAGCATTCCATCTCTAACCCATGTCCAGCTGTACACCCTCTAGCCACTGATCAAGACAGAATGTATTATAGTTGTTATTAAATATTTGTTATTAATAACAAAGTATTTGAAATGAAATATATGAAATAAAATATTTTCATTTTTACCAGAGATTGTAGAAAATGGTTTGAAATGATGAGTATATTGTCATATTGCTGGTGTGTGTTGGGCTGGTTGCCAAATGGGAATATGATTTTGAGTAAAAGGTCCAGGTCATTCTTCCATTTTCTACGGTTTTCTTTATAACTAAAAATTGCTTTAGAAAATGAATACTAGTGAATTTTACCCAACAACTGAGTATATAGCATACTGTGGTGTGTTAGTTAGGGTATGAGTTGGGTTGTTGTTGCAAAGGCATAACTTGATGGATTAGACAAGGTATAAATTAATTTCTCTCTACTTAATTGTTTGAAAGCAGAGAGTTAGTAAGGGCTGGTAGAGTGTCTCTACAATCACCTATATGTGGCTTCCATTTCTGTGTCTAAAGTGGCTGCTCCTGGTCTAGCTATCACTTCTGCATCCCAGTCAATGTGAAGGAGAAAAGAGGAATGCCAGTGCATACCCCTTCCTTTTGAAGACATGGCCTAGAGGTTGCACGTAATACTTCTATTCATATCATGTTGGCAAGAATTTAACTGCAGGGGCACACTTTGTTGCAAAAGGAGTCTGGAAAAATGAGTCTTTATTCAGGTGGCAATGTGCCCAGGTATAATTGAGGGCTTTATTATGAAAAGAAGACAATGGATATTGGAGGACATCTAGCCATGTCTCACAATTGTGGAGGCTGTAGTAACATGAAAGGAGGAGAGGAGGACTTAGACAGGAGATCTTTATTGATTCTACAGCCAGAAAGACTTGAGGACAGCAGGGTTTTAGGATTTGGTTTAAATGTGGTATGCCCTCTCTATTGCTATGGTAGAGGCCGCAGCCATGGAAACCAGGTGTGACATTGCCTTCGTTGCTTAGGTGTGACTAAGAAGATGGCCATAGAAATGGTAAGAAAGGATTAAACCTGAGGAATAACTTGAGTAGGTGATGAATAAGACCTGGAGACAGATCAAAGTGCAGAGGAGAGGGGAGTTTCAGGGAAGACTTCAAGGTCTGTAGTGTGTGAAAGCCAAAGACTGTAGGTTATGCTGACCCAAACAGGAAACCTGGGAGAGAAAACCAATTGTTGGGAAAGACAATGACCTTGATAGGCATAGTTTTCAGTGGCTCTTGATCATAATTCAGGTCTGGGACAAAAAAAGAAGTGGGTGCTTGGTCCATCCTTGAATCTCTGGGCCGATTCTAAGCTCTCCTAATTTCTCTTTGATTTTTTTTCCCAAGTAAACACACTTACAAACAGCCTGGAACCGGGGAGTTTTGAGATGTGAAGTAGAATGAGATTTAAATAATATGCCCCGTGGCTGGGCATATAACCTTCATCACTCTTCATTTCGTTATTTTTAGAAAATAGGCAAAATAAATTAGCCTACTAAATATTGGCAGAAAATGCATAGTACCTATGTTGATACCCAGGTTTTGCTCAAATCTTATCAAGTTCTGAAACCAGAGGTTTGTAATGATCAGTGTTCCTCTTAGATATTTATTTATTTAGAGATGGGGTATCACTGTGGTGCCCAGGCTAGAGTGCAGTGGCACATTCCTAGCTCACTGCAGCCTTGAGCTCCTGGGCTTAAGTGATCCTTCTGCCTCAGCCTCCTGAATAGCTGAGACTGCAGGCACATGGCACCATGCACAGCTATCTCTTAGAAATTTCTTTGTTATTTTACTAGAAACTTCCTTGGACTTATCTTTGAGGTCAGTTAAAGCAATCTGCATATCAAAATGATTTTTTTTCTAGTAATGTCCAGGTAACAATCCCCAAAGAGACCTGTGTTGCAAAAATTATAGATAACTCTTCTACATTCTTTCTAAATGCTGAAAGATGTATAAAAATTGCATTTGGTTAAACAACTGGATATTTTTTAAACTACTGGATGAACTCAGTCAAATAGTTTGTAATTGGTTAGTAAAGAAATAATGAGTAGTTTACCAAAATAATGGGTAGTTTGCCTAAATATAATCTGGATTTACATATTTCATCTCTAAATTTGCTTATTTGTGGTTAAGACTAGAAATTAAGTTTTCAGAGACATGGCTGCCCAGGGAAATTCTGTGTGGGTATTTGTGGTGGGAAGGGGATAAGTGACAATGCGTAGGGAGATTTCTTCCCTTCTCTCTGCTACTCAAGAAATGTTGGAACAATTTGGTCTTTGTGGAGGTTCACCACTTTGGATTTGCTTGACATTTCTGTCCAGTTTCTAAACAATACATTTTAAAATATAAGTGAACAAGTTCTTGTCACCCTGAAGAGGAAGGTGCATTGTTGTCTATGATGAAGGGCTTTCCTTTGCTGTAAAAGACAGTATTTGTTTCCTTCCTTTTAATCAACATTTATTTGAATGGTCGGTAGAGAAGATTCTTAACAAAGAACTTTGGTAATCAGTTGATTCTATTTGAGTCAAGAGATCAATTTTTTTTTTTTTGGTCTGAAAATGCTGGCTAAGAGGATTACACCTTACAAGTAGGAACCAGTGGTTCTTCTGGTTAAAACAAAATTATTTACAATGTGGGCCAAGATAAAAAGGCTGCTATATAAAAGCATACCTATCTTTCTAAATTCAGTGGTTGTTCCCTGCTTAATTTCTTTTTCCCTTTCAAAATCGTCACAGGTATCAGACAGTATTTTGAGCTAATGGCCTGGAAAAATTCATTATGAAATCATTTTGAATTAGTCAGGGAAAACGCAGAGCCTGACAACTATTGCCTTCTGAATTCCTACAGTTTTGTCCACTGTGGACATTTCTAAAATTTGGAGTATAAATGAAAAGGCTTTGAACTTACTTCTGCTTGCCACAGTGGAGATCTGAGCAATTGATTTTGGATCAGTTGGCTTCTCATCTCCGAGGAAGGGAAAAGCAATAATAATTGAACACATTTCTTTTCACTAGTAGTAGTTTGGCTATAAGGATATTTGAGGTGGTAGTTTAAAAATTTTTAATGGTAACATGGGTGCACTAAAGTATCATAGTGGGAATGCAGGCAGGCACAGAATTTAGTTCTTAGAAGAATGTATTTTTTGGCTCTCATTCTATATCAGGAAATGACTACAGTATATTGCTCTGCAGGTCTTATACATTTCAGAAGAGTGGTACCATATTTAGCTTAAAACATTAGCTTTCTTTAGAGTGAATGTATATACATATATGTGTACCTGTGAGCAGACAGTAATGTTAAAAATAATCCCTGATCTGAGTGGATGTTGGCCATTCAATTTCTGAACATTGGGCAGACTTTACAAATAACGTTGCAGAGCATTCTGATCTGTTTTACCAAATGAGGAGGAAGTAGCTTACGAATGGCCATCTACAGGTCACCAGCTTATCTATGACATTGGGTTGGGCCTGGCAAGAACTAACAAAGGGAAGCCCAACTATTTCATCAGCTGTATAAGAATGTGGGCACTTTTTATTCCAGGCTCCTCACAACAAAGATCTGTAGTTGACAGTACAAGATTGGTGCACATGGACTAACATGTTGGGGAGGTTGAGAAAACGATGTTCATAGACAACCTACCTGGATTAGGTATTAGGCACTTATTCTTAGATATATAAATAAATGCAACTGGACTACATTTATGAAAACATGTGCCTATTCAGAAGCACCTCGCTCTAAGTGTCACTCTATCGATATATACACTTGCTGAAAGGTTCATGTTTGCATTCATGGAGAATCATGTGGAGTAAATGATGTGCTAGAGCTGTCCCCTTTTGGCTCATGGGAGCCCATTGTTAGATTTTGAGAAATTTTACAAGGTGGTTGTTAAACACAGGCATTATCAAAAATTAAATTATATAAACTTATAATTAAATAAATTATATTAAAAACAAAGGTAATGAATACCTCAAGCTCATTGCTTCCTAATTAACTTACCACATTTTACTACAAGATGCTTTTGAGTTTAATTGCAATGACCATGTTTCTGTGGTGAAGGCACTATATCATATTGTCTATTGCACATCTCTTCCCAACTCTATGTTCGGTGACATCTACTTGGTAACTTGAAATCAGGTAGATAGAGACTCAGGATACTTCCTTTTTTTGTTTTTGAGGCTTTTGATATATTAAAAAAAATCTCAAGAATGCCAAAATTGGTGAAAAATTATGGTACATTTTAAATATACATGGTACAATGTATTGTGATTCTGCTATTCACAAGATAATTTTAAATTTTAGAAAAAGATGTTAATTCATAATATATGAAAAGATGTGTCCTAGACTTTAACCAGAGACAAGGGTTAAGCTGTTTACTTTTAATGGTCTTGGTTTCCGTCTGTGAGGTGTCATCTCATTTAGAGATGAAAACAAAAGTCTAAAATGGAGGCCCTTTGTGAATTCAAGCCTGGGGCCCTTGGTATTTCCAGGCACTGCCGTAAGTGGCCTTGCCTCATAATATCTGATTTTTCATCTGTAAAGTGACTATAATGATAATAATATTCACTGTATAGTTGCAATTAGTACTCAGGAAGATCACATACGGAGATTATGACAGGTCAGGTCATTTATAAATGGCAGCTATTTGAAATTATCATCATCATCATCATTGCTTTATTGAGTACTTATTGTGTGTTGAGCCCTGTTCTAAGAACTTTACAAACATTAGCTCATTTAAACCTTAAACAGCTCCCTAAGCTAGGAAGAGTATAAGCTCCATTTACAGATGAGGACACACAAGTAGCAGTTTAGTCACTTGCCCAAAGTCATACAGCTAGCATGTGGTGAGTTGAAATTGGAACCCAGGTCTGACTCCACAGTCCATGCTCTATATGTCAATACTTTCTACTTATTGTTTTAGTATCCCTTGCAGGGCATATAGTAGATGTTTAATAAAAACCTTTTTGGTAACACTGTTTATGGTGCTTTTTTCTAAGATGTTCAGCCTCACTTCTTAGCTCTAGGTCACCAGAAAATTCCATTTCTGTTGTGAGAGGGTTCAAAGAGAATAACTGCTTACGCAGATGTAAAGCCAGCACTTGATAGGAGAATCTTGAGTATTTTGCAATATGTTTACTAAATGAAATGTAAGATAATTAACATACACATATATGATTTTCTTTCTGAGGACATTTTATTTTCTGGTCTTCATTTGCTATGCTATTAAGAGAAGTTTTGTTTCAGTGGTTTGTTATCTGCTTTTATGAACTTCTCCCAGCGAGACTCTGTAATCCAGCACATGGACACTGTTTCCCCTAATAGGATTTACCTTTATGAATATCTGAAAATCCTTCCAGAAGATTAAATTGTTTAGCTCAATATTTAATCTGTTACTTCCTTTCTAAAGACACCCCATGGACGTTGCCATGCATTTGGCTGATATGAGAGGTATTGATCAGTCATAAACAAACACAAAAAAATTGAGAATGACCAGTGCAACTTCTCCTAGCTCCACCTTATAATTCAATTTTGATTTGAGCTGCTTTTGATTAATCTTCTTATTTGTGAGTGTGTGAATTCAAGAGGCTTGCTAAGTTTCTAAAGTTGCTGGGCATTGGTCTCTGGCGGATGGCTCAGCTAAAGAACAGTATGATTGCGTTTTTATGGTTTTCAGATATTTAATAGCTTCTTCCTGTCATTTTCTGAATGACTGAATACAGTTCAGCCCTCTGGGAGCAGTGCAGCATCCGAGAGCGGGAAGATGACTGAGGTCTGTGTACTTGACTGATTGCCTTAGTCTTAATTGTTCTCTTAATTAGCTGCAGTAGCAACGGCATCTGGGGAGAGATCACGGTATTGGTAAACAGCTCCACCTTGGAGCTCAGGGTAATGCCTTTTGGAATCCTGACAGTGAGCAGCTCATGCGCTGTCTCTCCTCAGAGACGGGGACCTGCCAAATCGCCAGCCCCCAAGGCCGATGAGCCCCCTCTTGCGATCTGTCACTCTGGCCCCTGAGAAGCAGGTCTCCAACTGTTTGTCCTTAAACAAATGCTGTTTTAATATGCAAAAGTAGGCTTTATTGGGCTGGATGGATGAACATAAAACAAAAGGAAGGGGATAGGATTCACCGAGCAGGGTGTCCAGCTAGAAGGCAGGCTTGGCAGGAGGAGACCCAGGAGCAGGGCTGCAGCCTGGGAGGGGTGGCTCCTCCCAAGCCATTCTTGTGTTTCCCATGAAGACATCACGAATGGGCTCAGCTCAGCTTGTCTCTGAGGTGTGGCTTGGCCTCTGAAACCTGGCTTGCCTATTCTTACTAACTATTTGGGATTTCTCCTCCTTTGTATTTCTCCACTGAGGTGTGGCACGGAGACATGAAACTTCATCCCTAACTACCAGAAAAGGAAAAAGGAGAAAGTTCACCTAGTCTGGGGGATTTGGAACCTAAAGAGTGGAAAAACTCAACTTTTTTTTGTGTATGTGTAAGTGACAGCGCGTTATTGTCATGCTGACCCAACCAGCATATTTTAGAGCTTGTAGAACCCGTTCAGGCTTACATTCATGTACAGAATAGAAAGGAAAACAGGTGCTTAGGTGGCAAATTACAAGGTCAGTACTTAATAAATATTTCAAAAGCTATGCAAAGCAGTAACAAATTGGCATGGAGGAGCAAAATGATCTCAAAAATGACATGAATCAGTTGTCAATATATGTAAGAAAATAAGGAGATCTATTGGAGTAGGACTCAAGGACATGGGAGGAACCTGTGAGGTCTCAGGCAAATCATTTACCTTTTCTATGTAGAATTCCCTTTTGATATAAACAGGTAGGCCCTACGTGCTCCACACACTTACCACACAGATCAAATATGATCAGAATGAGCTTGCTTTGAAAGGAAAAGGCATTATTGAAAACAGGCTTTAGATAATTGTGGTTATATTTTATAGTGGTTATATTTATATGTGGTTATAATTGTAACACTTTCATGATCATAGGTGTATTTTCATTGCCTTGAAAATAAAGATACAGCTCAGACATGGTGGCATTTCACATACATGTGTACATAGTTGTATGGTTGGCCATCTCCTTTTCCATCTCTCGTCCAGGAAATAACCTTCTTCGTAATTTAACCAGCCTGTTTTTCCCTACAGGGCAAAACCTAAGAAAAGAACAGCTTCAGTGTTCTGAGAGTTGCCTCTGAACCCGAGCTAGTAGAATGTTCACAGAAAAGCAATGTCTGGGAATTTGAATGAGTTAAACTATGAGATCATGTTTTGAAGGCATGTGTCATACTATTTTCAGGACAATACTGAAAACCAATGTGCCAGCTACTTGTGGCTATTAAAATGGCAAGGCTGCCTCTTGTCAAAAATGTATTCAGTAAGTTAACCCTGATATTATGCTAATATTGGAACAACTGCATTCTAGTTATCAAAAATACTCCCTCCCCAGAATCTCAGCTATATGATATGTTTTACCTTTGCCTTGCTATGGTGAGCTGCATTTCATGACAGCAGAGTGCTAATTATGTTAGCTATCTTTTATACATATATATGATATCTGTATTATATATCATATATTTATACCTAAGATATCTTATATGTATGCATATATAATATGTAACGCATTATATAATATATAATGTGTGTGTGTGTATGTGTGTCACAGACAGCAAAATCTTTCTTTTGCTGGGCGCGGTGGCTCATGCCTGTAATCCCAGCACTTTGGGAGGTCGAGGCGGGCGGATCACCTGAGGTCAGGAGTTCGAGACCAGCCTGACCAACATGGAGAAACCCAGTCTCTACGAAAAATACAAAATTAGCTGGGCATGGTGACACATGCCTGTAATCCCAGCTACTTGGGAGGCTGAAGCAGGAGAATCGCTTAAACCTGGGAGGCGGAGGTTGCAGTGAGCCAAGATCAAGGCATTTGACTCCAGCCTGGGCAACAACAGCAAAACTCCATCTCAAAAAAAAAAAAAAAAAAAAACCACATTCTTTTATGCTTTCCTTGGACCAAGGGGAAAGTCACATATTTTGGCAGTAGGAATATTTGATTAATAGGCACTCGATCATTATTGATATGAATAAAACACCAATACTAATGAAGTCCATAAGAAGCACCTGTACAATTGTCATTAAGATTTTTCCTAACAGAGGCATTGTGCAATACCTTCTCATCAAAAATTGCTATTATAGCTCTGTGTTTAGCATGTGCCTGAATATCAGCCCTAGGGTGCATTTATTTCCTACCATCAACACAGTGTCCTGTCTCCAATGTGCTACAGAGGGGTGTAGTTTGGCTGTCTTGGTTTCCATTCCCAATACTTCTTCCCATTGTTCTTCTCTACTCTAGAGGCTACAGAGGTAAATTTTCATCTTTTTTTGCCAATAATGAATGGCCATCCATTTGCCACAGTTCTAGCAGGGGAAAGAAAGAACCCCGGGCCCAAGAAAGCAGCAAGGGAGGGCAAACAAAACAGTAGCAGGAACCACCTAACTGCACTCCTTGTTATATGAAATAATAAATTGATATTTGTGGAAGTCAGCTTAGTTGGTTTTTTGTTATCTATAGCTGCAGCATTTCTAATGGAGGAAAGAGGCTCTATGAATCTGAAGAATCTATGAAGCACTAAATGTTAAATAAGTGGCCTCAATAGAAACCCTGCTTTAATACAAACTCCTTTCTCATCTAGAGAAGCCTTGTTATTGATGATGAAGGGCTTGGCAAACTGTGGCCCCTAGGCCAATCCAGCCTTCTGCCTGTTTTTGTAAATAAAGTTTTATTGGCACGCAGCCATGCTCATTTGTTTACGTGTAGCTACTTTTGCCCTACAATAGCAGAGTTGAGTAGTTGGGACAGAAGTTGTGAGACACCCTATGACCTATCTAAATGACCTGTCTAAATGACCTGTCCAAAGACATTTGAACTTTGTGCTTAGTGAGAGCAGTTCCTTCTGGCCTTTAATAAATAGCAAAGCTCTTCAGTAAAACCTTTTAAGGCATACCTTTGTTGCAGCGAGGAAGCTCTGGCAGGGTGTGCATAAAAATTAGACTTTTGGTTTTCACCAGAGATAAGGATGCAACCTGTCTGGAGGGCTTGTGGGTGTGGGTGTGGGAATGTACAGCGTCAGAGCCAGGAGCTGGCAGGCCTGTCCTCAGCCAGCCTTCTCTCCAATATCAGATTCCTACAAAGTGGATTCTAATCGGATGCGTGTGTCTCATTCTCCTTTAAGCAGATACCAGCTATACTCACTTGGAAAAATATATCCCAGTGCTAGAAAAATCTGTTCCAAAAACATCCAGTCTTTCACAGCCCTACAGGGCTGCTTCTGTTTGTGTGTTATCAGAGTACTTGGTTGCCTAACCTTGAGGGCATTTTTTTTTTTTTTGGCGTTTAATGAAGAAAGGGAGAAAATCTCTCAAAACAACTGACAACTCCAAAAATTACGTATTCATGAAAACTGATGAAAATAAAGTCAGCATAGTTCTTACCAGTCTTCCCATTCTATCACCTTTCTCCACTTCAGGCCTTAGATCATCATCTATCGTTAGTGAAATACTCATTCTCATTTTAGTTGTATTTCAGTGCAGGCAGTAACCAATGCATTACTCTGTTTCCACTTCCCCAAATATGCATTTATGTTTTTGTTTTGGTAAGAGAAACAAAAAGGGCCAAAGTTGTCATAGGTTTTGATATAAGTCTACACCTTATTTGCTTTTTTCTATCTCTTATCTTATAGACGGGGAGGTAGAAATCCAGTAAAAGTAAAAGAGCAGACTAGGAGAAAAGAGAGCAATAGCAATACAAAGATGAATTTGATCCAGGTAGTGTTGGGAGTTAATCAATTTAGAGTTTCAGTCTATTCATGGTTTTGGTTTTTGCTTTAGAGAAAAATAAAAATCCTAAGCTCCCACAGAACATCTGGAAAATGAAACTTCTGCCCGTCATAATAAAACTAGCTGGAGATGTAAGCAAGCCTCCACACTCTGGAAAATACTTAGCCAAGTGAGACCTTTAGTCATTCCCGGCCTCTGAAATGAAAAGGATCAGATTATGTGAATGTTACCCTGAAGCTTGGAATATAAATTTGGTGGAACATCAGTCTCCTAAATTCAGGAATCTGGATTCAAGTTCCATGTGCGATTCTATGACATCCATTGACATGTTAATATACTGATCCTGAAAACCGATGCCCTGGGAGATGAACTAGATACTGAATTTGCACCATGCCTCCTATAGAGGAAGATATTATTTTTATGATGTGCCTAAGACATTACCAGAAACTCAAGTCTGTGATGGAGGCAGTGAGATTGGAGGGCCCTGTGAAAGGACACAAAGAGAAGGAGCTATGGAATCTACTGGGCAGGTATGGATACTGCAAGTGAGCTGAGTTCTCTGCCTGAAAAGAGGTACTTTTCCAGTCAGAAGTGGAGATATTCTGTCTTGGTGGAGCATTTATACTGCATCATACACCTGACCCCAACATATGCCTGCCTCTCCATGGGCTATAGAGGTGGCGGCCCAAGCAATCATCACTTACAAATGAGAAAAGAGAGACTCAGAGAGGGCAAGAGAGCAGTGAGGGACACCAGAACCAGGACTTGAACCTTAGTCTTCTGAGGCCAATCCTTCCTCTCTTTCTGCTGTGTAAACTGCCTCTGATGAGGGAGAAATGAACCACTGGTGTAACCTCCCGGACCTTAACCTACAAAGAAACCAGATAGGCTCACAGGCAAACACCAGTTGAAGTTCACAAATAGTTTATTAGGTTAACCTTGACCCTCCAGTTTACAAGTTTGTGAAGCTTGGAACAGGAAGGGTAGGTGAGAGCTCAGGATGTTTAGATCAAAGCATTGCAATTCCTTGGCTCTGCCACAGAATGTCACCTTTACATCATGTACTTCTCGGCATGTCAGCATTTCCTAGGAGCAGAAAAAGAAGAGTTTTCTTAAAGGAGCTAGTTTCAAAACAGAATTATCTCAACTGGTGCTTGAATAAAGCACTTCTCAAGCTATAGAAATCGTTGGCATTGAAAAAATCCCCTTTCTTCTCTTCTGCCATTTTCCCCCTGGTTTATTATTTGCAGTGTTTAAAGGATTTGTATGCCAACTTTTCTCTATTCCTTCTTTAGTACAAGGTTTTATAAATTACACCTTTCTCCTTTAAAAAGATCTGAACCTTTGTATTTAAATTGTATTTAACCTACAGCCTAAACGATTCAAGTTTAGAGACTCTTAAGTACTTAATTCTAAGGATCCTATTTCACAGAAGGCTCTTTCAGAAAAGAAAGTATAAACATCAGCTATGTGAAGGGTTTAGGTGAAATGAATTTCCACAGACTGAAAATGGAAGACTTACATTGTGGGGAAGAGATGGTTTGTGAGGAGAAGCCATCTGGAACTGGAGAGTAAGAGAGCATGAAAAGGATAGGACAGGAGGGCCCCTGATGGGAATGATAGGGCAAATATACTGGTTCACCGCAGGGACAGAGGGAACCGTCAATCACCCAGCCATTCAAACCCCAAGGGTTTTTGAGGTTTGACATAAACAAACACTCCTGTAGTCACCATCTTTCTGGCAACGTGATTGTGCTGCCTTTTGAAGGAGGACTCAAAGAGTCATCAAGTCATGAGGTTTTATTGACCTCAGAGGCACTGGGAGGGGCTGCTGGAGGCATCTTGGGCCTTTGACTGCCTGGATAAGGTGGCCTAGTCTTTGCTCCTTTTCTTCTATTTTTAATTCACTCTGCGGTGTTGGTTGGGAGGACACAGAACCCAGAGGCAATGTTTGGAAGTGCAGAGTATGGTGCAGGAGTCATTTCCTGACAAACACTCAAGTTTGTCATTTCTCCATTCTTCCTATTTGAAGCACACCTCACCCAACTGCTGCTCAGATTAAGAAGATCCCGCAGCATCCCTGGTATCCATGGCCTTTTATTGCTCCTGGAATTCTCGCTCCTTTTTGGGTGTGCTTTGTTCATTTCATAATTGGACTCTTAATTCAGCAATAGCTCTGGCCAATAGCTACTAATTATCACTTTGCTTGGTCTTCCCATGGCAATTATTAATTAAACTTCCCAGAGAGTCATAATGAGAAATTAAAGACTGTAATAATATTTTAGGAAGCAGTGTCCCATGATGTTGGAGGTCTACATTCTGTTCCAAAGGCAGAGCAGAGTTTGTTTGTTTAATTCACAAACATTTACTGAGTCCCCTCTAGGTAGAAGGCCCCATTCCAGGTTCCGGGCATACACTGCGGATGGCTCCTACTCTAGGGAGGAACTGAAGGTCACGGTGTGGAGTGTTTTTTGATCCACCTCTTAATTCCTATTGATTCTCCTTTCTCAACTTATGCCATTCCATTGAGAATCAGGTCCAACTTTCCCTTCTACTTTCATTACCCACTGTTCCCTCCCACAACCTTAAGGAGCACTCAGGTTAATTGCTCCTTTTCTGAGTTCCCATGGTAACTTTGTATAAACCTCTATTATAGAACTAATATTTTTATCATCATTAAAAAAACCTCAGTTCCTTCTCCCACTCTCAGTAAATTTTGCCAGGGTGAAAATTGCGTCCTCTTCACCTGTGTACTGGATATCACCTAGCCTAGGGCTTCGCTGTTGGTGTTTAGTAAATATTGAAGTTTTGCAATTTCAACTTAAGATCAGCCTCAGAGTGCGGGCTCAGTTCTAAGAAAAACTTTAGAGCGGGAGCGGGGAGAACAAAGAGCAAGGTGGGCAAGGCCACGGAGCTGGCCTTCCATGGAGGTCAAGGTTCTGCTCAATCCAGCCCCTTAAGTAGTGCTGGCCCACCCTACTGCATGCTACAAGGAGCACAACCATTTCTGCTCAATCCACATGGTGTTTCCAGCTTCAACTTAGACTCTGCCCCTTTCTGTGCTCCTTGATCTCGTCTTCTCTAGATACTTCTAATCCCTTAGCTTCAAGCTCCAGCTTCAAGGCTTTCTTTCTCTCTAAATTGCTTGGGCATGATTTTCTGGCTCTGACCCATAGCAGTCCCCCTTGGACCTGATGTGGCACTTTACCCTCTGCTCTAGCATCTCAGGGCCAAGGTCTTGCCTGTCACAAAGCTCCTACTGACTCATACCCCAGAGTGGCTGGCTGACCCCGTGATAGGATTTTAGGGAAAAGCCACAATTAGCCTATCAGTACTCCATGTCCAAATTTCCTCCCTTAACATATAGCTTTCACAATAGCTCCCAGAAATATTTTCTGCTTTTATTCAAAATGCAAAGGCCCATGGATGGAGTCATTTAAGTCTCTAGCATGTATAGTATGTGCAAAAGAATTGGAAAGAAATTTTTTTGGGAGGAAGATAGATCTTGTGGCTGGTGGGACTCAGTTTTGGAGAAAGGCTCTACTGCAGTGCAGATAAAAGCTGGAAAGACGAGTGCCACCCATACTGCAGAAGGGGTAGACTCTGGGGGGTATCTGTTGTTTTTGCCACCCAGTATCCATTCACCTTTCTTCTGTTAAAGGTAATCTGATTCTTCTCTTTGGAACCACTGTTCCAACAACTTCAGCCTATAAAGTTTGAGTGGTGTTGAGTCAACCACTGACTTTAGAAGGGCACATATGAGTCAGGTTGGCCAGTAGTACATCCTATCCCTGGCCACTGAGATGGTTCAGGGAGCGTCAAGCCTAAGACTTTCATTCAAACTTACAAGGAAAATAACTGTCCCTTTTCTCCTGTGCTTGCAGTTGTGAGAGTTTCAGCCTGGAGAGGACCACCCTGCTGGAAGGGGGTCCTGGGAATGAAGCCCACTTAGGTGAGAACACACACCAGGGATATGTAGCTGGATGGACTCAGCAGCCCTTGGGGAATAAAGCCAGGTGTGCTTTCTATATTTCTACTAAGATCATTTTTTGTATTTTTTTTTCCTACTCCAGTTTCAGTTGCTATTTTTTCTGTCATTTTGCAACCAAAGCTGCCCTGACTAACACAGCACTAGGGGAAGCATCTCTGGGTTTGATCGAGGTCAGAAGGTGTGAGCTTAAACCCCACCTGTGTCACTCATCAGCCGTGTACTTAGCTTCCCAGAGTCTTGGTTTCCTTATCTGTAGAACTCAGTGAATAGTGTCTATACTGCAGTGTTTTAGTCAACATTCTTGGTAGTAAGCAGCTGAAATGACTCTGGTTAACTTAAGCAGAAAAGTGCTTCATTGGAGGGATATCAGGTAATTCACAGAACTGAGGAGAAGGCTGGAACCAGGCTTGCAAAATGGGCAGAGACCAAGAGGAGCTGAGCAGCCAGAACCTCAGCTAAAATGCAGCTAGGACCTGCATTTTACCTCTCCATGCACCCCCAAAGATACACATGGCTCATAGGTCATTCCTCTTGGTGTTACTTGCTCCTTATTCAAAGCTTGCCTGGGGCTGCATATCCTGTTGGGCAGAAGGTAGAGAGTTCCTTTTTTGTTGCTGTTGAAGCAGAGTCTCACTCTGTTGCCCAGGTTGGAATACCTGGTGCAATCATGGCTCACTGTAGCCTGTGCTTCCTGGGCATAAGCAATCCTCCCACCTCAGCCTCCCAAGTAGCTGGAACTAGAGGTGCATACCACCATGCCTGGATAATTTTTGTAGAGATGAGGTTTCACTGTGTTGCCCAGGCTGGTCTTAAACCCCTGGACTCAAGCGACCTGCCAGCCTTGGCCTCCTAAAGTGTTGGGATTACAGGACAGGAGAGAGCCACTGTGCCCAGCCAAGTTTCTTTACAAGGCTTGGGTATTGAGCAACCTGGCATAATGACAAAAGTTCATGACAAATAGCTTCTACGAGAATTATATGAAGTCACGGCTGTAAAAGCCTGCCGTACTGTTCTATCAAGGCTAGTTCCTGTTTCCTTTCCTCACATTTCTGATCAGGGCTGACCCTACTGATCTTTGTCTTCAGAGAACCAACTCTGCCAAAGCCCCAGATCTAACAGGCCACACGAGGCTGGACAGAATTTTTCCTCCTCTGTACACCAAGACATTTAATGACTTTTCTTCTTGTTGGATATGTCTTCATTCTGTTAAGTTTTCCCAACTTTCCTTTGCTGTTTGTAGTGATAACTACTCCTTTAGACTGTTAGATTCTTGAGGGCATAGTTAGCATCTATTGCATCAATTTCCTAAAAGTGCTTAGGTTATATTCTAACACATGCTAGCTGCTTTTTGGATCAATGTTTATTTACTGATTGGTCCAAAATTAGGACTGGCTGTTTGACCATTTCAGGAAGACCATGGATGGGTTGTATTTCTTATGCCAATACCTGTGCCTGGCATATATAAGTATCCAATATGTATTTTTTGAATGAATGGGTGGATGGTATATAGTAGGTGGCCTCTAGTACCATGCTACAAAAATATTGAACATAGCTGCAGCAATATTGCTCCAAGACTGCTGCTCATTCTTGTAAGTGTGTCCTTGTGCTATGACACTTGATAACTATCTCACTCATTTCCACCAGATCAATGTAAATGATATTAGTGATGGCTTACTGAGCACTGCCTAATCTCATGTAAAAGGCAGAGATGTGCACTGGGGAATTGAATGCCTCATTATATGGTGGACAGATGGGCTGGGAAGCCATTCCAACAATAGGCATCTAGGAAGACCTATTATGTACTGGGTGCTGATATACAAAGTTGACAGAAATGTAGCCTGTGCCTTTGAGGAACTCGGAGGCTAGTGGGCTCACGAAGTCTGGCTTCTTAGATGCTCAGAAATGAGTCCTTAGCAAAGACTGTATCCTTGGGAAGCATAAATAAAAGGTGGAAAGATTGCCATATGTTGGTGTAGGTTTTAAGTTCCAGGGAATTCTCTTGGAGAAAAGATTTCTAAACACTTCTTTTCTATAATTCAGGCTTACTCAATATAGTCGTCCTTGTTTCCTGACATCTCCGATATCTCTCAAGATAGCTTATTATCAAAGTTCCAGGACTTAATCTTTTTTTTATTTTTTATTATTATTATACTTTAAGTTTTAGGGTACATGTACACAATGTGCAGGTTAGTTACACATGTATACATGTGCCATGCTGGTGTGCTGCACCCATTAACTTGTCATTTAGCATTAGGTATATCGCCTAAAGCTATCCCTCCCCACTCCCCCCATCCCACAACAGTCCCCAGAGTGTGATGTTCCCCTTCCTGTGTCCATGTGTTCTCATTGTTCAATTCCCACCTACGAGTGAGAATATGCGGTGTTTGGTTTTTTGTTCTTGCGATAGTTTACTGAGAATGATGATTTCCAATTTCATCCATGTCCCTACAAAGGACGTGAACTCATCATTTTTTATGGCTGCATAGTATTCCATGGTGTATATGTGCCACATTTTCTTAATCCAGTCTATCATTGTTGGACATTTGGGTTGGTTCCAAGTCTTTGCTATTGTGAATAGTGCCGCAATAAACATACGTGTGCATGTGTCTTTATAGCAGCATGATTTATAGTCCTTTGGGTATATACCCAGTAATGGGATGGCTGGGTCAAATGGTATTTCCAGTTCCAGATCCCTGAGGAATTGCCACACTGACTTCCACCATGGTTGAACTAGTTTACAGTCCCACCAACAGTGTAAAAGTGTTCCTATTTCTCCACATCCTCTCCAGCACCTGTTGTTTCCTGACTTTTTAATGATTGCCATTCTAACTGGTGTGAGATGGTATCTCATTGTGGTTTTGATTTGCATTTCTCTGATGGCCAGTGATGGTGAGCATTTTTTCAGTGTTTTTTGGCTGCATAAATGTCTTCTTTTGAGAAGTGTCTGTTCATGTCCTTCGTCCACTTTCTGATGGGGTTGTTTGTTTTTTTCTTGTAAATTTGTTTGAGTTCATTGTAGATTCTGGATATTAGCCCTTTTTCAGATGAGTAGGTTGCAAAAATTTTCTCCCATGTTGTAGGTTGCCTGTTCACTCTGATGGTAGTTTCTTTTGCTGTGCAGAAGCTCTTTAGTTAAATTAGATCCCATTTGTCAATTTTGGCTTTTGTTGCCATTGCTTTTGGTGTTTTAGACATGAAGTCCTTTCCCATGCCTATGTCCCGAATGGTGATGCCTAGGTTTTCTTCTAGGGTTTTTATGATTTTAGGTCTAATGTTTAAGTCTTTAATCCATCTTGAATTAATTTTTGTATAAGGTGTAAGGAAGGCATCCAGTTTCAGCTTTCTACATATGGCTAGCCAGTTTTCCCAGCACCATGTATTAAACAGGGAATCCTTTCCCCATTGCTTGTTTTTGTCAGGTTTGTCAAAGATCAGATAGTTGTAGACATGTGGCATTATTTCTGAGGGCTCTGTTCTGTTCCATTGGTCTATATCTCTGTTTTGGTACCAGTACCATGCTGTTTTGGGTTACTGTAGTCTTGTAGTATAGTTTGAAGTCAGGTAGCATGATGCCTCCAGCTTTGTTCTTTTGGCTTAGGATTGGCAATGCGGGCTCTTTTTTGGTTCCATATGAACTTGAAAGTCGTTTTTTCCAATTCTGTGAAGAAAGTCATTGGTAGCTTGATGGGGATGGCATTGAATCTTTAAATTGCCTTGGGCAGTATGGCCATTTTCATGATACTGATTCTTCCTACCCATGAGCATGGAGTGTTCTTCCATTTGTTCGTATCCTCTTTTCTTTCATTGAGCAGTGGTTTGTAGTTCTCCTTGAAGAGGTCTTTCAAGTCCCTTGTAAGTTGGATTCCTAGGTATTTTATTCTCTTTGAAGCAATTGTGAATGAGAGTTCACTCATGATTTGGCTCTCTGTTTGTCTGTTATTGGTGTATAAGAATGCTTGTGATTTTTGTACATTGATTTTGTATCCTGAGACTTTGCTGAAGTTGCTTATCAGTTTAAGGAGATTTTGGGCTGAGACAATGGGGTTTTCTAGATATGCAATCATGTCATCTGCAAACAGGGACAATTTGACTTCCTCTTTTCCTAATTGAATGCCCTTTCTTTCCTTCTCCTGCCTAATTGCCCTGGCCAGAACTTCCAACACTATGTTGAATAGGAGTGATGAGAGAGGGCATCCCTGTCTTGTGCCAGTTTTCAAAGGGAATGCTTCCAGTTTTTGTCCATTCAGTATGATATTGGCTGTGGGTTTGTCATAGATAGCTCTCATTATTTTGAGATATGTCCCATCAATACCTTATTTATTGAGAGTTTTTAGCATGAAGGGTTGTTGAATTTTGTCAAAGGCCTTTTCTGCATCTATTGAGATAATCATGTGGTTTTTGTCTTTGGTTCTGTTTATATGCTGGATTACATTTATTGATTTGTGTATATTGAACCAGCCTTGCATCCCAGGGATGAAGCCCACTTGATCATGGTGGATAAGCTTTTTGATGTGCTGCTGGATTCGGTTTGCCAGTATTTTATTGAGGATTTTTGCATCAATGTTCATCAAGGATATTGGTCTAAAATTCTCTTTTTTGGTTGTGTCTCTGGCAGGCTTTGGTATCAGGATGATGCTGGCCTCATAAAGTGAGTTAGGGAGGATTCCCTCTTTTTCTATTGATTGGAGTAGTTTCAGAAGGAATGGTACCAGTTCCTCCTTGTACCTCTGGTAGAATTCGGCTGTGAATCCATCTGGTCCTGGACTCTTTTTGGTTGGTAAGCTATTGATTATTGCCACAATTTCAGAGCCTGTTATTGGTCTATTTAGAGAGTCAACTTCTTCCTCGTTTAGTCTTGGGAGGGTGTATGTGTCAAGGAGTTTATCCATTTCCTCTAGATTTTCTAGTTTATTTGCATAGCGGTGTTTGTAGTATTGTCTGATGGTAGTTTGTATTTCTGTGGGATTGGTGGTGATATCCCCTTTATCATTTTTTGTTGTGTCTATTTGATTCTTCTCTCTTTTCTTCTTTATTAGTCTTGCTAGCGGTCTATCAATTTTGTTGATCCTTTCAAAAAACCAGCTCCTGGATTCATTAATTTTTTGAAGGGTTTTTTGTGTCTCTATTTCCTTCAGTTCTGCTCTGATTTTAGTTATTTCTTACCCTCTGCTAGCTTTTGTATGTGTTTGCTCTTGCTTTTCTAGTTCTTTTAATTGTGATGTTAGGGTGTCAATTTTGGATCTTTCCTGCTTTCTCTTGTGGGCATTTAGTGCTATAAATTTCCCTCTACACATTGCTTTGAATGTGTCCCAGAGATTGTGGTATGATGTGTCTTTGTTCTTGTTGGTTTCAAAGAACATCTTTATTTCTGCCTTCTTTTCGTTATGTACCCAGTAGTCATTCAGGAGCAGGTTGTTCAGTTTCCATGTAGTTGAGCGGTTTTGAGTGTGTTTCTTAATCCTGAGTTCTAGTTTGATTGCCTGTGGTGTGAGGGACAGTTTGTTATAATTTCTGATCTTTTACATTTGCTGAGGAGAGCTTTACTTCCAAGTATGTGGTCAATTTTGGAATAGGTGTGGTGTGGTGCTGAAAAAAATGTATATTCTGTTGATTTGGGGTGGAGAGTTCTGTAGATGTCTATTAGGTCTGCTTGATGCAGAGCTGAGTTCAATTCCTGGGTATCCTTGTTAACTTTCTGTCTCATTGATCTGTCTAATGTTGACAGTGGGGTGTTAACGTCTCCCATTATTATTGTGTGGGAGTCTAAGTCTCTTTGTAGGACTTGTTTTATGAATCTGGGTGCTCCTGTATTGGGTGCATATATATTTAGGATAGTTAGTTCTTCTTGTTGAATTGATCCCTTTACCATTATGTAATGGCCTTCTTTGTCTCTTTTGATCTTTGTTGGTTTAAAGTCTGTTTTATCAGAGACTAGGATTGCAACCCCTGCCTTTTTTTGTTTTCCATTTGCTTGGTAGATCTTCCTCCATCCTTTTATTTTGAGCCTATGTGTGTCTCTGCACATGAGATGGGTTTCCTGAATACAGTACACTGATGGGTCTTGACTCTTTATCCAATTTGCCAGTCTGTGTATTTTAATTGGAGCATTTAGTCCATTTACATTTAAAGTTAATATTGTTATGTGTGAATTTGATCCTGTGATTATGATGTTAGCTGATTATTTTGCTCATTAGTTGATGCAGTTTCTTCCTAGCCTCGATGGTCTTTACAATTTGGCATGATTTTGCAGTGGCTGGTACCGGTTGTTCCTTTCCATGTTTAGCGCTTCCTTCAGGAGCTCTTTTAGGGCAGGCCTGGTAGTGACAAAATCTCAGCATTTGCTTGTCTGTAAAGTATTTTATTTCTCCTTCACTTATGAAGCTTAGTTTGACTGGATATGAAATTCTGGGTTGAAAATTCTTTTCTTTAAGAATGTTGAATATTGGCCCCCACTCTCTTCTGGCTTGTAGAGTTTCTGCCGAGAGATCAGCTGTTAGTCTGATGGGCTTCCCTTTGTGGGTAACCCGACCTTTCCGTCTGGCTGCCCTTAACATTTTTTCCTTCATTTCAACTTTGGTGAATCTGACAATTATGTGTTTTGGCGTTGCTCTTCTCGAGGAGTATCTTTGTGGCGTTCTCTGTATTTCCTGAATGTGAATGTTGGCCTGCCTTGCTAGATTGGGGAAGTTCTCCTGGATAATATCCTGCAGAGTGTTTTCCAATTTGGTTCCATTCTTCCTGTCACTTTCAGGTACACCAATCAGACATAGATTTGGTCTTTTTACATAGTCCGTATTTCTTGGAGGCTTTGTTCATTTCTTTTTATTCTTTTTTCTCTAAACTTCCCTGCTTGCTTCATTTCATTCATTTCATCTTCCATCGCTGATACCCTTTCTTGCAGTTGATCGCATCAGCTCCTGAGGCTTCTGCATTCTTCACGTAGTTCTCGAGCCTTGGCTTTCAGCTCCATCAGCTCCTTTAAGCACTTCTCTGTATTGGTTATTCTAGTTATACATTCCTCTAAATTTTTTTCAAAGTTTTCAACTTCTTTGCCTTTGGTTTGAATTTCCTCCTGTAGCTCGGAGTAGTTTGATCGTCTGAAGCCTTCTTCTCTCAACTCGTGAAAGTCATTCTCCATCCAGCTTTGTTCCATTGCTGGTGAGGAGCGGCGTTCCTTTGGAGGAGGAGAGGCGCTCTGCTTTTTAGGGTTTCCAGTTTTTCTGCTCTGTTTTTTCCCCATCTTTGTGGTTTTATCTACTTTTGGTCTTTGATGATGGTGATGTACAGATGGGTTTTTGGTGTGGATGTCCTTTCTGTTTGTTAGTTTTCTTTCTAACAGACAGGACCCTCAGCTGCAGGTCTGTTGGAGTTTGTTAGAGGTCCACGCCAGACCCTGTTTGCCTGGGTACCAGCAGTGGTAGCTGCAGAACAGTGGATTTTCGTGAACCACGAATGGTGCTGTCTGATCGTTCCTCTGGAAGTTTTGTCTCAGTGGAGTACCTGGCCGTGTGAGGTGTCAGTCTGCCCCTACTGGGGGGTGCCTCCCACTTAGGCTGCTCAGGGGTCAGGGGTCAGGGACCCACTTGAGGAGGCAGTCTGCCCATTCTCAGATCTCCAGCTGCGTGCTGGGAGAACCACTGCTCTCTTCAAAGCTGTCAGACAGGGTCATTGAAGTCTTCAGAGGTTACTGCTGTCTTTTTGTTTGTCTGTGGCCTGCCCCCAGAGGTGGAGCCTACAGAGGCAGGCAGGCCTCCTTGAGCTGTGGTGGGCTCCACCCAGTTCGAGCTTCCTGGCTGCTGTGTTTACCTAAGAAGCCTGGGCAATGGTGGGCACCCCTTCCCCAGCCTCACTGCCGCCTTGCAGTTTGATCTCAGACTGCTGTGCTAGCAATCAGTGAGACTCCATGGGCGTAGGACCCTCCGAGCCAGGTGCGGGATATAATCTCCTGGTGGGCCGTTTTTTAAGCCCATGGGAAAAGTGCAGTATTGGGGTGGGAGTGACCCGATTTTCCAGGTGCTGTCTGTCACCCCTTTCTTTGACTAGGAAAGGGAACCCCCTGACCCCTTGCGCTTCCCGAGTGAGGCAATGCCTCACCCTGCTTTGGCTCGTGCATGGTGAGCTGCATCCACTGTCCTGCGCCCACTGTCTGGCACTCCCTAGTGAGATGAACCCGGTACCTCAGATGGAAATGCAGAAATCACCCGTCTTCTGTGTCGCTCACGCTGGGAGCTATAGACTGGAGCTGTTCCTATTCGGACATCTTGGCTCCAGCCCCTGGACTTAATCTTGCCCAAGTCTTTTTGCTACTACAAAATGATAATTCTGTGTATGCATATGTGTGTATCTGTATATGTGTGTGTGCATGCACGTGCATCCATGCATTTGTGTGTGTGTATGTGTATATGCATGTGTGCATGTGTGCATACATACATACACGTGCATGCATGTGTATATGCATGTGTGTGTGTGCTTGCCCATATTCATGTGTGGAAATGATGAGTACAATGACAGAAGGGTAGAAACCAGAGCTAGATGTAAGACAGAGTAGGAATGATGTGTAACTTAGCTTTTTCTTTCTTTACTCATCATCAGTGACCCTGTTAATGTTTTGTCTGTTTAATGAATTGGTATTAGTTAATTATTTGGGCCATTAAAAGTTCAAGAACCTCCAGTTCTTTTTATTCCCTGAGTTCCTAGAGCCTGGCGGTGGCACAGCCAGGCAGACAGGGGTGAAAGGAGATTTGTTCCCAACTGGCTTCCCCTCTGCAGTCTCTGGCCTGCCTTTAATGATGAACATTTAGAGCCTCCTTTGAGGGCTGCCCATTCATTAAATGAGTTAACACAGTTTCCTCTATGGTGAATTTGGGAGGAAATTAATTCTCCCCCAGTGCCTAGTTCAGTGCCCCAAGCTTAGAAGATGCTCAATAACACATTGCTCATCACTGCTGCTCATCTGCCCTGTGCAAGAACTTTGGAAGTTGGCCTTCTGCTCAGTGAATTTTCCATTTTCAGTGTTTCTCCCAAATGCTCTCAGTTGTTCCACAATCCCACAAAGGTCATATGGTCCGTGCACCAGGTATGTAATTTGCTAATCTCGTGATTAGACATGCACACAAACCTCAGTGCTATTCTAAGGAACTCTGCAGTTGGCCTTTGGATTGTTTCTCCCTTAACAAATCTCCTAGGCACATGTGAATGGAATTAGTCTTCTGATCACTCTGACCTGCTGCACACTGTTGTTGAATACTTTTAGTCTGTAGTACTTCCTGGGTTGTGGGCTGCCCAGGTTTCTGTGATCAGAGGCACATACCTTGGTTCTGGGTGCCGTCTTTGGGTCGACAATCCCCAGGCGAGAGGGGCCTCACACTTAGTCTTGATGTGCTTTGGATGTAGAAGTTTTGGGAAGATTTCTGGGTTATTTCTTTCTCTGATTTTATTCTTTTGTTGTCTTGACAACTAGAATAATAGTCTTAAGTGTCTGTGTTTGTATATTCTTTGGAGAATATTTTATCACAAATCTTTTCCAAGAATGCCTGTCTCATGATGCATTGATTATTCCTCAATGTCTTCCTTTTTTTTTCTGTATGTGCTTGTTTTCCACAGTTGGGAGAAAGAAATGTTTGTATGACGTAAACAGCCTCTAGGTTGAGGATTAGGAGTGCTCAGTTAGTACTTTACCTCTCTGGCCTTCAGTTTTCCAGATTAAATGGACCAAATGATTTCTTTAAGCCCTGAACTGCCACGACCCTAAGCCAGAATTAGGTAAGAATGTGCCATTACTTGCTGAGATCCTTGCAAGAATCTTCTGCATTATGCATGGGAATTTTCCGATTCTTCACTCTTCATTGACTAGAATTTTTTTTTTTTTTTTTGGCTGAAATATGTTACTTCATTTACCTCAGTCCTCGGTATTTTGCAGAAGGGGTAAATGCTGCCATGTAAACACATGATACTGGCAGAAGGCTAGTGCTGCTTCAAGCCAGTGTTTTACTGTGGTTGGAGTAAATGTCATGGAGTTTTCTTCCTCTTTTCTTTAACAGATCTCTTGTGCTTTTCCCCTTCCTTCTACAGTTGGTACCCCTTATCCCCTCTTTGTCATTTATCAACTTGAGGGCTTCAGGGAAAAACTTCAGACATCCACGAGGAAGTGAATCCTCATAGAGGACTGCCCTGGAGGCTCTTGGGAGGGTGGAGCGTCCAAATGGATTGGCTTGGAATCCCTGACACTCAACTACAGATGCTTCCTTCAATGTTGACTTTGGAGCCAATTGAGTCTGCTTGTGTGTGACAATTGGGGAGGGATCTTTGGTGCCTGTGGCAGGATGGCTTCTCCTTGGCCATACCAGGTACACATTTCAAAGCCAGAACTGGAAATATCAGCTTCACTCAGGATAAATTTTCCTTACATCTTTGGTCAGTAAAAGCAATATACATTGCAATAAAGGAAGGCAGTGTTTTTCCTTTATTGTAGCATTTAGGTAGAAAAGAGAAATATGAAATGATAATAGTGCATGATATGACTTTAAATGATAAATTCATGTTTATCATTTAAAATGTAATAATATCACTGGTAATGACATACCACCTGTTAAAATGTGGAAACACTTCTCTACTGGGTGGTAAGGAGCTGCTGCCTCACATTTCCCGTGTGTTCATGCTACCACAGCCTCTCTGGTCATTACCTCTGGGCCCCCAGGATGTCCTGATCATCCTGGCATAACAGATGGCCTGCTGCAAGGCTGCTACAGCTCCAAGACTGCTGTTTGTTCCTGTAGATGGGTGCTCTGACTGTGCTACTTGTTAACTACAGTGCGCCTTACCACTAGATCAATGCAAATGAAAATAATAGTGATGGGCTCCCACTCTGTGTCTAGGACCATTCTGTAAACTCTGGAGGGAAGTGGCCCTGTTTCCATTCTTAGGGCCAGACACACACGAGCACTTGATAAACATTTTCTCAGCAGTCAATGATGTCATGCGATTCCATCAGTGACATTATAAGGCAGGTGTTTTAAATCCAGTTTTGTAATTGCTAAGAAGATGTCCTAAAGAATTCAAATTACATGACCTGAGTCCAGCTGAGAGGGGAAGGAGTGGATAGTTCAACCCAGGAGTGTCATGGCAGGTTAAAAGACTTGACTCTTCTAGGGTGCTTGAGATGTTCTGAAACCTCACAGGTGCCTGCTAACTTGAATGGTCTGTGATTCCCGATTTTGAAGGTAACTTGGTTTTAGGTTCCCCGAGAAAGATGGGTGGGAGGAAGGGTACTGTGTATGTGAAATGGAGCAGGAGGGATGGGCTGTGGATCCAGGAAAAGGGGCTCTAAGATCATCCTGAGAGATTACAACACACCTGCCCCCCACTACTGGACCCTATAAACCAAAAAGTCCTTCCCTATAGGAAGAGGAGAAAAAAAAAGACCAAATTATATGAGAGGAAACTATACATCAACCATCATACCACCATACCTGCTCCCCCATTAGCCCTCTGAATATAGAGAACGAAGCGTCAATTTTCCAGAGGTACTAATGGTTTCTAATTAAGGCAGAGACATAGAACTAAGTGTTTAGAGGCCTTTTGCTGTGTTAAATAAGGCCAGAGCAATTGGAGGAAGCTGCTCAGAATAGGGAGACTGGGTGTTTGAAAGCCAAGCCTGTCAAGCTTCTGAGTTTGTATAGAGCCCCTTGGTAGCTTACCCTGGCTTCCTTGTATCATCAGAATTGCATAGAGACAGAGAACACAAGCCTTGGGCTATGTTTTAGTAATTACAGTTAATAAAATTCATTAAGAGATTATAAATTAATGTCTAACAGTCTCATTTTAAAACTTGTGTGTTGATAGGCATAGATATTAGAAAAACTGTTAACCCATAATAATAGCCATCACTTATTTAACTCCTATACTGTCCTGGGCTTTAGATATTTTGGTCTCGTTAATCTTCACAACACCTTTATGAGATAGTTATTTTGACTGTGGTAGTTTGAATATCAATTCTTCACTCCCTGTATGGATTTACAAAGGCTTCGTGGGGGCAGAGTGCACTTTCTCCCAACTTGGCTTGAAATTTGGTTATGTTACTGCTTTGTCCAATTGGATCTTAAGAGATGTGACTTGCCCAAGGCCTTTAGATATGTTTGCACAGCCTGGCTTGCCCCTCTGTGCTCCTGTGGCTTGCCATGAGAAGAGCATCCCTGTGTTGCTGCTGGTCCAAGAAGATCAACCCACAGCCTGGAGCTCAGCCCTGCTGACTCCACTCAATCCCAGTGGACCTTCAACTACTGGCAAATCTGTGAGTGAGAGAACAACTGCTTTTTAAGGGACTGAGATTTTTGAGATTATTTGTTGTGCAGCAAAAAAGGACAAACACACAATCCTAATCTCCAAGTGTAGAAGCTGAGGTTCAAAGAGGTTACATAGTTTGGCCAGAATCACTGAAATATCACAGCACAGGCTGGATTCAAACCATGGGTCATCTCATTTCAAAGCTACATTATTGTTTGGGGAAAAGTGTCCTATATTGGAGCAAGCATAAGGTTAAATGTGATGAATATATTAAAAGTGCCTCCCCAAGCCTTAACCTAGTGGAGGGGAGGGACAGGGCATTACAGAATGGTTGCCAGAGAATCACCTCTTCTTCCAGGATGGGGCCGTTTAATGTAGGAGTGAGAGAGCTTGCTGGAAATATTCCAGGATGTGGTGGCACCTAGCAACCCTAAACACCACCCAGTGTTACCTGCTTCCCAGCCCCATTAATAATGATGCCCCTCCTGGGCCATAACAGGCTGAGCTTCAGCAAATCCCTTTCCTGAATGTTTAATATACCGGAGGCTTATTTAGATTCTACATGGGGAGCCTCATTTTTCTTTTATTAATTGTAATGAGAGTTATTTTTGTTGCCTTAAGTATAAAACATCCCTCTGGGGAGTTCTGGGCCCATTATAGACATGAAGAACCCAATGATCTTCTGTCCTTATAACAAGCCTAGGAGGGAGGCAAGACAGGAGCCACTTAATCGGAATTGTAATAGGAGAGGAAACCCGAAGGTTTTACAGTGGAAAACTCTAAGAGAAACAAATTAAGAAGCTAAAACTTGGCTGCTGTTGTCAAATCAGCCCCACAGGGAAGAGCCCAGGACACACAGAGGAGAAAAGAGGAAGAGGAAAAGGAACTAAGATGAGACAGAATAGTGGAGGGAAGGAGAGCCAGAAGGACAAAGGCAGGTTCTGAGATCTGGAGACAAGCTCTGCTGGGTGGGCAGTTACTTTCATGGCTTGCCAGCAAGCTGCCCCATTCAGTTGATGCCACATATGTATATCTTTAGAGTTGTAGATGCATCCCTGGGACTGACCCCAATTCAAAGGGATGATGAAAGCTGAAGAAACTTCCCTGTTGAGGAGCAGCCAGCCTTGCATTTGTATCCTCATACCAAGGGCAAATTTACTTTGGAAACTTCTTCCCCAACTACTTTCCTAATCAAACACTTTTACCTAAAGCGTTCTAAATTAACTGCTTTCAGCCTGAATGCAATAATTCTGTATTTCCTGATTTAATCTTGGCTAACATTCCCTCTATGGCTATCCTCTCCCAAGGACACACCAGGCAAAAATCTTCAAGAATAAAGATTGAATAAAGGGTTTTGCTGTCTATATGCTAGGTGAAGTTTCCTAAGACCTTCTTCCACACTCCTGCTGGCAGTTCTGGGGCCATTTTACAGCCTCTTTCCTCTTTAGCAGAAAGCATTCATGAACCATTGATTCATGAAATCAATCCAATAATGGGCTTGTTCACAGGTTTGGGACAAAGCAAGGGTAGTTGGGAAGAAATTTTTGGTAGACAAGAATGCTGAACTTGCTACCAAGGGTCCTAGCATGGCAATGTGGGAAATATCCCCCACATGTGAAAACCGTTTCCATTATTAACCTGCACAGGATATTGAAGTGGAGCCTACATGATTGTATAGTGAATCTCAAATAGTGGCTTTTAATTTTTCCAGAAACTATCAACCTGCTCAAACTACCTACCTCTTGCTGCAGCCTGTCTTACTTCCTGAAGCTTTGGTCATAAATCCACAGTGGCAGCTATCTTCTGAGTTTTCTTCAGATCTTCTCAGCATCCTCTGATTTGTATAGGTTGGGGCTGTGAAATAAAATGCCATAATTTAAACTGGCCTGAGAAGCAATTTGAAGAGTTGATTCTTGGCTTAGAGGCTCTGGGTGTGTGTGGATGTCTCTGTAAGAGAGCTGACTGAGGGGTCATCCCTGGAGAGCAGGGATATCTACCTTGGTGACAGAGCTGTTGATGTTAAGAGACCTTCAGACATTAGGCTGGTCTAAGCAAGTTTGAAAATAAGTCTTTCGCTCTCTCACAGCCACTTTCTGTGCTCCTTTATGACTCCTTGATCCCATTTTCCTCATGCCCTGAGCATTCAGGTTGCCTCCTGGTTACACTATGTGTCCATTTGACCTATTTCCCCTTAAAGGCCTCACATCGAGAATGGCTTGACTCCTCACTCCTCCATTCTTCCGTTGAAACCCTGTCAATTATTTTAATTAATTATCTGCAAGGGAGGCTCCTAGCTCCCCCAGCCACACTTTGATTCCACCTCCAAAGAGGAAGAATTTAACTATGCATGGATGGTCAGGCTTGAAGGCATTCATTGGGTCTCATTTTCTAAGAGATAGAGTCTTATCTAGAATGGGGTAAATAAGCCCATTTTGTGGCAACCACTCCCTTAGTCTTTCTGGATACGACTCCTTCCAAGGACCTAGAGGAACAAGGCAGAGGCTGTGTGGAGACTTGGCTGTGCTTGGCCATGCGTAGAGAGTCCTGGCCTGGTAGAATCTGTCTGTCTATTTCTCTCTCTCCCCATGTATTGCCTACTCTTTCTTTATAAGCTTTGCCTTTTAGGAGGCCAGAGGTAAGAAGTACCTTTTTTCCATGATGAAAGAGGTAGTCCTCTTCCCACTTCCTTTAAAAAGCTAAGTGAAAGCTAAAGTAATGTTCAAGGGAAAACAAGCACTTCAACCTTCCCAGTCTAGCAAAGGGGAGTTCTGACAGGCAGCAGAGCTATCTAGGGTTAGAGATCTACCTTATGGTTTGGGGCCAAAGCATCAGCTACTAGCAAAGTATGAATGTTCTCGCCATTGTCCTCTGTGTGTATAGATTTCTGGACCACTTGTGGGGTGGTGTGGCTAGCTAAAACCAGAATTCTGGGCTACTGGGCCTCTCTGAAGAAAGGTCTTAATTTTTGAAGATCAGAGGGTTATGAGACCTGTTCATCTGTAGCTCCCACTCCTGACCTTCCCATGCTTATCTGGAGTAGGTGTAAGAAATCCAGCAAACTTTTATAACTACCTTAGGCTAGGATTTGATTGATTGTACCTCTCCAAGTAGTACAGGTTGGATATCCCTAGTTCAAAAATCTGAAATCTGAAAATGTTTGAGCACTGACATGATGCCAATAGTATAAAATTCCACATCTGACCTCATGTGATGAGTCACAGTCAAAACTTTGTTTCTTGCACAAAATTACTAAAAATAGTACATAAAAGTACCTTTAGGCTATGTGTATAAGGTATATGAAACCTAAATAAATTTCATGTTTAGATGTAGGTGCATCCCCAAGGTATCTCATTATGTATATACAAAAATTCCCAAATCCCCCAAAATCCAAAATTCAGTACACTTCTGGTCCCAAGCAGAAGGAATAAGGAATACTGGATAAGAAATACTCAACCACTATTTTACATTTTAGGTGTCAAGAATTAACTCTAATGTCTTTCTCACAAAGATATTGTGAACTCTGCTGACATGCTCCCGATCAACTGAATGATGAGCTTCCTGCTGTCTTGGATAGCATTTAAAAATAGGCACCCATGCAAAAACAAACACACCCACACAGCAAAGCATTCAGGGAATTCATTTCCTTAGGTTTGCTCACACCTGGCATAGCATCATGGGCAAAATTATTTAAGCATTTTAAGGGCATTAGTAATTCCCCAACAGCAGCGCAGAGGGTGATATGGCTGAACACATGTCATATAATCAGATTTTTAAAATTTCAACTCATCAATTGATGATGATAATATACTTGGGCATTGCCCATGTTGTTAACCTCAGCAATCAAAATAAAGTAATTATACTAATTAGAAGCCTCTTAAAACCCAGCTCAGTGTCCTTGTGCATGAGAGGCAAGCTGTGCCACAGTCACTTCACAGAGCTCGGAGACCCCATAAAGTCTTAGGAGCTCCTCATGGGGCCAGTAGCCACATTGCCAGGGAAAAGGAGTATTAGAGGTGAGTCTAGAGGGAGATGGATAAACCTTTCACTCAGAAATGGCCTTAGATGCTGGAAAGAGTTGCAAGTGACCGAATTGGCCTGATGGTCTGGAACCAGAGATTTAAGAAGCACTGAAGCCCAGTGAACTGTGACTGTCCCAAGTGTTCTGGTGGACAGTGTCAGTCATCTACTTGAGTGGGATTGCTGACAGAGTATTAAAGGAGACCCAATAGATGCACAGTTATTTGCATACCTCTCTATTGGGAATTGAAGTGACCATATGCAGACCTGCAAGGTAGCCACATTTTATTACCATGTATCTTGAGCTGACAGCCAGGCTAAGTGAGTAAAATGTGGTGAATCTGAAGGTGATCATGGTAAAGAGAAGCCTAGTTATTGAATCAGAAATGGATATACTATCAGATGTGAGAGCTCAAATCTGGAACAATGAATGGGAAAGTGGAGAAGGGTAGAGGGCATTGTACAGCTTGAAAAAATGAAGGAGGCTGGGTACAGTGGCTCATGCCTGTAATCCCAGCACTTTGGGAGGCCGAGGCAGGCAGATCATGAGGTCAGGAGATTGAGACCATCCTGGCTAACATGGCAAAACCCCGTCTCTACTAAAAATACAAAAAATTAGCCAGTGGTGGTGGCAAGTGCCTGTAGTCCTAGCTACTCGGGAGGCTGAGGCAGGAGAATCACTTGAACCTGTGAGGTGGAGGTTGCAGTGAGCCACGATCACGCCACTGCAGTCCAGCCTGGGCGACAGAGCAAGACTCTGTCTTAAAAAAAAAAAAAAAAGAAGAAGGAAAGGTACAAAAATGTAACTAAACTGATTGTTTCTGAAAATCATGGCACCTAACACTTGTTTGCAAGAATTATACTCATTGTGGCCTTGAATATTTTTCATACTCTGACCTGCTTAAAGACATCATGCTTCCCAAATTTCCTACTCTATAGTAATCAAGCTATTATAATAATATGCATTACCTCCATAGACAAATGACATGGCAGGTATAAAATAATATGCATAAAACATTTACTATTAGGTTATTAGAGCAGTAGGAAAAGTGACTTACATTAACTTGCATTATAGGAGTAAATGGGTGAATAGGGTAAAATACAGTAAAACAAAGGGATGGAAAATTGGGAAAGCCACCAAAAGCCTAGAAAGGCTTATGTGGTATAAAAATAACCACAGATCTTACAGACTAAACAGTAAAATTGCTCAGCTAATTCATATCTTACATTGAGTGACTTAAGTGAAGATAAGTTGATGGGAATAATTGACAAATGCACACAAAAATTAAGTCAGTACTCAAAACATTACAGAAATAGAAGGAAATTCAGGATTTGCAAAATTAAGATAAGTAATTCCAGGAAAACCAACTAAAATGTACTTGGCTTGACAATAACACCATTTAGCTCTCACCAAGAGTGTAACTCAAATATGATGTGTGATTGAATTGTTGGCAAATGTTTGTCAAGTTCCTAATATCTAGTGGCTACAGCATCGTGGTTGTGAGAGAATCAACTGGGCAGATGAGCCATGGAATAGTCAACCTATTGTCATCTTAACAGGAGTTTACTGAAGCAATCTAAATAACACTTCGCTAGAAAGCTGCAGGTTCTGACTTGCAAATAATATAGTCCAAGAGCTCCCAATAATACATGACAGTAATGCAAGATGTTCCCTGCGAACACCATGTCACTCAGACATAAAGGTTGATTCATGACATCTGGAAACAGCTGCCTTTTACTGAAAGACAATGAAATTTCAAATTGCATTAAATATAGCCTGCTAATATGCTTACCTTCCATCCACAAATCATTGGCAGACATTTGGGGCTGAGATTTCCTCACATTGTCAGAAAAATTAGGTCATGAGTAATAAATAGAAAAGATGTTAGAATTTGGACAAGGAGGTAACAAGCAGATCCCCAAATAGGTCAAAAACAGCAAAGCCAATCAAAACCATTTAGAACTGTGACTGTGGTTATCCAAAAGTGACAGGGTCTGGGAGTACATGTGGATGAACTGAACTATAACATTATTCTTGAAAGATTGTCTCCATTCAACAACATCAATATATATCACCCAGAAACCTACTATTAAATTAGTGTACTCCTGTCTCATCTAAATCTAGATCATTGCTAATTATACATGATGCTTTTTTCGGAGCTTAAATGTAGGAGTCAGGAATAACAGGATTCAAATATAGGCCCTTCAATGTGATGTTCCTAAAATACTTTTTTTTTCCCCCACAAAATCTACTGTTTGTCATCTTTAGCATGGGAGATGCCAATGGTACCAACATCTTTGGGTTATTATAAGGTTTGAATCAGATTAAAATCAGGCAATGTATGTAAAAGGGCTTTTTTTTTGCAGCTAAAATTCAAAGTCTGGCTGAATAGAGAAATTTGTAGTGTGGTAGATGACGCGAATCCCAAGGTTTGCTTTTAGCAGATCTCTCTACCATTTGATGAGTTGTCTAATAACAGTTTTTTTTTTTTTTGCCATATAGAGAAGATTATTTGGAGGATTCTTATACCTACCATTCTTGAGGTATCTCCTTCCTAATGTAAGTGTGCTGGCAATTATCTGAAACCTAATCAACTGGCTTTTTGTTTTCCTAGCTGCCACCATGGCAGAGACTGCTAGATGCTCATCAAACCCATTTCCTCCTCCTACTGAGCATACAGTCAAATACATTTCCCTTTTGTGGTCACGTAACTGTGTTCTAGCCAGAGAAATGTGAGAAGTAGTAGTATGCACTACTTCCAGGCCTGGCCTATAAAATCCTCCTACATGCATCTTCCCAGCTCCCTTCTCCTTTTGGCTTGTTAGAATGACATTGACTTTCATGATGGTTTGAAAGCACATGCTGAATATAATAGAACCTGAACACAGAAGGAGCCTGGGCCCTTGATTCACTCCTTTGAGGCCAGCCACCCAACCAGGAATGCTAAATTGAACTATTACATGACTTTAAGGTTCTAAGCCAATGAAATTTTGGGATTTGTCTGTTATATCAGTTAAGGTTGCCTGAAGTCACATGGCTACCTAATGAAGATGTTTGGTTTGAAGAGCCTGATAGATAACACCTCTCTCCTCCTTGCCTGAATTCAGAGCCAACTGAAAGATCAACATTGGAGCCAGTCATGTAGAAATCAAATGGCTGGCTTTAACCATTAAAAATGCAACCAAATGGGCTTGCTGATGTGCTCTGCTCCCTCCTTTACAGTCTTGACTATGGGAATGGCATTTTAAAAGCAGATGCACTCATCTAGGATTGTGGCATTATTCTGGTCCAAAAAAGAGGAGAAGAAAAGAGATCAAATTCTTAGGGTTCCTAAGAATTAATTCTCTCCTAACTACGAAATGTAGACCAATAGCTTTCACCTTCAATTGATGTGAACCATTTGTGAGGAAGGCTCGTGAGACCAGGACTATTACTCTGATAGTTATCTCTCTACACGCTAATGCAGGATTGAAGTTGATGTCTACAAACCAGTCAGTCCATGTCTACATGCCACACATGGTCTAAGGGGCACAATATGCATTTCTTTTGGAAGTCACTTTGCCACCATGGCCTTTCCATGATTATTTTTAAACTATTAGAACCCTGCCCGCCCCCCACCCCCTGCCCCAGTTTGGAATTCTTCATTTGAGACAGTCATTCCCTTCAATAAGCAGGCTGTTGCTGGGGGAGGAGGATGTTTGTAGAACAGTGAGGAAGGGCATATACCTCAGTTTGCCAGACCAGCTGGATTAATCTTCAGAAATTAGGACATGGCACATCCAGGTCTGGCCCTTCATAGCTTGTCATACCTGCACAACCTGGGTGCTGATGGATTTTGTCATTTTCCTGGGGAGAATTTTCCATCATACTTATGATTGATTTGGGTCATCATGCCCATTGCTTGTGTGCAAATTAGCTATTAATAAGGCCCCAAAGTCAGAATAGGTGATGAGATGTGTCACCCAGTCATGTGATAGAATGCAAATGTGATGTCACTCACACTTCTTAGAGGATCTGTCAGTTTTAAATCCTCCAGTTCTTTGTTTTGTTGCCAAATGGAATGAACCATTATTACAGCTTTCAGCTGGGGGAGGTACCTTCAAATTAAAGGCTATCGTCCTAAACTAGTGACTATTTCAGAGAGACTTGCATGGTCTATTATAATTCTGCTTGTAGACTGAATCCATAAAGGAGAAAACTAAATACCACTGACTTTGGCTTTAAGAGCAGACATCAGGACAAATTTAACTTTATAAGCCATTTGGTGTGCATGGGCAACTCTGAGTTCTCTGCCAGCTCAGAAGCACAGTGCTATAGCTATTAAATGAAATAAGAAACTTACAGGTGATGTACAGTTGAATTGGGGTATCAATAAATACAAGTCAATCCAAACGATAAGATCTAAATGATACTCCAGTCTGATGGCTAGATTGTGGTCAGGAAATTCAAATCTTTTGAGCTCAGAGGGAAAATGAGGAACTCATCAACATTTGAAATACCAGTGTTTCAGAAGAGCGAGGCACCCAAAAATAAAATAAAAATTGAATAAAACATTTATTTATTTTTATTATTAATAACAGGCAAAATTTCAAAGCTCATTATATGAAAGGCACCTTAAATTCTAAAAAAGTCTACATGCTAGTTATTATTCTATTACTTCACTTAATTTCATAACCATACAGAGAGGGAGAGAGAGAGGGGATATATTTGACATATGCAAGGAACAAAATGTGGGAATGTGTTTCTGTGTGCCAGTTCTCACTGGGTATTACTGACACAGGATTTTTCTTGGTCACTTATCAGCTGGAGACCCCCAGCTGGTGACACCCTTGTCCAGGCCTTGCTCAGGCCTGGGTTTGCCACAGGAGATGCCCTGCCCACTAGGCCCAGTGGGCTGTACCTGACCTGCATTCCAGCATGGATCCCGCGGCTGCTGTGACTGCGTGCTTAGCCCCCAGCAAGAGGGGTTGTGTAAGTGAGGGAGTGTGGAGTCTGGCTGGCTGCTCCAAGTGCTGACATAAGGGCAGGCTCTGTGCAGTGCTTGTGGCCAGACCATGCGTGTTGCAAGCCACTCTTATGGTAGACTCTGGTGTCCAGAAGAGGGGACTGTGGTGGTGCCCAGGCAGGAGTGCCCATGACCCTGAAGCCCCAGAGAGAGTGTTACAGCCTGCTAATTAGCTCTTTTAGTCCCGTCATCCACAACCCAATGGACGGTGGCGTGTTAACAGCTCTGCCCTGTGGCAGAGGGCCATGGTGTTACAGTCTTCTCTATACCCACATTTTGGTAGGTCCCAAGCTCTTGTCCTGTGTCCAAGAAGGAGGAGGATACACTGACAATTAAAGGGTGAGGAGGGCAGAGAATAATTTTATTGAGGAAGAACAGTTCTCAGGGGAGAGGGGACATGAGGCTGGTCTCCTACTTGATGTTGGGTGACTTCTCTTTCCATGTGGCTGGGTCTAGGGCTTTTATGGGCTTAGAATGGGGAGTGTGTGCTGATTGGTTTGTGAGTATGGAAAAAAGGTTAAAACAAAACTCAAAGGTGGGCATGACAGTGTAAAAACCAATTAGGGAAGGGTAGGTATATGTAAAATAGGTGAAGGGTGGGGACCAATCAGAGGAAACTGTGCCAAACCAGAAAAGAGGTTCTCAATCTGGTCCATGGATTTGACTTGTAGCTTAGTTTTCAGGCTTTGAACTGTCTTAGGCTTGAAGGTCAGGTTTCACCAGGGACTTGCTCCTGTCTGCCTCGGATTTGTCTACCTCCTGTCACTATCAGTACAGGAGAGGCCAAAAGGCGCAACACAGGCCTTGACATCCCCAAGCAATTCCAGAGATTCCTGGGGAAAGGGTATGATTCTCTGTGAATAAAAATGGCAAGGATCCTCTGTCCTACAGGCAGGAGAGTAAATGAAAGTCTGCAATTTGTTTTCTACACAGATTGCCAAATTGAATGCTTATTAAATTCAAGCATTTAGGCATTGACCTGTATACATCACCACAAAACTATGTTCTGGACCTGGAAGTACAAAAGAAGCACTGACCATTTTTCCACAATTTTATAGCTGAGTCAGGTTTAGAGAAGGTGCTCAAATGTTTTCAGTTAGCTAAATAAATATTGGTTAAGATGAGCTAAAAATGACAGGCCGTAATGCAATTATGGGAACTCAGAATAGGATAGTGTGGAAAACATTGGGTTGATATACTTGGATACAGGAGTACACTAGCTAATGAGAACTATGCTTGAAATTGAGAAGTGCATCACTTTTTCTTATTGTTAAAGTGTATAGCTAAAGCTGTATAAGACAGATTTTTAACTGGGATGGTAAGTGGATAACAGGGAACTAGACCATAAAACAATATTTACAATAGCATAAGGCATGGGGAAACAATATGTTGAAACCATGTTTACATGTTGGGATCAACAGAACAGAAGGTCTTTGGTTTATTTATTTTTTAAATGATTAAAGCAGTAGATATTATTGCTATTCAATATGCAGAAGTGTCCCAAGAACATATACAAGAAGATAAGAAAAGAATGATGGATCAAACTGAGACAAATTTGAAGATCACAGAAGTAAGATAACTCATCTCTCTGGCCACCACGCTGTCCTCCATGTGCCTTCTGGCCTTGGACACAGATGAGAAAGTCATGCCATGTCGTCTCTTAACCACAGATAAGAGTCAGCCTCTGTTCTTTAAAGCCATGCTTCATGCGTTAATTTAAAGGGCTATAATTCCAGACATCTGAGACAATTGGGAGATAGGACGCTAAAAAACAGTTCAATATAGTTCATGTCCACTTTGTTATAAAGTGATTCATGAGACCAGCTCAATCTGAAGTATAGAAATATGAAATAATAATAGAATCCAGAATTTAAAGGTTGCCTTCACTCCCAAGCATATGAAATATCTTCATGTGTACTCTATTTGATTTAGGTTAATATTCTCTCTATTAGCTAATGTATGGACATGGAGTAATTCCTGTTTAAGAGAGAGAAGAATGAAGACACAGAGAGATGAGGTGATTTACCCAGCACCTGGGTATCAAAAGTAGAACTAGAATTTTCCATTCGCTAGCCACTTCCCATAAATATGGATGGTCCAGATTCTAGTGGATTATCTGAGGGGCATCAAAAGCACTGTAAATGGCCCAGTTTTTGTCTACTTCTTCATGATATTGCAATCTCTTTGCCAATGTGTGTCTTTTAACTAGAAACTTTCTTATATCTAGTGAGAAAAACAGGACATTAAAGAGTTTCTGTGGAAGTCAAGGAAATCATTGGAGTTTTGTGGAAGGGAGGAGAATTTGGCTAATTGCTGCTCTGCCACTTTGGAAATGTTAAAAAATCAGTAGCAAAGGCTTATTTAAAGCTTAAAGGAAATAAAAGCAGGGCAGTAAGCCACCTGCTATGGCTGGGGGTACAAGGGCACTAAATCCAGGAGGTGCTTTTCATGTACGGTGTATAATTTGGTCCCTGATAGAGCTCGGATGAGGAATAGTCCTATATAACTATTGATCCACAGAGCTATCAGGGACATCATTTAACGTGATGGCTTATGTTGGTCCCTTAGGATGTGGAGTCAGCTTTAACCTGCAAGGGAAAAAAAATTAAAGGTAAATGAAAAGAATAGAAGGGAAAAACCATGCAGAGTTTTCCATACTCTCCCTTTTAATAAGATACATTTCCAAGTGACCCTCATTTTCAGCTGCCATGGTATGTGTTGGCGTATTTCATTCATTTACCTATATAATTATATTCAGCAATGCCTATCACTCAATATCCTATTAGACATTTACAAATACATCATCGATACCTAGTCTTTGACAGTGATTGCAGCCTAGGAGACAAAGGCAAATAGGCCACCCCTGGCCACAATCAGTAGCAATCCCAGGCCAATGTGAGACTCCAAAGGGGGAAAATGGGATGCTGCCACTCAGTGGGAGGAGTCAGTTGCCTGTCAAACATAGAGATGTCTCCTTTCACTGAGACCTTGCCATTCCTGGAACTGCAGAAGCTGATGTGTTTCAGGCTGTTGATCCAAGCCTGCGAATTCTTTAGGTCAGGGGTGTCCAATCTTTTGGCTTCCCTTAACCACATTGGAAGAAGAATTGTCTTGGGCCACACATAAATACACTAACACTAATGATAGCTAATGAGCTAAAAGAAAAAACTTACACAAAAAATCTCATAATATTTTAAGAAAATTTACAAATTTGTGTTGGGCTGCATTCAAAGCTGTCCTGGATGGCCTTACTTCATCTTTTTGGCCTAATTGTGTGGTGCTGCTGCTCCAGTTTGGGCCCTTTCCTCCCTTCTTTGACCACAGTTCAGACTGTCCTTCCAGTTATATTGCTTTCAGCTGCCTTTGGTAAATGTTCCATTTGGTCCTGGCCACATTCCGGAAATATAAACCACCATGTATGCTTTCAAGGACGCAATGCCCCCTCTGACTTTACTTCCCACTAAGGGGATCGAACCACATATAATTTAAAGGCTAAAAGGACACAACACTAATGCCAATTCTTTGCCAGTGTTTTGTTCATTTCTATCATTAACTCAAATACTTTGTATGTAATCAACCCACAGTCATTACTCACTGTTGATGAGAAATAAGATGCCTGTGTATCATGTCTATTAACATGTACATCTCCCCAAGACTTAAGGTCCTGCAAGGTCAGGACAGTCTCTTGTAAAATTTTTTATTCCTTGAAGGTACACCTATAACAGATATTTTGGATTATTGAATCCAGAGAATTTGTTTGTTGAAATGAAAAGGTTTATGTCTTGTATCTTCTCAACAGTGAAATCTCTGCTCCTTTAGGTATCTTGATTCAATGCTTTTTCAATTCTTCATCCACTTCTCTGGCCTTCCTCAGCATTCTTCTTGCCCTGTCCTCAGCCTTCATAGTCTGGTGTGCTTCTGGGTCTGGTCTTGGCAGCCTTTTCAGCCCACATAATTTATCTGATGACACCCATATTTATAGATTGAGCCCGTCCTTTTCTGCTTTTCTATCAAAATGTCTAATGGACCTATCTACTTGATTGTCATTAAAGAATTTCCAATAAAAATGCCCAAACCTATATTCATCAACTTCTCCCTCCTAAATCTTGTTACCTGCCTATATCCCCACTCTCAAATCAAACCCATCTCTCCCTTCCCACCTTCACCTGATATGGTCTCCTACTGGGTTCCTTGGCTTCAATTTGTTCCTCTTTTCCTCTTATGCTTACTTATGCTTAGAGTGATCATCCCAAAACACCAACAGATTAATTCATTTGTTCAATTCATACTGTTGAGCACCTGCTGTGCAGAAGGCACAAAATAACACAGTGGTGAATTAAGCAGACTTGATCCCTATCTGCCCTTGGGGAGTTCATGCCACTTTTCTCATTAAACCCTTTGACGGCTTCCTTAGCTATGGGGCCAAAGTCCGACTTTTTACCTGGCCACAAAAGACCTTTCAAAAAGTGAACTTTCTCAATTCATCTTTAGCCACTACCCATTTACCTTCTGCTCTCCAATTATATACAACTACTTGCAGTTTTTCAAACATGTTGTAATATTTCCCCCTCTGTTGACCTTTTAACTCCTCAAGATCCTGTTCATCATCTTCTTAGAGTTGATTTTTCTCTTTTTTTAATCATTACTGTACCTTGTAATATTTCTACTTTTAGCACTGCAAAGCAGAATTTGTTTATATTTCTACCTCTCCAACTAAATTGTGACCTACTATGTCTCTTTATCGTATACTTGGCATTTAGTATAATGTCTGGGATATAGTAGGGACATTTTATTTTGGAAAAAAAATTTACTTAAGCTAACTAACTCATGATTGTTCTTCAGAGAACTGCAAGCTTGATCCTAATGAATGAAAAAAAGTTCTAATTTTATCTCATAATAATAATAGACATTAAATATCATGTACTTAATTTATCAACTGGATAATATTCATTAAGGGTCAGCAATCTGATGCTTATGAGACCTGATTTAGAAGTGAATAATGGTTGCCTGTTTTCATCTGAGTCTTTTAACACTATGATTTTCAAGTGTTAAAGATGTCAAACGAGGGCAGTTAATTAGATAAGCTGTTGATTTGAGACTACATGTGTCAGGATTTTCTAACTTGTTCATAGATGATGTATTTACATCATTTTATCAATAATTTAGGTTCCTACTCTGTATATCTTTCTGTCCAAGGGAATAAAGAAGTAAAAAATAGAAAGTATGGCTGCTGCTTGTAATGTATTTGGAGAAACATGATAAACCTAGGTCACAAGTAGATAGCATGATACATGAAATGAGAAATACTATACTTGAAAGCAAAAGACAAGTTCTAATGCTTCATACTGTAGTAGTGGTCCAAGAGACATGGGGCTCGGCCGGGAAGGCTTCTTAAAAGTTTCTATTTGGTTCCTGCTCATGGCGCTAGATAGACTAGACATGTTGACAGTGGCTTCTGTTTACCTCTGTATTTTCAGTATCAAGCATAGTGCTCAGTATATAATAGAAGCTCAATGAATGTTGAATGAATGAATGAATGAATGAACATATTAGTGGTAAGTCAAGGACTAAGCCTTGAATATGAACAAAGTGTAAGCATTTAATTTCAACTAGAGATGGCAAGCACATTTCTACTCCCTTGGCAACTAAGATCTAATGGTAGCATTTGTATGTAGTACCATATTTTGGGAGTGTTAGACTAATGTTGGGTTCAGCAGGTAAGAGTTCAATGGTCAAATAGGAAGACATGGGAGGAGAGCATGGCAGCCCTTTTGCTGGGAATTTCCCACTTCAACTGTCTAGGCGATGGGATTTCTGATAACTTACAGGGCAATATGAAGAACATGACTTTGAGAAATATCACAGATAAATAGCTGTGATATAGATGTATAGAATGGGCTGTGTTGGAGAAAGACTGGAGCCTCTGTGTGACTATGTGATTATGAGTGTATGTGGTTGTGGGTACAAGCAGAAAGGTTATTTTCACCTTGATTCCTGTAACACGTAATTTTCACATTTCTAAAGCCCGATTTTCTCTATTGCTGATAAGTTTCTAAAGAATGGGCACATTAGTTCTGAACACTTTTTGAATAAAAGTTTTGTTGTGTTGTTCGCTTCTCATAGAACCTTAGCAGGTGACTTTAGGATCAATCGATCAGGTGGACTGGCCTGGAGTGGATTCTCCCAAGAACCTTCTAAAGCTGGGAGTCCTCCAGAACTGGCAGAAAGTGAATGTTTGTCAGCAGGTATAAACAATAGCCATGAGTGTGTTATTCAGAAGTTATCCATGCATTACTGAGGCCAGAAGTTGTGCTGTGGCAGAAGGAACCTACATGGTCTGACATATTAGGAAGTATGCACTTTACAGATTCTTACTGTATGCAGAAAGTCATAGCACATTTCATTTACAGGGTAGTCCTGCCAAAGTGTATGAGCTGTGTATAGGCATAGTCATAAAATGTTGCTCAAACAGAAGAGAAATTAAACACAAAGACTTACTTGTTTTTTTTCTCTTTCTCTCTATAGCTTTGACTTTGGAAACAATTTCTTTCCTTCCTAAATGGAATTGCTGCCAATTACACAGCACCATGGAAATTATCTAGTTAATATTAGAGAAAATTAGCAGCCCATGTGATTGAACATAGAGAAGAGAGAAAGGCTGCTGTTCCTAGGGACTTGGGTAACTCTCATCTGTAAGATTTAGAGAACTTTGCACATTTAATATTTAGACAAGAAAATCTACTGAGGAATGACAGCAGTTCCAGGTTGCAGGACTGGGTTATATTGCTGGTTGAAGGTAAAATATTGTGAAACTAAGAACAGTCATCTGAGCATGATAAGGGAGTATACTGGTGACTTGAGGATGTCTGACTACAGAATATGCATGTCTGATTTGAGAAGGTGGTGAGTTTATGCTTGGGCCATATTACTGCGTAGGAGCAGAAGGCTAGATAGCACTGAAGCTGCTCGCTGTGGATGAATACAATCCTACACATCAGCGTAATTCTAAGGTGACTATAATTGCAGCAGAAGTTAGGAGATCCAAATTCTAACTCAGAGAGTGCCCTGCTACTAATCTGTTTAGGACAAGTCACTTAACCTCTTAATGCTTCTGTTTTGTTATCTGTGAGATGGACAAAACACCTGCCCTGCATGTTTTACCTGATTTTTGTAAGGATAAGATGAGCTTTGCCTATGAAGGCACAGTACATGTTGAGACAAAGCTGGCCAACAGAACCTCCAAGTACATGGGTGGAAAAGAATAAAATATCTCAGTAGTAAAAATGGAAGACCTCAGGAAATGGAAGCAGCTGGGGAATGCAGTGCGTGAGTATAAGGCATGCAGAATCTGGCACAAACAGGAAATTAACAAGAGGATGCATATGTTTGCATCAATAAGATCTCTGTAAGTCAACCCACCATACACACATACCATACTCTCACTAATCAGCAAAGGGAAGCAGGAGGTACCCAATGTAATCAGTGGCCAGTCTTGCCCAACTTGCTTCCATTCAGCCCAGTTCATTTGGCTGTTGGCTCGGCTTCTGTGCTCTGGTCTTGGTATTTTAATGTGGCTCTCAGCTGGGCTCTGCATGTCCCTTCCAGGCATCCAGCTTGGGCTCATGGGGACTGGGATGGGTTCAACTTGTCCTCCTAATCAGAGAATTAAAAAGCACTACTGCAGGAATGTAGCTGTATCCCTAAGATTTTGTCATCTGTCTTTTGTTGTGGCAAAGAGGGAGTCCTAGTGGTCATTCATACTGGGTCTTTGAAGATAAAATGTTCTAAAATTGTGGCATGGTGCAAAATGGGAAGGACATAGGGAGCATGGGCAGAGGAAGGAAGCAAAAACACGGAGGCATTGCTTGTTTTTCTGAGTTTTCAGGAAAAGAAAAGCAACATGCAGCTCCCGAGCAGGGAAGAAGCAACAGGAATAAACCTTTGGGGCACATACTGGACCTGAATCTTTGGTCTCTCTCTTGAGGCAAAAAGTAGCTACTCAGGGAAAAACAATACAGTGTGGGAACTGTAATTATGAATTCAGTGAATGGATGCTATTTATAGTATACCATATTCTGCAGGCAGGGAGTTCAATATGAAGTTCAGAGCCACAGACAAATTGAATTTGGTGTGGAGGTTCTGTCAGGAGAAAAGGACTGCTGGAAGAATGTGGTGGGCTTTAACAGAGCAGGTTAGGGTCAGAGGCTCTGTTCATTCTATTTGTAAATGAAAGAGTAAGTACAGAAAACACTATGACTTTGTTTAGGAGGATTTACTTGTGGTACCAGTTCCAGTAAAGCAGCTTGCTTTGAGGTTTGAACTTGGCAATATGAATGGGAAGTTGGGCTGTAGCAATTTGAAGGGTGGCTTCTCTACCTGCTAGGAAGTTTTGGGTTTTTTTTTTTAATTTAAGGTGGAAAAGTAGGTCATAACTGGAATGAAGGTAATCCAAAAGGTAAAAGGTAAAACTGGAAGCTAAGAAATCATTTATCCTTAGTAATGTGCCAGTAAGCCAAGTGGTTTGGTTATGGAAAGCAAGGATACCAGATTACTGAATCTATATAAACATTTGGGAAATAAAGTCTATAAAAAACAATCAAGCCTTGTTCAAGAGAAATTTTTAATTACATTGTAAAAAATGAAATTAAGCACCCTTAAATCTTAGTTCAGATCAAAAATTAAAACTCTAGACTATTTAGAGATATATGAAATGGGAACACCACACACAAAAACTGATGGAATGTGGCTAAAGTTATAATAAAAGAAAAATTTATAATCATAAGTGTTTTGATAAGGAGAAGAAAGACTAAAATAATCAAGCTAAGCATTTAGTTCAAGAAATAAAAATGGGCCGGGCATGGTCGCTCATGCCTGTAATCTCAGTACTTTGGGAGGCCGAGGAGGGCAGATCACTTGAGGCTAGGAGTTTGAGACCAGCCTGGTCAACATGGTGAAATCCCATCTCTACTAAACACACACAAAGTATTAGCTGGGCATGGTGGCACATGCCTGTAATCCTAGCTACCTGGGAGGCTGAGGCATGAGAATCACTTGAACTCAGAAGGCTGAGGTTGTAGTGAGCCGAGATTACACCACTGCACTCCAGCCTGGGCGGCAGAGCAAGACTCTATCTCAAAAACAACAACAACAACAACAAAAAAACAGTGTAATATTAAAAAGCATAAAAAAGAAAAATAAATCAATAAATATAAAAGAATAATTTAATGAAAAAGAAACAAGAGACTTAGAAGAAGTAGGTAAGTGGAATGAATGACAGGCCTTGCTTCTGCCGTTGGTCTCCAGATTACAACTGATATTCCCTGTCTTTCTCATCTTTCATCCACTCTACCTTCCTCTTAGCCTGGTCTAGCAACTCTTGTAGTACAGGTAGCTTACCTGGTAGGATGACTGAGACCCACACGCTTGGGTGATCAGAGCCCCAGGCTGTCATGTGCTTCTCAGGCAAGAACTGTGTGCTTGTTCATTTACTGTCAAAATCGTACAAGGTTGTACCAAGAGATAGTCCAGTGCATCACCTGGTTTCTAAACATTCTTCTCTGGCCCAGTGCATACCAGCAGGCCTACTTATTCATGACAATTGGCTCAGCTACCCTAGTGACTCCATGCATTGCCTACTGGTGCCTTGGCACAAGGATCCTGAAGTAAACAGATGGAAGTCATAGTTTATAGTTTAATGGGATCTTGCTGTGTCACCTGATGGAAGCTTTCCTCCTCTGAGGTCTACTGCCTCTAAACCTACAGAGCATAGGGTTCTAGGGAAAGAAATCACAAATTTCCATAAGTGAGTCACTGCGATGATGATAAATGATGTGACTCCTATTTCTGGTCATTTAAAAAAACCCACATATTTTATCTGTGGAGATTCAGCACTGTGCAATGTTCATCAATTTAGAGCACTTATTACATTCTGGAGAGGCTGCCTTCCTCAGAGTATCATCTCCACACTGGCCCCTCCATTGCACATTCAAAAGGCCACTCTGCTGCTCTGTCAGGCCAACAACTTCTGGCGATGCAGTATGTAACAGGCCTGGTGAATCTAATGACCATGAAGCCACTGTGGTACTTCCTTTGCTGTAAAGTGGGTACCTTGGTCCAATGTTATACTTGTGGAATCTGGGTCAGTGGATCAAATATTCTTTTCTTGGGTAGTGGTGCTGGCTGAGGTCTGCAGACAGGAAAGGGAAACCTATATCCAGAGTGTGTTTCAATTCCAATCAAGATGAATCACTGGCTTTTCTAGGATGGAAGGGGTGCAGTGTAATCATTGGTTAGTCTTCTTGAGGAATGGTGCTGTTTCAGAAGCTCAGCATTTATCTCTATTGCTGGTAGGCTTGACATTTAATGGTTGCAGAAGCTAGGTGAGTCTTTGTGACTAGGAGTGTATGCTGTCAGGCCCATGCACAGCCCTATCCCTGTCTCTGTTCCTGCACCATTGCACCAGCACTGAGGTGGCTGATGCAGGGCCTGGCTAACATCAACTGGACAAATCATACTGCCTGCCTGGCTGTTCAGTTCGTCTTTTATGGTAGACACTCTCTGGTGGGTTATTTAACATGAGATGTAAAGATCTTCACATTTTACACTTACTTACATAGACTCATCTTCATGCCTCCTCTCCATCTCTCCTTGTGCACACTCTTCTGATCTCTCTTCTTCAGATTCCTGACACACCGGACAAGCCACTCACCATTGCCCTTGGGTCCGTATATGTCCTCACTTTAGGCCACTTCTTATTCCACGCAAAGTGCATTATCAAGAGTATCTTCTGAAGCTCTGTCTCTTGGGAGGATTTTTCATACCATTGCCTTTCTAGGCCACCTCTGAGTGGGGCTTTTGTGTAGCAGTGGTCCCTTTCATCCTGCATCTACACATTGAGAAGACACATCTATGATCCAAACCCAGCCTTTTGTCTTTTTTTTCTTCTGGTCACATGAGGGAATCATGAAGACCCTCCCCACACCACAGATGTGAGCTGAGGGCAAGGCATTGGCATAAGAGTACTGAATGAAATGGGGTCTGGGGCACCTGCTTGTACTGCTTGTTTGTGCCTCTGGCCCTGGTTGTTTGATGAGTTGCTGCTGGGCCTGCGTGACCTTATTACTTGATAGGTTTGACAACACCTAATTCGTGGTAAGCAGTTACAGTCAAGTGGTCATTAGATGTCCCATGGTCAGATGCTGTATCTATATGAGGAGCCAGTACCCATACAGGAACTGTTTTTCAAAAGATGCCACTTCTCCACTACTGGTGGCATGACTTTGCTTCAGTACCCTTGGGGTCTGCATTGTGGTTCTCCTCAAGTCCAGAGGGCATCTTCTCTCATAGCAGTACCTCTATAACGCAGAGTCTTCCAGGTAATATGGGCCAAGTGGCAGGCTTACTTTCAGCACATCTTGGTCCTATTTGTAGAGCCCTTTTGTGCTCTAGGCCCCACCTAAACCTGGTAGCTATCATGGCACCCAGTAGGAGGTTAGGGTGGTATCTCCAAATATGGAATATGCTGCTTCCAGAAACTGGCCTGTCAGCATTGTGCTTCCTTCTTATTGATTGGAGGTGTGAGATGCAATAATGTGTCCTTTACTTTGAAAGGGATATCCCAACATCCTTGGACGTCTAAAACCTTTACTGATATGGCATGTCCCTGAATCTTTATAGGGTTTATTTCTGCCCCCTCCCTCCTCTGGAGATATATATGATCAAGGCTTCCACATACTTGTTACTTGTTATTCCTCTTGTCCAATAAATGTGGTGTCATCAATATCTACAATGTCCAGTAGATTCCAATCCCTTTAAATTGTAGATGCAGGACCACTGCTACAAGTGCCATGAGAGTTAGCATAGCCCAGGAGCAATCATGTAAATGCATTCTGTTGCCTGTTCCATAATGAAAGAGAACTGTTTCTGATCCTTGTTCCTGATAAGGATGTAAAACGCCGCATTCACCAGCTCAATGGCCATGTACTTGAGGCTGTGTTGGTCTACTCTCTAGAAAAGGTACTACACCTGACACAGAAGCTGCAATTAGAGCTAAGTTTGATATTATCCACTGTTATCCTCTAGGATCTGTTTTTATTTTTAAGGAAATAGGACTGGTGAGTTAAATAGGAATATAATGGGGCCACCACCCTTGTAACCTAGTTCACAATAAAGCATCTGGAGGTGGGACCAATCTCTTCCATTTTCCCCAGAACATGAAAGTGTATTTTATTTACAATTTTTGACTTGGAAGGCACAGTTTTAGAGACTTTCACCTTGGCCTTCCCGACTTCAATAGCTCTTACTTCAAAAGCTAAGAAGCTCATGGAAGGATTTTGCCAAACAAGTATGTATACTCCAATTACATATTTTGGATTCAAGGAAATTCCACTGGGTAGCTCTGTGAACCCAGTGAACCTGTTGTGAGCAAGGTTGGGCCCAGGACTCCATTGATTACTTGTCCCTTATAAGCTCCCACTATAACAGGTAGCCATGAGGACACTTGTGTACCCAGATAGCAGTTCACCTCCTGTGTTCAACAGTTCTTGAAAAGTTGATTTATTCTACTTTTTCCAGTGTATGATTGCCAGAATAGTGGTCATAGATCTCTTTGGAGAAGAATTAGTGAAATTATTACCATGCAAACTTGCCTTGGTATTGCAGGGTCTTTTCTTCTAAGTATCCAGCTTTTCCTTCAGTCAATGGTTCTGAATTTAAAAACTAGCTCAGGTTCAGAAACTAGACAAAGGATAATGCCTTCTTATTACAGTGTCTGTCCTTAGCCTCCTTATCATCTATCCACGATTTCTTTGGTTTAGACTGAGCAATGTGCTTATTGGCTGTCCACCTATTTTGCCCCTACAGTGCCTTATTGTGTTAACCATCTACCTAGCTTTTCATGAATCAGATACTCCTGGCTGCCACTTGGGCTTTGTAACGTATCACAGTCACTGTGCCTGCAATGGACTGAATATTTGTGTCCCCTCATAATTCATATGTTGAACCCCAATCCCTAATATGATGTATTAGGAGGTGTGGCATTTAGGAGGTTATTAGAAAATGAGGGTGGGGACCTCATGAATGGGATTAGTGCCCTTATCAAAGAGACCCTGGAGAGATCTCTCACCTCTTTCCAACCTGTGAGGATACAGAGAGAAGACAGCTAGCTATGAACCAGAAGGCAGGCCCTTACAAGACATGGAAGGTGCTGACAGCAGCACCTTGATCTTAGACTGTCTAGCCTCCATAACTGTGAGAAATAAATGTTTGTTGTTTAAGTCACCTATTCTATAGTATTTTTTTAATAGCAGTATGAACAAACTAAGACAGTGCCTTCCTTGCTTCTGACAAGTAAGGGCCACCACCAGGGTGATCATCATCTCCTTTCTTACCAGTGAGCCCAGTTCTGCAATAGCATCTCCTTCCCTAAGCTCTAGTTTACAGAGGACAGCCCCTCTCTCTGGCCCATTTCTTATTGCCTTATTGCTTTGCTAAGTGGGGTGTCCTCTGGGCCCTCCTGCAGAACATTGCCACCAGATGAGCTTTCTTGCTCTACATACCATATCCACTCTAGCATGCCAACTTCCCAAGCTTCTAAGCTCCTCATCCTACCATCTGCTATGGCAGCTTTGGCATTTCTACTTAACTAAGTGTGGGCTCTTTCTTTCTCTCATCTTCAGAGCAATCCTAACCACATGTAAGCAACATTTCCTGGGCCAGGATATTAAATCCTATATTATGAGAGAGTGTTCTCATGTTGATAAACTCTCCCTCCCTCAACTTTATATTCCACACCCACTCTTGCTCCAGGATCCCCAGGACCCAGTCCCATACACACTCTTTCGGCTTCTCTCAGTATAAGTTGGCTAGGTTTTCACAGCATCATGGGAATAGAGTCCCTCTCCTTCCTTTGCCTGCCCAGCATATCATTGGCCAGACTGTGTTGTGACTTGATGCTAGGTCAAGTTACAAACCCCATCAGGGGTTTGGGTGGGGATTGAACTTGAGGGAGGCTGTGTGTTGCTCTGCAGCACAGGAGTCTCTGAATCATCTTTAAGAAACTGGGGACTATAGACCCAAGGGGTTCAGGGGAATCTGGAGTGTAAAGATTTTCAAGTGCATTGACCCAAATGACCCAGCTCAAGTCTCAGGGTTCCACTCCTCAATGAGGGCCCTAACCCTGGCATAGGAGACTTACCAGGGAAGAGAATCCAACTTTCTCTGGAGCTTTGCTACTCTTATAATTAAGTCTGGGGCTTGATCCTTAACCTTCTCCTCCCCCAGGAGATCAAGGGATCATAGCCTCTTTACATGCTGCCAAGGAGGTCCTCTGATTTTCACACGTAGCCTTCAATTAGTGATTAATTACCCTTAGCCTTTTCTTGTCTCTCTCCACTGCATCAGTGCCACTCAGCAAGCCATTGGATTCCATTGTCTTTATAATTAGTACTTCTCCAGAACCTCTCGAAAGCTTAAGCTACTGCATCTGCCAGTGCATTTTCTTCCAAGGGTGTTCTATCGCAGGATATCGCTGATAAAAAGCTTTAACAATTGCACTGCTACAGCATGCCTGTAGTTTTCAGCGAGTCAGCTATCACTAGGAATGGGGTCCTCATTGCCAGCGGGTTAGTAGGTGATCCAGTTTCAAAATTGCATTTTAGTTCGGTTTTCTTCCTCCTCAGATCACTCCTGGCAACAATTGTTTTAGGTTTGCTTCCTAGGAAAATAGGCTCTGAAATGAAGGCTTCTGTGCAGGATATTTATTGATGAGTACTCTCAGGATCAATACCTCTAGGGGAGAAGAGGGAAATATTGAACTGTGATGCAACTGCCACAAGAACCTCATAACCACTCTCATGGGGAGACCTGGAGCTGGGATGGATCTTCAGCATTTTCCTGCCATGAAGCAAGGGATTTGGATCTCGATACCCACAACCTACTAGTCACTGGATATGGGCTATCTCGGGGAAAAGTGAGCCCTTGAGCACAGCAGCTCTTTTCTGCTAAAGGGAGTCCCAGAGAGGAAGTCAATTTAAATCTGTCATCCATCAACACCCAGTAGTTGGCGAAATGCTTGCCTAAGCCCAGAGTGAGAGCCTGAGCAGCACATCACAGTGTCCTTTGCAGTTCCTATATACTAGCAATACGCCAGTAAAAATATGATGAATGATAATCCCATTAACAATAGCAACTGGAAACATAAAATGTGTTCATAGTACCCTAAAGACTCATGTGAGAAAAACAAAAAAACCTTTATTGAGAAACAATATCCTGACGAATGAAAATATTTACCTTGTTTCTGAATAAGAAGACAATAGGCTGGGCGCGGTGGCTCACGCCAGTAATCCCAGCACTTTGGGAGGCCAAGGTGGGCAGATCACCTGAGGTTAGGAGTTGGAGACTAGCCTGACCAACATGGAGAAACCCCATCTCTACTAAAAATACAAAATCAGCTGGGCGTGGTGGTGCATGCCTGTAATCCCAGCTACTTGGGAAGCTGAGGCGGGAGAATGGCTTGAAACCGGGAGGCGGAAGTTGCAGTGAGCTGAAATCGCGCCACTGCACTCCAGCCTGGGCAACAAGAGTGAAACTCCGTCTCAAAAAAAAAAAAAAAAAAAAAGGAGGAGAAGAAGAAGACAATAGCAAAAGTACCAACTCTTTTCAAGTTAACAATAAAATAAGCTATAATAGAACTTAGTATAAATATTACTTTGTGTAAGATAAATATGGTACTTAAAATCACTACGGAAAGAAAGGATTATTTAATAAATGTTTTTGAAATAAATGATTAGCAGTTTGGAGCAAAAATTAGATTTTCTACTTCATATTATTTACCAAATTATGTCCCATATGAATTCAATGTTTAAATAGGTGAAAATACTAGAAGAAAATATGAGTGATTTGTTAACAATCATCTTTTGGTGGGGAAGATGTTTAAGGCATGATACCAAAGGCAGATAGTATATAAGAAAAAGATAATTAATTAAAATTGCTAAAGACTATTTTTTATTAAAAGTGATAAAAATTTAAAAGCAAGTGAAAAACTAGGAATAAAATATTTATAAGGATAGTTCTACTACTATTCTTGAGGTATAGAGAACTCCTGTGATTTAAGAAAAAGACAAAAATGTGTAAAGGACATAAACAGATAATTCACAAAAGCAGGATAAAGTCAATAAATATATAGAAAATATTATTACCTACTATTAATCAAATATATGCAATTGAAAGCAGCAAATAATATCATTTATGACCTAGCAAATTGGATAAAATTTTTTAAAAAATTGTCATACCTACTGTCGTCCTGGAGGTGAGAAGTGCACATGCTCATCTCCAGAGAATAGAAACAGATACATTTATGGAGAATGTAAAGCCCACATGGAAGGTGATTTTATGATCTATATCCCCTAACTTCATTCAGATCCTTTGACCAAGGAGGTCACTTCTAGGAATGAATCCCAAAGAAGCAATTGCTGATACACACGAAGATTTTTGTACAATAATGTTCATTATACAATTATTGTTTCCAATACTAAATGTTAGAGCCAACCTAAGTCTCACAATAGGCATTTGTTGAATCAATAATAGCTTATCTATATTATAAAATACTAGATAGCCTTTAAAAATGATGTAGACCAATATTTAGTGTCACAGAAAAATATGCATAGTAGAATGTAGGTGAACCTAGGAAGCAGCAAAATTGCATACAAAAGCAATCTCATTTTTTGCTAATGCATGGGAGGGGGGAAAAAAACCCTAAAAGTGTATACTCTAAAATATAAATGGTGATTATTCCTTGTTGGCCAGGTTTTAGATGAATTCAGTCTTTTTCTTTTTGATTTCTAGTATTTTATTTTTTCCCTTTTTTTGGTAAAGAAATAAAGAATTACTACTCCATAGGCAGAGCAGCCAATTTCCTGTGTTTTCTACAATGTGCTATGAATCAGGCTGCAATGAGTACACTAAAAGTAAATGAAAATGTCCTGTGTTACCCCAGTTCTGATTCCATCCTGATGCTATTCTGATGATTTTAGAGAGATGGATCTAACTGAGAAAGAAAAAAAAATGAAAGAAACCACAGAATCAGATTGGCTCCATAGGTCCAGCTGTAATGAACTTGGATTTTTAAAGATATATACAAATTTAAAAGAATAAACTCAAACCAGGGATGTATAAAGGAAAAATGACCAGTGGGGGGTTTTTTTTTTTTTGGTTTTTTAAAAGAAAAGAAATAGAAGAGAAAAATTTTTAAAAAGCTAGAAAAGCCCAAAGTGAACCAAGTCTTTCAAAAATGCTTAGTATAGGGAAAAGGATTTAAAACTAAGCATGGAATAAAGAAGAAAGAAACAGTTTTGGCTGGGTGCTTGGCAGCACTATGGTACTGTTGATGAATGATTGTACAGAGCAAACTCCATCAGTCCTATTTTACATTCATCTTTTCTGCCAAAAGGAATGAGGCTGGGGCTGTAGAAGGAAGAACAAACATCAGTAGGAAGGAACTGTGGCCCAATGTGAATGAACAGATCCGGGGACCTCCCTGCTCTGGATGAATTCTAATTTGCTGGCTGGAGCAGATGCATTTCTATGTTCTTGCACATGAGAAGGCAAGAAGGCAGATCACTGCCAGTGCTCATGGACCAACTGTGGAGGGGATGAGAGGCGGATCAGCACGTGGGAGCTGGGCCAGCACAGTTCCTTGCTTCAAAAAAGAAAGGAAGGTGAGGCCCTTAAATTTCAGCCCGGTGAGCAAGATTCTCAAACAAATTATTAAGGGGAAGATTCCAAGGAAACTCAGAACATGAAGCAGATAATCTTCATAAAATAAAGATGAACTGTCCAGGCATGGTGGCTTATGCCTGTAATCCCAGCACTTTGGGAGGCCAAGGTGGACAGATCATGAGGTCAGGAGATCGAGACCATCCTGGCCAACATGGCAAAACCCCGTCTCTCCTAAAAATACGAAAATTAGCTGGGCATGGTGGTGCATGCCTGTAATCCCAGCTACTCAGGAGGCTGAGGCAGGAGAATCGCTTGAACCCAGGAGGCAGAGATTGCAGTGAACTGAGATTGCGCCACTGCACTCCAGCCTGGCAACAGAGTGAGACTGTGTCAAAAAAAGAAAAAAAAAAAGAAAAAAAGAAAAATGAACTATGTGGAGAAAAATAGTACAAGTCAGAGAGCAAATGAGAGACTTCTATGTCAATGAGGTGCAGGTGATGAGGGATGGAGAAGGTTAAGGAGGAATAATGACGCCACCTACACACATCTGGGAGTATGTTGGGAGATGTGGTTATAAGAGAAGGGGATGTCACAGGAGTCCTTTCTGTCATCGTTTTTAGGAAACTCAGGGAAAGGGGCAAGACTGTGGACTAATTCTGGCATTTCAATCAAAGAGGCAGACATTAGTGATTCGATGCAGGCATCCAAGCTTTAGAAATGAGTTGATATCTGGAAGTGCTCCCACAACTGAAGGCTTCACTGCTTTCCTGTATTCTGTGTTAGGTTTGATGATTGCCTGATCTGTTTCTTGGGAGTTATTTTTAATGGCTAATAGGAGAAAGATGATAAAAAAACAATACGCAAAGAAGATGCTGCAACTTTTAAAGGAAGAAAAGGTGAAAGCCATTATGAACCCCCAAGTTTCATTTTCCTCCCTCCCTTTCTCCTTTTCTTCTTCCCTTCCCTCAATCTCAAATATTTATTGGACTACTACTATACACAAAATATTATGCTAAATGCCAGGAATAGTTACTCATTTAATAAATATTTAAAGTGATTACTAGGCACTAAGGATTTAGCAGTGACAAATACAGGCAAAGTTCCTGTTCTGATGGTGCTTGAAGTATCATGTGCTGGGTGGGTTCTGGAGGGGATGCAGAGAAAATAATAAGCAATTGAGTATATAATCTGTGAACCTGTGACATGTGCTATGAAGAAAAAAGAATTGGAGCCGCAAGATGGAGAGTGATGGTGAGTAAGGTGTGCTGGTTCAGGGAGGGTCTCTCTGGAAAGGTGACATTTGAGCAAACGACTATATGAAGTAAGGCCTGAGCTGTGCTAAGATCTGGGGCAATGGTTTCTAAACTTGATACCCAAATGATGAGTAGGAGTTTTCCAGTTACACAAATAACACAGAAGAACTAAAATCTTGCAGATAAAGGAAATACTGTGTGCCAAGTACCCAAGGCAGGAAAGAGCGTGGCTTATCTCATCTAAGGGACTGAAGGAAGTCTGCTTTGAAATGAAATGTGAGGACAGCCAAAGATGAGCTTGAAGATCAGGAAGGTCCAAACACCCGACAGCCTTGAAGTTCTGCTCAGGGTCTGGACTCCTCCTTAATGGCAGGGAGGACTCGTCGATAGTTTTAAGCAGGGCAGTAGCAGGATCACATTTTTTTTTATTATACTTTAAGTTTTATGGTACATGTGCACAACGTGTAGGTTTGTTACATATGTATACATGTGCCATATTGGCGTGCTGCACCCATTAACTCGTCATTTAGCATTAGGTATATCTCCTAATGCTATCCCTCCCCCCTCCCCCCTCCTCCCACCCCACAACAGGCCCCGGTGTGTGATGTTCCCCTTCCTGTGTCCTGTCTCATTGTTCAATTCTCACTTATGAATGAGAACACGTGGTGTTTGGTTTTTTGTCCTTGTGATAGTTTGCTGAGAGTGATGGTTTCCAGCTTCATCCATGTCCCTACAAAGGACATGAACTCATCATTTTTTATGGCTGCATAGTATTCCATGGTGTATATGTGCCACATTTTCTTAATCCAGTCTATCATTGTTGGATATTTGGGTTGGTTCCAAGTCTTTACTATTGCGAATAGTGCCGCAATAAACATACATGTGCATGTGTCTTTATAGCAGCATGATTTATAATCCTTTGGGTATATACCCAGTAATGGGATGGCTGGGTCAAATGGTATTTCTAGTTCTAGATCCCTGAGGAATCACCACACCGACTTCCACAATGGTTGAACTAGTTTACCGTCCCACCAACAGTGTAAAAGTGTTCCTATTTCTCCACATCCTCTCCAGCACCAGTTGTTTCCTGACTTTTTAATGATCACCATTCTAACTGGTGTGAGATGGTATCTCATTGTGGTTTTGATTTGCATTTCTCTGATGGCCAGTGATGATGAGCATTTTTTCGTGTGTTTTTTGGCTGCATAAATGTCTTCCTTTGAGAAGTGTCTGTTCATGTCCTTCGTCCACTTTCTGATGGGGTTGTTTGTTTTTTTCTTGTAAATTTGTTTGAGTTCATTGTAGATTCTGGATATTAGCCCTTTGTCAGATGAGTAGGTTGCAAAAATTTTCTCCCATTTTGTAGGCTGCCTGTTCACTCTGATGGTAGTTTCTTTTGCTGTGCAGAAGCTCTTTAGTTAAATTAGATCCCATTTGTCAATTTTGGCTTTTGTTGCCATTGCTTTTGGTGTTTTAGACATGAAGTCCTTGCCCATGCCATGTCCTAAATGGTACTGCCTAGGTTTTCTTCTAGGGTTTTTATGGTTTTAGGTCTAATGTTTAAGTCTTTAATCCATCTTGAATTAATTTTTGTATAAGGTGTAAGGAAGGCATCCAGTTTCAGCTTTCTACATATGGCTAGCCAGTTTTCCCAGCACCATGTATTAAACAGGGAATCCTTTCCCCATTGCTTGTTTTTGTCAGGTTTGTCAAAGATCAGATAGTTGTAGACATGTGGCATTATTTCTGAGGGCTCTGTTCTGTTCCATTGATCTATATCTCTGTTTTGGTACCAGTACCATGCTGTTTTGGTTACTGTAGCCTTGTAGTATAGTTTGAAGTCAGGTAGCGTGATGCCTCTAGCTTTGTTCTTTTGGCTTAGGATTGACTTGGCAATGCGGGCTCTTTTTTGGTTCCATATGAACTTTAAAGTAGTTTTTTCCAATTCTGTGAAGAAAGTCATTGGTAGCTTGATGGGGATGGCATTGAATCTATAAATTACCATGGGCAGTATGGCCATTTTTACGATATTGATTCTTCCTACCCATGAGCATGGAATGTTCTTCCATTTGTTTGTATCCTCTTTTATTTCATTGAGCAGTGGTTTGTAGTTTTCCTTGAAGAGGTCCTTCACATCCCTTGTAAGTTGGATTCCTAGGTATTTTATTCTCTTTGAAGCAATTGTGAATGGGAGTTCACTAATGATTTGGCTTTCTGTTTGTCTGTTATTGGTGTGTAAGAATGCTTGTGATTTTTGCACATTGATTTTGTATCCTGAGACTTTGCTGAAGTTGCTTATCAGTTTAAGGAGATTTTGGGCTGAGATGATGGGGTTTTCTAGATATACAATCATGTCATCTGCAAACAGGGACAATTTGACTTCCTCTTTTCCTAATTGAATGCCTTTTCTTTCCTTCTCCTGCCTAATTGCCCTAGCCAGAACTTCCAACACTATGTTGAATAGGAGTGGTGAGAGAGGGCATCCCTGTCTTGTGCCAGTTTTCAAAGAGAATGCTTCCAGTTTTTGTCCATTCAGTATGATATTGGCTGTGGGTTTGTCATAGATAGCTCTTATTATTTTGAGATACATCCCAACAATACCTCATTTATTGAGAGTTTTTAGCATGAAGGGTTGTTGAATTTTGTCAAAGGCCTTTTCTGCATCTATTGAGATAATCATGTGGTTTTTGTCTTTGGTTCTGTTTATATGCTGGATTAGATTTATTGATTTGCGTATGTTGAGCTAGCCTTGCATCCCAGGGATGAAGCCCACTTGATCATGGTGGATAAGCTTTTTGATGTGCTGCTGGATTTGGTTTGCCAGTATTTTATTGAGGATTTTTGCATCAATGTTCATCAAGGATATTGGTCTAAAATGCTCTTTTTTGTTGTGTCTCTCCGCGGCTTTGGTATCAGGATGATGCTGGCCTCATAAAATGAGTTAGGGAGGATTCCCTCTTTTTCTATTGATTGGAATGGTTTCAGAAGGAATGGTACCAGCTCCTCCTTGTACCTCTGGTAGAATTTGGCTGTGAATCCATCTGGTCCTGGACTTTTTTTGGTTGGTAAGCTATTGATTATTGCCTCAATTTCTGAGCCTGTTATTGGTCTATTCAGAGATTCAACTTCTTCCTGGTTTAGTCTTGGGAGAGTGTATGTGTTGAGGAATTTATCCATTTCTTCTAGATTTTCTAGTTTATTTGTGTAGAGGTGTTTGTAGTATTGTCTGATGGTACTTTGTATTTCTGTGGGATCGGTGGTGATATCCCCTTTGTCATTTTTTATTGCGTCTATTTGGTTCTTCTCTCTTTTCTTCTTTATTAGTCTTGCTAGCGGTATATCAATTTTGTTGATCTTTTCAAAAAACCAGCTCCTGGATTCATTAATTTTTTGAAGGGTTTTTTGTGTCTCTATTTCCTTCAGTTCTGCTCTGATCTTAGTTATTTCTTGCCTTCTGCTGGCTTTTGAATGTGTTTGCTCTTGCCTCTCTAGTTCTTTTAATTGTTATGTGAGGGTGTCAATTTTAGATCTTTCCTGCTTTCTCTTGTGGGCATTTAGTGCTATAAATTTCCCTCTACACACTGCTTTGAATGTGTCCCAGAGATTCTGGTATGTTGTGTCTTTGTTCTTGTTGGTTTCAAAGAACATCTTTATTTCTGCCTTTATTTCGTTATGTACCCAGTAGTCATTCAGGAGCAGGTTGTTCAGTTTCCATGTAGTTGAGCAGTTTTGAGTGAGTTTCTTAATCCTGAGTTCTAGTTTGATTGCACTGTGGTCTGAGAGACAGTTTGTTATAATTTCTGTTCTTTTATGTTTGCTGAGGAGTGCTTTACTTCCAAGTATGTGGTCAGTTTTGGAATAGGTGTGGTGTGGTGCTGAAAAGAATGTATATTCTGTTGATTTGGGGTGGAGAGTTCTGTAGATGTCTATTAGGTCTGCTTGGTGCAGAGCTGAGTTCAATTCCTGGATATCCTTTTTAACTTTCTGTCTCATTGATCTGTCTAATGTTGATAGTCGGGTGTTAATGTCTCCCATTATTATTGGGTGGGAGTCTAAGTCTCTTTGTAGGTCACTCAGGACTTGCTTTATGAATCTGGGTGCTCCTGTATTGGGTGCATATATATTCACGATAGTTAGTTCTTCTTGTTGAATTGATCCCTTTACCACTATGTAATGGCCTTCTTTGTCTCTTTTGATCTTTGTTGGTTTAAAGTCTGTTTTATCAGAGACTAGGATTGCAACCCCTGTCTTTTTTTGTTTTCCATTTGCTTGGTAGGTCCTCCTCCATCCCTTTATTTTGAGCCTATGTGTGTCTCTGCACGTGAGATGGGTTTCCTGAATACAGCACACTGATGGGTCTTCACTCTTTATCCAGTTTGCCCGTCTGTGCCTTTTAATTGGAGCATTTAGCCCATTTACATTTAAGGTTAGTATTGTTATGTGTGAATTTGATCCTGTCATTATGATGTTGGCTGGTTATTTTGCTCATTAGTTGATGCAGTTTCTTCCTAGCCTTGACGGTCTTTACAATTTGGTATGTTTTTGCAGCGGCTGGTACCGGTTGTTTCTTTCCATGTTTAGTGCTTCCTTCAGGAGCTCTTTTAGGGCAGGCCTGGTGGTGACAAAAATCTCTCAGCATTTGCTTGTCTGTAAAGTATTTTATTTCTCCTTCACTTATGAAGCTTAGTTTGGCTGGATATGTAATTCTGGGTTGAAAATTCTTTTCTTTAAGAATGTTGAATATTGGTCCCCACTCTCTTCTGGCTTGTAGAGTTTCTGCCAAGAGATCAGCTGTTAGTCTGACGGGCTTCCCTTTGTGAGTATCCTGACCTTTCTCTCTGGCTGCCGTTAGCATTTTTTCCTTCATTTCAACTTTGGTGAATCTGATGATTATGTGTCTTGGAGTTGCTCTTCTCGAGGAGTATCTTTGTGGCGTTCTCTGTATTTCCTGAATGTGAATGTTGGCCTGCGTTGCTAGATTGGGGAAGTTCTCCTGGATAATATCCTGCAGAGTGTTTTCCAACTTGGTTCCATTCTCCCTGTCACTTTCAGGTACACCAATTAGACGTAGATTTCGCCTTTTCACATAGTCCCATATTTCTTGGAGGCTTTGTTCATTTCTTTTTATTCTTTTTTCTGTAAACTTCTCTTCACACTTCATTTCACTCATTTCATCTTCCATCGCTGATATCCTTTCTTCCAGTTGATTGCATCAGTTACTGAGGCTTGTGCATTCGTCACGTAGTTCTCGTGCCATGGTTTTCAGCTCCATCAGGTCCTTTAAGGACTTCTCTGCATTGGTTATTCTTGTTATCCATTCGCCTAATTTTTTTTCAAAGTTTTTAACTTCTTTGCCATTGTTTCGAACTTCCTCCTTTAACTCGGAGTAGTTTGATCTTCTGAAGCCTTCCTCTCTCAACTCGTGAAAGTCATTCTCCGTCCAGCTTTGTTCCGTTGTTGGTGAGGAGCTGCGTTCCTTTGGAGGAGGAGAGGTGCTCTGATTTTTAGAGTTTCCGGTTTTTCTGCTCTATTTTTTCCCCATCTTCGTGGTTTTATTTACCTTTGGTCTTTGATGATGGTGACATACAGATGGGTTTTTGGTGTGGATGTACTTTCTGTTTGTTAGTTTTCCTTCTAACAGTCAGGACCCTCAGCTGCAAGTCTGTTGGAGTTTACTGGAGGTCCACTCCAGATCCTGTTTGCCTGGGTATCAGCAGCAGTGGCTGTAGAACAGCAGATATTGGTGAACCGCAAATGCTGTTGTCTGATCGTTCCTCTGGAAGTTTTGTCTCAGAGGAGTACCTGAACTTGTGTGGTGTCAGTCCACCCCTACTGGGGGGTGCCTCCCAGTTAGGCTATTCGGGGGTCAGGGACCCACTTGAGGAGGCAGTCTGCCCGTTCTCAGATCTCAAGCTGTGTGCTGGGAGAACCACTACTCTCTTCAAAGCTGTCAGACAGGGACATTTAAGTCTGCAGAGGTTATTGCTGTCTTTTGTTTGGCTGTGCCCTGCCCCCAGAGGTGGAGCCTACAGAGGCAGGCAGGCCTCCTTGAGCTGTGGTGGGCTCCACCCAGTTCGAGCTTCCCGGTGCTTTGTTTACCTACTCAAGCCTGAGCAATGGCAGGTGCCCCTCCCCCAGCCTCACTGCCACCTTGCAGTTTGATCTCAGACTGCTGTGCTAGCAATGAGCGAGGCTCCGTGGGCATAGGACCCTCTGAGCCATGTGCGGGATATAATCTCCTGGTGTGATGTTTGTTAAGCCCGTTGGAAGAGCGTAGTATTAGGGTGGGAGTGACCTGATTTTCCAGGTGCCGTCTGTCACCCCTTTCTTTGACTAGGAAAGGGAATTCCCTGACCCCTTGTGCTTCCCGAGTGAGGCGATGCCTCGCCCTGCTTTGGCTCACTCACGGTGTGCTGCACCCACTGTTCTGCACCCACTGTTGGGCACTCCCCAGTGAGATGAACCTGGTACCTCAGTTGGAAATGCAGAAATCACCTGTCTTCTGCATCACTCACGCTGGGAGCTGTAGACTGGAACTGTTCCTATTTGGCCATCTTGGCTCCACCTGGATCACATTTTTATTTTAGAGAACTGTCTGCTGCAAGGAGATATGGTTGCCGTTCGAGGTGGACAAGAGGGGAAGCAGGGTGACCCCTTAGGAAGCTGTGTGGTGTTCAAGGAAGAGGTATTGGTGGCCTGAACTAGCTAGTGACAGTGAGAATCCAGAGATGGGACAGATCAGTAGATGAACTGGAGATGGCTGTGAGGGAGGAGAAGAATCCGAATGACACCCAAACCAAGGATGACATCTGGTGGATGGTGCTATATTCACCAAAGAGGAGAAGCAGGTTTGGAGGTGAAAGAAGGGATTTGGAAAGAGGAGGAGTTCAGTTACTGAGTTTAAATGAGTTCAGAATACACATGGGCCACCAGGGGACAATGTCAAGTAATTTATGAATATGAAAATCAGATGAGAGGTCTGACTGTGCCAGAAATCAATGTCTGTTCCAAAGTCCAAAGGGCTGGTGAGACCTGGGTTAGGATTTCTGTTTACTTGTCTCTAAATGAGAAAGTTAGATTGGATTTCATAGGTCTCTTTCAGCTTTAAAATCTCATGGGCAAGGGTAGAAAATAAAGGCTGAGTTTGTAAGAAGAAAAATTTTGAAAGAATTCTCTGTACAAATGAGTAATTTTCATTTAGAAGCTGATAGATAAACTCGAGGCTAAACTGAGCATAACTGAGCATAAACTCCTTGAGGCTGATCTAGAAAGCCAGGACTATCCTAACCTAAGTAGGTTCTTCCTTATCACCATCTCTTGGCTCCTGAGCAGTTGTGGCTGCCATGTGGCATTATTTATGAACAGACCATCAACTTATCTTTGTGGCAACAGAAATAGAAGCAGAGCAGCAAGGGGCAAGGAGGGCCTTGGGGATGATCTACACACAAGTCACAAGAGCAAATGCAAGCACCAAAGGATGCAGCCTAGAGAAGGTGGTTGTGAAGGGAAGACAAACAACATCTGTTGTGAAATATGTGAGCATTATTTGATTAGCGTTTTTGCAGTACAAAGGAGGGAGAAAAAAGAAAGGAAAAAGGGAAAAACGTTGAGACTCATTATCTTATGATTAAAGATCCTTGGAGGCAACAGACTTGCAAACACCTATGTGTATAATACAATGACAACAACAGTAAGAAAGGTTTTAAAAGAAGCACAATTGATCAGGAGAGAAAAAGAACTTTTGAATATAGCAAAGAGTGGGACAGTGGATGGAGAGAGAGATCATTTGAGGTTATGAGCAACTGGTGTTAATGTTTCCAGAAATATTGTTGATTTGCTTGGTGATGCTAAGATGACTGTAAATATACATCACATTTATGGGCTTTATTGCCTATGAGTATCAAATGTAATAACAGAGTTGGGAGTACTTGGAAGATTATAAAATTCTATACACACATAAGGAATGATTGCTACTTAAGATTTTTCAGCTAGAAAAGAAAAATATTCTTTTTGATAAGGATACCTTACTTGTTCTTCCCCACTTAAATCCACAAAGGAGTAGATCAGACAGGGAAAGGTGTGTTTTGCTTCTCACACAATTCCCAGAGAAAGAGACGTGTTCATATGCTACAAGTGGGGAAATTGGACAATTTATTCTAGATAATTTAGGACAATGATATTCCAGTTCCTCTGCATGTCTTAGCTAGGTCTATAGGGAACCATCAGATCTGTCATTTCTGTTAAAGTCTCAGTCTGAAGATTGTTTCATTCCTGTGAGTGCCTTTGATAAATCAGCAAGTGCCTTAATACTCTGTAGACATGAACAAATGTGATTTGAAGGGAAACAACATTGGAAGGTAGGGTTTGGAGAAGGTGTCATCCTCCTTTAGGGTTTCCCAGCTGACATTGATTCAGGTCAATCAATTGAGAGAGAGGAAAGAGAGACATGGAGGGAGAGAGAGAAAGTGAGGGAGGGAGAGAGCACTCGCTATATTCTCTGGAGGGCAAGCACATATCATGTATATAATTTTTATTAGATAATTAATAAGACATTTCTCCTTCACTGAGTATAAACTCCTTGAGGCTGATCTAGAAAGCCTGCATGACTATCCTAACCTAAGTAGGTTCTCCCTTATCACCATCTCATGACTCCTAAGCAGTTGTGGCTGCCATGTGGTGTGATTTATGAAGACAGAAAATCCTATTCTCTCCTTCTAGGTTTTCCAACATAGGTGTCTCCTTGCTTTCACGTTGTTTTCTTCTATGTCTTTTCACCCATATATATTTTTAACAATAGTGATGCCAATGTATTACTTTAAGGACATTTTTTAAAAATCAAAACTTTTAGAGAATACACCCCCCACTCCCCAATATGTTTTGGGAGGAAACATCCTTTCTCTCGTCTCTTCTTTCTGTGGTTTTGTTTTCTGTTCTCTTTCTTCTTTTTCTTCCCCATGCATAGTTGAATGGTCAATATTGATCTCCACGCCTCCTTTGGATCCCTGAGTCAAATGTGTGGGCTATAAGAATTTCTCTAGAGGGGCTGTACTCCCTCCCCAAGGTGGCTGAGTAACATTCTACATATGGCAGGCACATGGCTGCACATTCTATCATGGTGTGGGATTGGGTGTTGATTGACGCAGCACAAGTAGCAACTTTATTTTATATTCCCAAAGCTCAACTCAGCTGTACTTCTCACCACGTGGCAAAGGATGGACCAAAGGCTGGGAGCAACTGGGAGTGTCTGGGTGAGTTTGGATATTTAATTTGCTCTGATCCATTGAGAGACAGGGAGGGAAGAATTTGTGTGGCACAGAGCCTCTGGAGCGTAAGTGACACTCTGAAAGCATTCCCTTCTTCCTCTGCGGCTTCTCTCGGATCTCATAGAAATAGGGGGCCACATAGAAAATGCCTAAATTTAAAGTCTAACTGGTGCATTTAGGGAATTGAGGGAGAAGGGAACTCTTCTAAACTAGTAGAAAGACCCCCAACATAGAAGTAAGAGGCCATCCAATTTTTTTATTGGCAGGTATGAAAATATAATTCGGCTCTTGTTTCTTAGCCCAGTACTTGTTCCTCTGTAATTCTATTAGAGATAAATCTGAGAAGTTCTGGTAAGTGAGAGAAGTTGCAAATAAACTTATTTGCATCTAACAAGTTAGAGTCTTCAGGAAATAGTATCCAGGGTAGTGGTTCTGATGATATGGTCTGTGGGCCACATGCCATGAGAAGCAGCTTGGGCTCTTATTTAAAGTGCATAACTTGAGGCTGAGGCAGGAGGATTGCCTGAGCTCAAGAGTTCGAGGCCAGCCTGGGCAACCTGGTGAAATCCCATCTCTACTAAAAATACAAAAAAAAAGTAGCCAGGTCTGGTGGCATATGCCTGTAGTCCCAACTACCTGGGAGGCTGAGGAACGAGAATCACTTGAACCCGGGAGGTGGAGGTTGCAGTGAGCCAAGATTGTGCCGCTGCACTCCAGCCTGAGCAACAGAGCCAGACTCTGTCTCAATAAAATAAAATAAAATAAAATAAAAAGCATAACTCCTGGGCTCCTCCTTGGAACTACTGAATCAAATACCATGCCCCAGCCCAGGAATCTCCATGTTCTGTACATACCCTAGGTCATACTTATATCCATGAATTTAATGGGCCAGCTGGTCAAATGTTTTCCTACAGTAGAAACAGTTTATCAGATAGACTTTTTGCATTAAAAAAAGTTCTTAGGAAATGATTTAGCTCTGCTCCCTTCAGCTACTTTCCTAAGGGGCCTTTCTTTTTGTATGTTCCTTTTCATCTTTCTGGATGTTTAAAATGTCATGAAAAAAGAATAAAAGAACAGTACACTTTTTAAAACACTAGTTTCCATGAACTTATAATCTGGTCTGAGTCATATATATGTACATAAAAATTGTTTTCATATACATATGAATCATTGTTAATTTGCTGGACTCTTACAATTGTGATGGACAAATTTGTGTGTGTTTGTGTTCATGTGTGTATGTTTGTGCACAAAGGGGTCCTCTCTGGCAGCTGGCTCCTCTAAAATGGGTCATCCTGCATAGAAATAATTTGGGAAAGAATGAGGCTTGGAGTAAACTCTGTCTGACTGAGTTTCCTTTCTAATGATGTTTTAATGCCCTTACTTTCTCCTACAGCCCCTTTTTCTCCCCCAGGTTTTCCCAGACAGCTTTTTTTTTTTTTTTTTTTTTTTTGAGAAAAAGTCTTGCCCTGTCACCCATGCTGGAGTGGAATGGAGCGATCTTGGCTCACTGCAACCTCCGCCTCCTGGGTTCAAGCAATTCTCCTGAACCAGCCTCCCAAGTAGCTGGGATTACAGGCATGCACCACCACAGCCAGCTAATTTTTTTTTTGATCTTTAGTAAAGAAGGGGTTTCACCATGTTGACCAGGCTGGTCTCGAATTCCTGACCTCGTGATCCACCCAGACAGCTTTTAATAGAATCCTGAGGTAGAATCCACTCAGAGCAGGGTTAACAGAGAGGCACCATAACCGAGTGGCCAGAGGACCGGGACCTGAAGTGCCTGAACCCTTGCATGGGTTTCTTGCTGGTTTTCCTGCTCTGGCTCCCTGGGCCATGACACCTTCCTCTTCTTCATTTTCAGACTCTGCCTTGATTTCAGGTGCATGAGAAGCTACTCATGACATCTCTCCAGGTCTGTATTTTGCTATCTATAAAATTTGTACTCTGTCAAAGCATCATCAAAGATGCTCCAAGGTTATTATTATTATTATTTTTTAAGTATACTTAGTTCCCTTGGAGCAAGAGGTCAAATTTCTGCCAGGAAGGTGCTAATCAAGCCTGGCCTGCTGCACTATTGAAACTTAATTTTTTCTCTTAGAGAGAATTTTCAAATAGGATTCATATTGCAATCTTGAAAATTGAGGCCCTAGAATCTGAATATAATTTGATAAATCATCTGGTCTAGTGGGCACATGGAAGCCCAAAGAGATAAGAATTTCCCAAAGTCATACAGCAAGTCAGTGGCAGAGCTGGTGAATCCAGTCTCCAGACTCCTGGTCCAGTATTCATCCCAGAGTGGGACCAGAAAATGGCCTATCTCTTCTATGGGAGATCTTTGGAGCATGCCCATTAGAATGGCTGAGGAGTAGGAGAGGTCCCAAGCATCAGTGATTTAGGTTGAGAGGATGGCATCCCTCAGGCAGAAATGCACTTGAACTCTTTGCTTTTCTTTTCAGGACAGACAAGCCTTTTTCACAGCAAAAATGGGTAATTTTACAAATCATATTCACCCAAGGTCTTTGCAAATTGTAATACTGCTAAAAAATTAAAACATAGAAGCAATTTGTTTTTCGCTCATTCACATTGCTATATGGTACACCAATTGGAAAGAGACTGTGAGCCCTCCTAATATTATCTTTGCAGTGTTGGTACAGCTACCTACTCTCTGTGTGTAACATTGTTTTCTTCTTTAAAATGAGTCTGACAGGATCTGCCTTATGTAACTTCCAAGATAGTTGTATGAAAAATGAGGCTTGGCACAGTGGCTCATGCCTGTAATCCAAGCACTTAGGGAGGCCAAGGCAGATGGATCACTTGAGGCCAGGAGTTCAAGACCAACCTGACCAACATGGTGAAACCCCATCTCTGCTAAAAACACAAAAATTAGCCCAGTTACTGGGAGGCTGAGGCAGGAGAATTGCTTGAACCCAGGAGGCGGAGGTTGCAGTGAGCCAAGATCATTCCACTGCATTCCAGCCGGGGCAACTAAGTGAATCTCTGTCTCAAAAAAAAAAAAAAAAAAGAAAGAAAGAAAGAAATGAGATAACGGTTATAATATTTTTAAAATTAGAATGCTATGTGAGATTGTATTAGTCTGTTTTCACACTGCCATACAGAACTACCAAAGACTGGGTAAGTTATAAAGAAAAGAGGTCTAATTGACTCACAGTTCTGCATGTCTGGGGAGGCCTCAGGAAACTTACAACCATAATGGAAGTCGAAGGGGAAGCAAGGCACGTCTTACATGGTGGCAAGAGAGAGTGAGAGTGAGGGGAAAAGTGCTACACTTTTAGACCATCAGCTCTCATGAGAACTGTATCATGGGAACAGCAAGGGGGAAAAGCATCTCCATGATCTGATCACTTTCCACCAGGCCCCTCCACTGACATGTAGGGATTACAATTCAACATGAGATTTGGGTGTGGACATGGAGCCAAACCATATCAGAGGTTTCCTTAGATCTGATAAAACGGTTATGTATTTCAAGAGTACAACAGCCATTGAAAGAAAAATGAAAAAATTTTTAAAAGATAGGAATCAGAGAGTGAGACTATCATTCATCCTTACCGTACAGCTTTAACACAGGCTGGCCGGCCACTTGGAGGTTTGCATTTAGGTGAATGTGTCAGTAACCCTGACTGTACTCCATTTTCAGTTATTTGTTGTCCTCTGCTGGTCAGAATTCAAAGTATAACATTTCTCTGGGATATTTTGTTTCCCTCATTCTCTGCATCTTGAGTGGAAAGCTCCAGGAGGGTGCAGTGATTGCCCAATGACATCAAATTTTCCAAAGAGTCAGAGAGCCAAAGTCAGCCTGGTGAGAAAACAAATGAAGCAAATACTAAAATAACACTGAGGGCAGAGCCCCCCGCCAGAACCTGCCAAAAGGATATGAAGTTTGATTAGAATAATTATTTTAATTGAATTATCATTTTAAATCAATTAAAGGGAAGGATTTCAATGGAAGAATGCCAAATCCTATGCATGGGATCCATTCGCTGGGCTGTGTGTTGGGAGCCTAAATGGTCCACATGATGGCTGGGCACACTCATGCCCTCTTTAATAAACACTCTCAAAACCTCTCACAATTGAGCTTCACACACAGGGCTACAGACCTGGGCTTTGCTGAGCCCTGTAATGGGATAACTTCGGGTGATTATGTGGTTTAGTAAATATCCATAAATTAAGGATAGTGTTTGAAGACTGCCAATAACGACCTCAGTTTCCCAGTATCCCCCAGAGAAGTGAATTAATTATTTTAAGAGTTCGGGGCAAAGGCAAGCCAGGACAGAGAAGATTAGCTCCTATTTCTTCTCTCCCATAATTGGTTACCTTTCTGGTCCCTCCCAGAGCACTGGAAGTGTTTCACACAATCTCTGGGTCTCGACAATAATGTACTTCGAAAAGGAGGCTGATTACGTTGACTGAAATCCATCCTGGCAAAAGGCTTTTGCTGCAGCTGGTTCCATTTACATTTTGTATTTTTGGAGCTTGTGCCTGTTCCAGGGAGGGATGGGATAATTGATTTAAATCAAATTATGAAACGTGATACTTTGAATTCCTAAAAACATGTTTCCTGGCACTGCCTGCAGCAATGGAGCCCTCGCAGGTACGGTGGAATGGGATGGGCGCGGGAGTGCCTTTCTTGACCTGTGTGTGTGTGTGTGTGACCTCACACTCCTCCTTTAGAGCCTGGGCCAGGGTTTCTTTAGAGCCTGAAGCCATTAAGAGAGTATGGTGTCCCCTTGTAGGTGAGGTACAGCTATCACGTTGCCACCATTCCTCATGCCAAGTACAGTCATTGATTTTAATAGTGAGCTTCTCTAGTTTCATCTCTTTGATCACAGAGCTGAAATTAAAGACTGTACATTGTGTAAATAACAAAGGAAATAGATGGAGCTCAGCAAAAAGATGCTAATAACTTTAAGACTTCACTGCATCACACATTCATTTCGATTTGGAAAGACAATTTGCCTCCTAGATTTTAAAAGCTATTTTAGAACGGTTTCAAAATCAAGATCCTTAATGTTGCTTTGCTCCCATCTGTAGCCTAAATTATTTGTAATTAAGTTAAATAGCTTCATATAAATAGTAGACCTATGCAGTCGGGGAATGATTGTTTCACATACATCCATGCATTGTGAATTGCCAGTAGCAATGACATCTTTGAAAAGCAGCCCCCACTCTTATCTGGTGCAGAACTTTGAGTGGCATTTAGGAAAATGATTCTTACTTCAAATATTATCACTGACTCATTGTAGGTTCTGGGTCCAGCCAGCTAGTTGGATTTAAACTGCACCTCTGCAACTTACTAGATTTGTAACCTTGGGTAAAATACTGAACTTCTCTGTGCCTCAGTTTCTTATTTGTAAAATGGAGATCATAATAATACCAACCACATGAGGTCACACATAAAGCAATTAGAGCAGTTCCTAGGGCATAACAAGGCTATTATTTCTTTCTTCAATTATTATTAAAGAAATACTAAGACTCTTTCTAATGATACGTATTTCTTAGAGTGTTTCCAGCCATTTATTTGAGTGGCATGTTGAGCCTTGCTATTTCCATCCTCCTGGGTTAGCACCCCACAAAGTTTCACTTCTCTTCCCTTCAGGCAACAAAGCCTAGCCCAGGGTGCAGCTTGGGAGGGTGCAGCATGCAAAGGTCACAACCTTGCATGCTACTTTGAGCTCTTTGGTTCTTAGGAGTTTATCCCATTTGAGATGCAGGCCACTGAAAGGATGGATATTTTTGAAACCCTGACTTGAATGATCCATATATTTATTTATGGGTAAACTTATACCCATACCGAGGTTTACCCATGTATTTATTTGTGGGTAAATTTATGAACAAAGATGAAACTCTTAGACCAGGAGTTAATTTCAGAACACCAGCGCTTGCTGTGTTGCCAGACATCATGATCCGTCCAGAAAAGTGTGTTGCTTCTTCCACCTTCTCCCCAGCAACAATTCCAGGTGTGGTTCTGAGAAGGGCTTATCTTTCAGATGAGTCAGACTTGATGCTACTGTTGTGCTCCCAGGGGACCCTGGATGCCTTGGCCAGTCCTGATGTACAGCCCCTTAGCCTTGGGAATCTCAAGGCAGTTCAGGAGAGGGCTCAAGAGAGAGGGTGAGAAAGAATATATACAACTCTGCCTTCCATGGTAGGAACTCAATGAAATGGGGAGAAAACCCAACTTAGTGCTCAACTCTTAAGATAGAAATGTCAAATAAAGCTAAGTGTTCAGAATCACTGTTGAGATTCATTTTGATTTAAGTGATACATGCATATAATTAAAATCAATGATACTAGATCACATATAAAGAGAGCAGCTCCTTGCTTCCATTCTCATGACTACCTAGTTTCATTACCCAGAGAAAAAAAATCTCTTTTAATACTCTAAACTGATTCTTTTGGTATTTATCTCCATACTGCTAAAATAAGAAATCTTTACTGTTTTTTGATTTGTCAACTTTAGGCGTTATCTGTAAGCACTTTTTGATGACAGATAGTGAGTTGGTTCTCTTTGATCACATCCTTACTTCTTCCTCCTCCAACCTCTCACTATAGTCATATACAGATTTTTTATTAAATTAGTAGTCAGAGTTTTCATTATTACAATGATATAAACATTATCAGTGTAGAAGCAGTAGTGTACTATAATTTTTTAAATTTTACTTTAAGTTCTGAGATACATGTGCAGAATGTGCAGGTTTGTTACATAGGTATACATGTGCCATGGTGGTTTGCTGCACCCATCAACCCATCATCTAGGTTTTAAGCCCAGCATGCGTTAGATATTTGTCCTAATGATTTTAACTATTGTCCTATTTTCACACATGGATTTCTATGTACCTGTCAGGATAGGCTAGGTTTTGTTTAGTTAAAAACAACCTTACCATCTTAGTGGCTTAAAACAGCAGAGGTTTATGTCTTGTTCATGTTATATGTCTACTGTAGGTTGACAAAAGGGAATGGAGGAGGGATTCTGTTTATTGTGGTTTCTAAGGGTCCTAGGCTCTTAGAGCAACCATCACCTTGAACCCAGTCAGTTTCCGTGCCAGAAAGAAAATGCTCTGGAAAGCAACAAACCAAAATTTTAATGGTGTGTCCCAGAAGTGATATACATCACTTTTGCTCACAATTTGTTGGCCAGAACTGGTCAAGTGGCTCCACCACTTGTAAGGTACCATTGAAGAGCAATTCTATCACGTGTTTCAAAGGCAGGAGCTAAAAATATTTGTGAGAAGCATTTAAGATTATCATTGAATCTTTTCTTAATTTTTCCCCCCAATTGATCTGTCAGATCTATTATATATCTCTCAGTTTTCTGTTTTCCCCAAATGTGTGATTTTGTCATTTAATAAATTCCATTAAAAAACAAAAACAAAAATTGGTGGCCTCCTGCATAGGAACTGCACAGCTGCCACAAAGAAGACTTCCCTTTGCCATTCCTTTGGTTTGGATCCCCTGCTTTCTGCATCTCCTTAAATCTTTTTCCTTCTTGATTTTTCCTTTTTAATAATGAGGTACCATTCCAGCATGTTCCTACAAAGGGTACAGTCAGCTGTAAGATCCAGGGAAGTCGTATCTGAGTTCTTCACAGCAGTCTTCCTTTCCATACCTCCATCTGATTTTTGATTTGGCTGGTGATATGGTTTGGATGTTTGTCCCCTCCGAATTTCATGTCGAAATGTGATTCCTAATGTTGCAGGTTGGGCATAGTTGGAAGTGATTGGATCATGGGGGCAGAGCCTCATGAATGGTTTAGCACCATCACCTTGGTGATGAGTTCTCACTCAGTTCATGTGAGATCTGGTTGTTTAAAAGCCTGGGCCCATCCCACTTTGCTCCCACTCTTGCCATATGACATGCCTATTCCCTCTTCACCTTCTGTCATGATCATAAGCTTCCTGAGGCCTCACCAGAAGCAGATGCCAGCACTAAGCTTTCTGTACATCCCACAGGACCATGAGCCAAATAAACCTCTTTTCTTTATAAATTACCCAGCCTTCAGTATTTCTTTATAGCAATGCAAAAATGGCCTAATACAGCTGGATAAAGAATTCTGTGTTAAAAATCACTTCTCATTGAGAATTTTAAAGAGATCATTTCATTGACATTCACAATTTTATTGCTGCTAAGAAGTCTTATGTCATTCTGATTATTACACCTTTGCACATGACCTGAAGTTTTTCAGTAGAATCTTTTTAGAATTTTCACTTTACTCTTAGTCTGAATTTTCACAATAATGTACCTTAGTATGAGTTTTTTAAAAAATGTTTTTTCTTCCTGGATATTCTGTGTTCACTTGGGATTGTGGTATGGTGGTAGGGGGTGGGGTAGCCAAAAGATTTATAACTTTAATTTAGAGAAGTTTCCTTGTATTATATATTTGATAGTTTCCATCTCCTCATTTTTTGGTTTTATTTTTAAGGAACTTCTAATAAATTAGACATTGGAATAATCAGATTGATGCTCTATTATCTCCTTGCTTCTCTCCTATTTCTCACTTCTCCATTGTCTGTTATTTTTTTAAGGAAGTTTCCATGACCTTTTTTTCCAAATCTTCTACTGAGTTTTTAAGGGTTTATCTAGCATAAATTTAGTTTTCATGAACCCTTTCTTTTTCTCTGATTGTGCTTCCTCTGTGGCATCCAATTTTGTTTTATAGGTGTAATATTCTCTTATCTTTCTGAGACTATTTGTTATAGTTTGTGAAGCTTTCTTTTGTTTGTTTCTACATCATCTGTATTTCAACTGTGTCCCCCTTTCTCTGTTGGTTTCTTCTTATCTCTTTTATTCTGGAGGCCTTCCTCAAGTCTGGTCATTGAATTTCTGTTTCTATTTAAGAATGAGGTTTTTGTGAAAGCTTTGTGGGCCTGTCAAGTGATGGACTTCCCTGTATGGTCACTGGGCAGAGAGTGGCATCCTCATTGGTTAATGCCTCACATGTCACACATGGTAGTCTGGGGATATTTAGTGTCTCCAGCAAAGAGACCTGAAGGTGGGGCATGTACTTTGCTGTAGGTGTTCTGGGGAAAGGACAAGTAAAGGAGGCTAGTTGGCAGTCCCACAAAGCTTTCTTAAGCCTCTAGTTTTTATCTTCCTGTGTTATCCTTTTCCTTTGCTATGCCTTGAGCCTCTCATTTTATTCCTTTTAGAAGGACTACAGCCTTCTGCCTGGGGACTGTGTGGTGTGAGGGAAGCGATTGAGGGATACAACCACCTTATATGCAGATATCTACTATCACCCACCAAATCCCTATTGAGACATGAGCCTGACCCCTGCCTTGTGCAATATCCATAACTTTTAGTTCCTGAGTCTCTTAGGGATTCTGTTGGGGATGATCACCCTCTTCCCACTGGTATCTCTTCCTGTAGGGACATTTGGTGCTAATTTTCCTAAGCAGCTAGATTGGTCATTACTCGTTTTTCTTGATTTTTTTTCTTTCTAAGAATGTCTTAAAAATTTTTTATCTGCTCATGCCTCATCTCCTGCTTCTTTAGTTCATGAGAACTTATACCCTTTTATTTCTTTCTCATCATTTTAGTGGACCTAAATAGAAGAAAAGATACATGTCTGTGGTTGGGCTGCCATATTTAACTGGAAGTCTCTTTAATGAAAGAAGTTATCTCATAGTTTTGATGACAGATTCCTCTCCTTCTCATGTGGTTAGTTCTCTCTCTAAGCAGTCTGAGCCCTGAACAAGAAGGGTCAGTTCTTTCTCAGGAAATTCTGGACTTGGGCAATGGAAAACTCCAGCATCCTGGCTTAGGAGCGCCATTGGCTAATGGTTTTAAATCATATGCTTTTTTTGAGAAGGCTTGAGTAGGTGTTCCAGCTCCATTGCCTTCTACTGATATGAACTTTGGCAAGTTTCTTACTCTTCCTAAGTCTATTTTTCCAGTGATAAGATATGGATGATGAGAGTGCCCATCTCCTAAAGTTGATATAAGAATTAAATAAGTTAATAATAACTTGTAAAGTGTGTATCATGGTACCTAATACATAAAACATGTGCAATGATAGTAGTCATTACTATCCTTAACTGAAATATTTAAATATTTCTGGTTATATTCTGCCTAAAAGAAACTTTTGAGTTCATTTCAGAAGTCTCAAAAAATTGTAAGCTGAACCTATGACTTTGGATCCCTTCCAGCAGACACTGCTCTTGAACTTGAATTTAGCATAATTTCTAGAACCTATAGTCTGCCCTATTTAGATAGTTGGCCTATTCTCATTGGAAAGTTTAAATAAAAGCTTAGCAATCTTTCAAGCTCAGAAGGGCCAAGCTATACCCTGGGAAACTGAAGTTAGTTAGGGTCAAAAGTATGTTGGCAAACTTTTTTTGTAAAGAGCTGAATAATAAATATTTTAGGCTTCATGATCCATACAGTCTCTTTCTCAGCTACTTAGCTTTGCCATTTGAGTGGAAAAGTTGCCACAGTTAATACGTAAATGAGTGGGCCTGGCTGTGTTCCAGTAAAAGTTTATTTAGAAAAAAATGGTATCAGTTGGGCTTGGTCACTTATTGTAGTTTGCCAACCCCTGGCTCAGGAAATGGGGAAAGAGAGGTCAAAAAAGAAGGGGGAAATGGAAGGAACATAAATATACCTATGGGGAAAAATGTTGTGCCTCTCAAATGCAATTTAGTGATTTAGAGGAGGTTTAAGGATGTTGACTGCCATGAAATCTCCCCCACTTCCCTATCTGGTAATTTTTATAAGAGATGACTCTTGGGAAAAGTAGAATGAAAGAAACATTTTTGAGTCGCAATCTGAGGATCTTAATGTTCTGCTTTTTGCATTGACATTTTTCTTTGATCCTCCTTCCCTTGGCTAGTTAGTGACTTCAAACTTTTTCCCCTAGTTCTTTGAGAGCCCCTTAATACTAAAGGGTAAGTTACCAGTAATGGTTTGGATTTTTACTCCTCCTGGAAGAATGTTTACTTTGGAAAGAAAAAAAAAAAAATAAAAGAACCTGATAGTTCCTCCTAAGAAATATATTTTTGTAATGTATACAATGAACACACCTCATTTCTGAACCTCACCCCATCTGGGGTGTGGTTTAGAGATTGGGTGGGGATTGTGGTTTCTGTTGCAAATATACCTTGGTAATAAAAACAATGCTTCAGCAATTTGAGTTGTTTTGAAATGGTCATGTCAAAATGTCTTGTTTCATCAAAAACTCTAGCTTAACTTTATAACAGAGTGATTTGACTGGATAACCCCAGTGGGGTATACTCTAATAGCAAAAAGAACTACAGAAAAAAAACACTTAAACTATTTTGCAGTATTCAAATTTAGTAGTTTCACATCAAATTATTGCTCATAGTGCTGATATTGCTACCTTGCAGTTGTTGTGTGTTTGTATGGGATAATTCAAATGAGTATTTATTTTGGCTTGCTTAGAATTGAGGTTTTCAGAGAGGTTTAAGGAAATAAAGATGAAAGGTCAATGAGATAAAGGAAAAATCCTGTAGTCTTGAATTTAAATGGAAATAATTCATGTGATTTCATAATATTATTTCTTTTAAAAAAGATGTATTTTATATTCTATTCTCAAAAAAGACCTAAATATAATGACTACACCAGTACTAATGTGTACTCTGTCTCTGGTTTCTGTTTACTAAATATTAATACCATTTCCCATCAAGAGACTACAGCTCCTTGCAGAAAGGGGTAAGTAATTCCATGTATGGAGAAATAAATGTACAAAATGAGTTGAGAACATCTTTTAATAAAGCTCTTGGTCATATGGGGATTATTTCAAAAGGACTCAAGAGATAAATAATTTCCACTTAGAAAATACAGGACTATTTTGGCACAGATAAGAATTGAATATAATGAATTTGAGTATAACATATATGTTTAAACCCATGGTTCATAATGATACCTTGAAACAAAATGAACAAACAAAAACAAACAAACAACAAAAAACTCCCCACCCCCCCAAAAAACTCAAAATACCTTATTGGTCACCTTTGGGGAATACTAGGAAACAGCATCATTTTAAAAACTGATAAGTAGAGGAAAATAATCATTCACGTTTCCTGATTTTCCTACATGTTCTGTGCTTTAGAAAACCAAATAGTTTTATGAAAAGTTTCTTATTATAAGATAAAGTAATATTGGCTTTATATTGATAATTATTGAAGGTGAATGGTGAGTACATGGTGGTTTATTATATAATCTCTCTACTATTGTATTTGAGAATTTCCATTATCAAAAGCAATACAATTAAACAAAACAAAGCACTAGCTTAAATAACTTATGTTCTAAGGGTGAAATTCCAGCCATCTTGCAGCAAGAAGTAGAAGAGTTAAATATTTGAGTAACACAGCCTTCCTGACCATCTCAAAAGAATACCGTAAAGATAAACATCCACTTGGCAAGACCAGCACTTCTGCTTAAATTATGTTGTTTAGGGTTAATTTTGGGTATTAATTATGTCTAGAAAACTAATGTTAAAATTCATTTTTTAAAAAAACTGATGGATGACATGTTAGCTTATTTTTATCTGTTTTTATATAAGACACTGCATTGTAAAGCCCTTTCTTTTTCAACTAACTGAAAAGATTTCTGTCAAATCCCTTAGCTATTTTAATTCTCAGCTACCTTGTTGGCATCAAGTGGGAACTTTCATGTTTTACTTAATGACGACATCAGACCTGAGACAAACTAGTGATTCCCATAGGAAGTAGCCAGGGAATAGGCCTTAGGTAGGCAAGTGTCTCAACCCTTGGTCTCATAGAACTGAAAAATACCTAGGTCATTCTCTAAAGAATCTGCCTCTTTCTAGAGAGACGGAAATGGATGATCAGGGAATTTTAGTGATGTGGATACTGTTATGAGGTGAATTATGTCCCCCTTCCCTCATTTATATGCTGAAGTCCTAACCCCTATAGGGCTTTAAAGAGATAATGCAATATGACTGGTATCCTTATAAGAAGAAGAGATTACAACACAGATGCACACAGAGAAGCCCAGGTGAAGACACAGAGAGAGGGAAACCAGTTACAGGTCAAGGAGAGGGGTCTCAGAAGACACCAACCCTGTTGACAGCTTGATCTTGGACTTCTAGCCTCCAGAATTGTGACAAAATATATTTCTGTTGCTGAAGCTACCCAGTCTATGGTACTTTGTTATAGCAGCCCCAGCAAACTCATACAAGAGGCTTACATGAGTCAGCAGAAGAACTTTTCTTGAAGTCTTACCAGCCTCAAGAGTTGTGATTCTCAACAAAAGGAAGGCTGTGATGGAATGAGAGTTAAGCCAAGTGATGGTAGGAGCTAGAAGGCAGTGAGAGTCAAACAGAAAGGGCAAAGCCAAATGAGACAAAAGGAGCAGAGTAGTGAAAATGAAGCCCTGGTACTCATCAGAATTCTTGAGGAAGGTACTGAGAGGTAATGTCAAAAATGCAAATATCACCTTTGTATACCAAGGAGGCTTGAAGGTCTGAACTGTACATTTATATTGCACATGTGGGATGGGAATTGCTTGATATAACCTCAAGAAGTGAGGTTATGGTTACATTATGAGTAATAACAGCTAGCTAATAATCATATCTGAATTAGCTTAATTGTAGGGTAAGCAACTACAGTCAGCCCTCCATATCCTTGGGTTCTGCATCTGTAGATTCAACCAACTGCAAATAGAAAATATTTGGAAAAAGGCGGATGGTTGCATCCATATTGAACATGTACAGAATTCTTTTCTTGGTCATTATTCCCTAAACAATCCAGTATATTAATTATTTACATAGCATTTACATTGTATTATGTATTAGTCTGTTCTCAGGCTGGTAATAAAGAGATACCCAGGACTGGGTAATTTACAAAGAAAAAGAGGTTTAATGGACTCAGTTTCACATGGCTGGGGAGTTTTCACAATCATGGCAAAAGGTGAAGGAGGAGCAAAGGCACATCTTACATGGTGGCAGGCAAGAGAACATGTGTAGGGGAAATGCTCTTTTATAAAACCATCAGATCTCGAGAGACTTATTCACTATCATGAGAACAGCACAGGAAAAGCCCACCCCCGTGATTCAGTTACCTCCCACTGGGTCCCTCTCATGACATGTAGGGATTGTGGGAGCTACAGTTCAATATGAGATTTGGGTGGGGACACAGCCATATAATACTAGGCATCATAAATATTTTAGAGATGATTTAAAGTATATGGAAGGATGTGCATAGGTTATATGCAAATTCTATATGATTTTATATCGGGCACTTGAGCACCCATGGATTTTGGTATCCAAGAGGGTCCTGGGACCAATCCCCTAGGGATTCTGAGGGATGACTATTTCAGAGAGAAAACCACAAGATTGTACTTTTAAAACAAAAATTCTTTAACATGAAAAATATGTGGAGGTATCAATTACTAATATTTAGAGTTTTAAAGGGAATGGGAGCAATCTATGAAGAAATGTGTTGTGACTAGGTAAATTCAGTATCAGTTTTTACTATCTGCACTTATGTTTCTTAACTTACTGTGTCTCTGGAATTAACCTTCGTTGTTGAAATCCTTCTCAAACTTTCAGGTCAAGCTCAAAGTGTCCCTCCCCCATGTAGCATTCCTGGAAGCTCCTTAACTACATAGCAGATACAAATATAACAAACATGACAGTAAAGTACAGAGAAGAATCTTCTTGCCTTTATGTTTTCTCTTCTAGTTCATTATTCATGTGTTTCTCCTTCTTGGGGGTTGAAAGCTCTTTGAGGTCAAGAACTGTCCTTGATTTTTTCTTTAGCATAAAAATGCTTATTGAGCACCTACTATGTGCTAGTCATCATTCTAAGAGTCCTGGAGTATAATAGTGAACACGACAGGATAGAATTGACTTGGTTTTTGTAGCTCCATATTGCCTAGCAGAGTATATATTGTATGCCAAGCATCAATAAATATTTATTAAATTATATTTTGTCTCACCTTCAGAGGCTTCAGGAATTAAGAAGCAACCCTAGTTTGGTTCTGGTATGGTAAAATTACAAAGCCCTCAAAAGGATTTAGACTGTTTTATCAGAATGTATCACTACCACCCTTATATCCCTCTTTCTACAAGCTAGTGATAAAGTTTCTCTCCTTGAACAAATTTTAATCAGGCTCCTCTGAATCTTTTTTTCAATGGATCTTCACTTTTAGGCTTCTATATTCATCCCTGTATTGTCCAATTTTAGCAATAATCCTATTAAGTTTAGCCAGAATACCCCATCCTGGATTTCTGACCCCCTCCGTATCTGACCAGGTTCCTCACCCTCCACCGCCTCCCAGGTGATGGCTGGTCACCCTGCCTGCCTTCAGCAAGAGTCCTGTTAGGTTTGTTTAGCCAGAGTCCCCCTTCCCTTCATGTTTGCTCTTAGGAATTTTCCATCCATATCCCCCTGCCTCCCCCAACCCACTCCTTGGCTACAAATTCCCACTTTTCTTTGTTGTGTTGAGAATTGAGCCTAGTTCCGTGCTGAGGTCTCTTTTCACTCATTGCAATAATTTTTCTGAATAAAATCTCATTTTAGCGCTTTAACTCCTTCTAGTTCTGTTTTTCCTTTGATGGTATTAGAAGGTATTTAGGGCCTGCTAAGCATGCTGTGTGCTTCCTTCTGTTCCTACCCATCCTATCCCAGGGTGTCTAGCTCATTGCTACCCCTTGCTCTTGCCCTTGGTCAGGTCAGAAAACCCCATCCAACATGGAGCAAAACCAAGTAACATCTTTTTTTCACTCCCTGTGATCTCAAGTTTCTACTAATTTATTGCAACTAAGCTAGGAGATATGAACTTCTCCCTTTTACGCTGTTCATTTTTGTTCCTTATTTCTGTTTTTTTTTTAAAAGATGGTTGTCATATCAGTTTTTTTTCTTTACTGTCCTAAGGTTTTTGCATTTCACCCCTTGCCATAGATTTTAGTATAAAAAAGTCTGACTCTTTTCTTTTTAAAAAAGTTTTTATATTTTTATGCACATATCTATGAGGTACATGAGATTGACTTTTTTTCTTTGCAAACTTTCTGAAATGTTTCTGATTGTAATGTAATAGACAAGTAATTAAATATGGATTTAAAGAGTGATTTTCTTTTGTCTCATTTCATCATCAGGGGAAGAAAACAGTCATGGCCATCAGTCTGTGGGGCCCTGTGGTGTTAATATAAGGTTTTGACTAGAAACTTTTTATCCTCCATTCTCAAACCATTTTATCAGTCCTTGGAATTTTCTCTAATTTTGCCAAGGGTTCCCTGGGGAATCCCCACCAGGTTTTAATGGCTTGGAGACAGACAGGATAATGCTACACTACTCCGTTTCCTAACATCCTCCTCACATGTTCGCTCTTTGCATAGCCTCTGGGTCCAGGTAAAGTGCTGGCTCGGGTGGCTGGTTTGAAACATGAGCCTCCCACACATCTGCTGAGGACACTGACTATGGCAGGGAAAGTGACTCTCCAAGTTTTATTTGGGTCGTAAAAATTCGTGCTGCGCACCGCCTCTTTAAGAATCTGTGCCATTAAATGTGGCTAGGTCTAGAGTACATACACTCTGGAGGAAGCCAGAAAGGACATTAAAATGCTTAGTCTATGACACACTTCCTTATTTTTGTCATTTTGACATTTATGTGTTGTTTCATTAGGCATTTTTAAGAGAAGACCCTTTTTCAGCAAGAAGTTTTCCCCAGATCACCATTAAGAATCAACAGTTTATAATCAAACAGCTGTCTGGTTTGCATTTCAGCTGAGCTGGACCACCTGCCGGCTGTTAACCTCTGGAAGGTTATTATGATACAATTGTTGTTGTTGTTTGTTTAAAAAGTTTCAGAGCTCAAGGAAAATATTAGTAATAAGTTACTTAACCTGCAGTGTTTACTGTTCCCACTCAACTTGCAGATGGTGTTCCAGTGGCCAGTGAGAGGGAGGACTCATCTGAGACCCACACTATTTTGTACTTGTTTTGGAGATGAACCGTAAAAATAGGCTTGGCAATGAGGAGCTCTGCCCACGTGGGAGGAGGGGTAGACAGCATTCAAAGGAAACACAACCATTTCTGAGGGCTGAGGTTGCAAGGCAATATCTCAACATAACCCTTAGATTCAGCTTGGTAGCTTTCAGCTGAGGTCTGGTAGAGCAGCTCATTTTTTGAGCACGTGTGGTTTAGCCATGGTATTTTGCAGCTTGCCTGCCATCTGCTTTCTTCCCTTATCTCTACATCCCCCTGACTAAGGGAAATGATGGCTGCAGGTTCTCTCAAATAGCCATAGGGGTACAATTTTCTAGGCCCTATAAAAATCCAGTCCCTGGACATCATTTGCGGATGCTCTGTTTACAGGGCAGCCTGTCTCTCTTCAGAACCTGGGGGCCAGAGAACACGATTGCCATTTGCAGAGGTGGGAAAGGCTCTATGAGTGTGTGTGTGTGTGTGTGTGTGTGTGTGTGTGTGTGTGTGTGTCAAGGATGGGGGGTGGTAGGGGGAGGGTACCTGTAACAAGAGTAAGGACCACTGAGGACAGTGACTGGCTGGAATCGGTGTTCCATAAGGAATGAGATTTTTTTCTGTTTTATTTCATTCTTCATCTTCAATGCCCAGAACAGTGACCAGCATATCATGAGCACTCAATAAATGTTTGATGAATGAAAGAAAGAAAGAATTAATGATCTTTTCTTTTTTCTGTTCACCTCCTTGTTTATCCCCCCAAGTAATAATGAATAGTAGTCAGTTAAGTGTGGCTGGTTGACTCTCAGCACTGGTGTAAAAAAAAAACAAAAACAAAACAAAACAAAAAACTGCTGAAATTCTTTCTGGCTATACATTTTAGTATACTTAGGGTTGAAGATTTAGGCAAGAGAACATTCAGGGACTGATTTGGGATGATTTGTGAGGCAGAATAGAATGGGAGAAAGAATTCAGACTTGGGTTTGGAGCTGCAGTGTACCTGTTTCTTGCTCTGGGAACTTGGGTAAATTAATTAGGCTCTCTGATTCTCAGTTTCTTCATGTGTAAAATGGAATAATAATAGGTATTCTACAGGTTTTTATATTAGAGATTGTATAGGTAAAACCTGCAGAGAATAGAGGGGCAGTAAATGATTATAATTATCAATAGTATATTATTACTGTACTATCAATACTATTATACTATGTAATATCATTATACTATTATAGTATAATAGTATCAACACTATTGTATATCATATAATTGTATCAATACTATTATACTACATAATGTCATTACTTCTCTCCTTTTTCACACTCACTGCCCACCAAGGAATTAACTTCCTCTGAGCTACAGCATTTTGTAACAGAAACTGTCCAGGATTCTCTGGATTCTAGTTCCATCTCCACGGGTGGCTAACTGTATAACCCACAGCAAGTTGCTTAATTTTTGAACTTCACTTTTTGCATATGTAAAGTGAAGAAAATAATTATGCTGATTCTAACAGGTAGAGAGCATTCAACAAAGTAGAGCTATGCAAATGATTACTTTGCAAAGTTTGTATAACCCTGGGATATTTAATGTGAAGCTACTTGGTCAACTGTTAAATATCATGCAAATGTGAGTTGTATGGTTCAGTTCATTTCAGCTCAACACATTTTTATTGACTATCTACTATGTACCAGATGCTGTGCTAAGTGCAGTGTTAGGTACAGAGAAATAAGGCAGGACACCTATTTCTGAGGTGCTCTTAATCTGGTGGAGGAGATAAATCACATAAACAGAGCACAGTTATCCCTGTGATAGTGAAGTTCACGTTTGTTCTCTTTGTTCACTGTTCCATGCTGGCACCTCAAAGAAAGCATCTGGTGGAGATGGAAGTGGGGACACCTGGTATGGGGTTTCGCCCTCCTCTTGCATTTGTACGGAGTCAGCAGTAGGTTGTGCTGCCTTGTTTCTTGGATGGCAATAGAATCATTGTAGGATACTCATGTGAAGTCAACACCTTCACCATCTCATGTCTTTGCTTGGGAACCTGACAGTGAACCATGATCTCTTCTTGGAAGTCTCCCAATAGTCTTTGCTTCCACCATGATGTCATGGGGAGATTACTCTGAAAGAACTCCAATATGGCCTATGATTAATGGATGAAGAGTGCTTTAGGGAGAGAGTCCATATCTTCTCCATTTATAAATCCTTAGCACCAAATACATGTACGCCAAGGGCTAGAATTCACAATTATTTGTTGAATGAATAAGTGATAGAAACTGAATTGACTCATCCTCTCCAGAATTCCCACTCTCCAAAACCTTTCCACTTTGCCTTCTAGAATCCCCCTTTAGGGATAAGTTCTTTCTTTTATATTCTCAATCTCTTCCCTAAACTGGCATCCGCTTTCTAATCCAGCTAAAAAACCCAGGTTTCCCCTGAACACATGGCTTTCTGCAGCTAGTTTCCACCACCCTCACGTGACAGGACTCTGGTCTGGGAGGTACTTTGGCGATGACACTTCCATTATCATTTTATATACAAAATTGCCTTTTCTTCTCTGACAATTATGCCATTCAATTAAACTGCCCTCTGCCTCTCCTTGTTGTAATATTTCACCTTCTGCATGATTCTTTCTGTTTCACTGAAGGCTTCCTTAGTCTTCTTCTCTATCCCCAAGCCAAGATCTTCCATCATCCACAGTGAAAACATCATCCACGTGATGACCCATTAATACCCTGGCCACTCAGTTCCTTTATCACTTCAGCTCCTAATTTTAGCCTCTTCTTGGTTTTATCTATGTATCCCATGGCTTTCTCTGACCTTGGTGTCATCCACTACTGTTTTGCTGATGAAACCACTGCCATGTTACAATCTAACCATGTCTTCCTCTCCTTCTGGGGCTCTCAGAGTCCTTGTTATTCAGGTGGCTTAGCATTTTCCAGTCCTCCAGCTCTCTAGTTTCTCTTATCTTCACTTTCTTCCCTAATCATCCTAGTCTCATGGTCCATTTAAAACCACTCTGTTGCAAGCCTCTTCAACTCCTTGGGTTCAATATTCTTTGATCACATAGGCTAAGTAAAACTCTCAACTGTGAATTCTCACTATCTGTCATCTCCATGCCAGACTGCTGAGTAAATGGGCTGCTAAAAATTAAAGGTCTACAATCTCAATGTGCTTGGCAGTTCTTTGTATTTTCCTAATCAGCTGTGTATCTCTTTATCCTATTTTTCATGACAGTTATGACAAAGATCCTCCACCTAGCCAACCATCTCCTTCCTCTTAGTAGATGGCATTGTATCTGACTTCCCAGAGAAAACAGAAGGTGCAAGATAGTATCTCTCTATCTTCCTGCCACCAAATCGACTTATCTGCCTGTATCCATGCCTATCTTGCCCCTACCAAGCCAGCCTCCTCTCTGCTGACGGAAATCTTTCTAAAATTCAAATATGACCACTTTGCTCCCTGCCCAATACTCCAGATCTAAAATGGTTCTTAGTGATCTAGCTCCTGTTTGCCCTTCCAGCTTCATTTATGACTAACTCACTACCTATACCACAGCCTCTACTTTCTAACTGCACAGCTTTTGAAATTCTTCATATGCTCTTACCTCCTGGCCATTGTATATGATATGCCTTCTGCCTAGTATTTTTTCCTCTCTTCCTCACCACCCGTGTGCAGCTAACTCCTACTCATCTTTGATGTTTCAACTAAGATCTCACTTTCTCAAGAAACCTTTCTTGACTGCATCAAGCCACCAAGTATTATGTGCACTTCATCTGCTCCTCTTCTTCTGATTTCAGCACTTATTGTGTATTTTCATTGCCTGCTTGTCTTTCAAATTCAGTAAGATCCTTGAAGGCAAGGGCTGTTACTTACTTTCCTTTGTCTCCCTAGCATATAGAAGAGCACTTACTCCATGTGTGACACTCATTAAATATTTGCAGGATTAAGACTGAATGAATAAGATAATGTGTTAGCTATATCTGGAAAGATTGAAACTTGGAAGATAGCAGCATAAAGAACCATGGAAAGGACATGCCTGGCAGAAGGAATTGACTGAGCAAGGTATCTTATGGGGCAATGTCTCAAGAGAGGGCAGAAATTTAATGAGATGGATGAATAGAAGCCTGGCTACTTTTTGAGATTTATAAGGTTTGAGTTTCTGGATGCCATTGAGCAGAATTAAACTAACATTTCAGTGGACCAACAACAGATGGTTGACTGGATTGATGAGTTGTCTAATTAATGGGTCAGTTCAGTGATATAGTACAATTGGCCAGGAACCTTAGATTATAAAACTCAGTGATGGTCCAACAGATGTCCCATCAATATTCTTAAAATAAGGAACAGTTAAGGAGTGGCAGAGTATTAAATCTCTCTCACCAAGTCTTTAATTCTGGAAAATTCTCAGTGATTGTCTCTTCATATTTAGCTTCTGTGCCATTTCCTTCCTCCTTTCTGAAACTGGGATATTAGGGCAGAGATCTAAAAACATGTCTGTAAAGGGCTGGATAAATAGGCTGTGTCGCCCATTTAGTTCTTGTAGCAACTGTTCAACCCTACCATGGTAGTTTAAAAGTAGTGATAGATCTACTCTCTCGGCTTTGAACTGCACACCCCACCCCGCCCCCGCCCCCGTCTCTGTACAGGGGAGCTTCTTCTTTCTTTCTTCTCCCTTCTTTCTTGCCTATTAAACTCTCCCTCTCTGCTCCTTAAACCCACCCCAAAAAAACAAAGTAGTGATAAATAATATGTAAACAGACCAATGTGGTTGTTTAAAGCAGACCAATGTGGTCATTTTATTTATGGTATTCATTATGAGACTAAAGTTTTATTTATGAATACCAAAATTGAACTTTCATATAATTTTCATGTGTCATAACATATTATTCTTTTGATTTTTTCCAACCATTAAAAACTGTAAAAACCACTTAGCTCACAGGCTGTACAAAAACAGGCAGAGGGCTGAGTTTGGCCTGTGAGCCATAGTTCACTAATCCCAGCATTAGAGCATCTCAGTCTATAACCTGTATTTCTTAGCTGTTCTCTCCTATTGTTCCCTGGATTTCTCTGGGGTTTGTTCTGGATGAATTCCTCAATAATATCTTCCAGTTCCAGAATTCTACTCTTGATCTTGTCCAGTCTAGATTTTAACTTGCCTTACAAGTTTCTTTTATAATTTCTGTGACTTTATTTTTCATTTCCAAGATTTCTAATTGGTTCTTTTGCAGACTTACATGATCTTATATTATTTCTGCCTGTTCTTGTTTCACAGTTTGTTGTCTCTGATTTTTGTGTGCGTGTGCATTTTTGAGACAGAGTCTTGCTCTGTCACCCAGGCTGGAATGCAGTAGCATGATTATAGCTTACTGCAGCCTAAACCTCCCGGACTCAGGCGATCCTCCCACCTCAGCCTCTCAAGCAGCTGGGACTACAGGCATACACCACCATGCCCGGCTAAGTTTTGTATTTTTTGTAGAGATGTTGCCTAGGCTGGTCTCAAACTCCCGGGCTCAAGCAGTCTACCTGCCTTGGCCTCCCAGAGTGCTAGGATTATAGTCATGAGCCACCATGCCCGGCCTTTTTTCTCTTAAATAAAGACTATTACTTCGTTTTTAATTGAGTACTTTAAATACACTTATTTTAAAGTCTTTGTTATGCTGTTCTATAAAATTAATTTTATCTGGCTTGAATTCATACTCCTATTGCTAATTTTTAGCTACTTTTCTTAGCACTAGATTATCTAATATATTTTGGAATTTTGTTATAGAGACTCATTTTGAGTGGGCTCCTTCCCCTCCCCTCCCTACCACAGACACAGAGACACACACACACACACTCACACATACACACTTCTCTCCCTTAGTGATCACCTCTCCTTGTCTAGTGGGTTTGTGGCCTCCGCCTTACCCTTTCCTCCGTCTGCCCTAAATTTAGGATCAGATCTTGTAATAACAGCATTTTGGTCTTCTCCTTAAGATAATATTAAGAGTGTGGCAAAGCCAGGCACTAAGCCAGTGGATGGATGGCTTAGCTCCTTTCTTGTTTGTGAAGCTGATTATATCTCTGCCTAGCTCCGTGGGCCCATATCCCTAATGCTAGGCACAATGTAGTGGTAGTGTCCCTCCCCCACTTTCAGTTTCATTTTGTCTACAGGGCAGCCTTACACTAGTCCCTAGCTTCAACCTCTCATTTAATATGGAGCTGGGTTCCTGGCTCTGATGCTTGCTTCCAGACCTGGAACCCTGTTGGCCAGTTGCTATAGCCAAGCCCACCACTTTGCATTTCTGGCCCAAGAATGTTTATCTTACTACTGAGCTCAGTTATGTCTTTGGATGATTTCTGAAGATTTGGAGAGAGGGATTGCATCAAAGTTTCTCACTCTGTATCATCTTGACCAGAAAAAAATTACTGGTTTAACTGCCAGAACGTAAGCAACTTGAGTGTAGAGCATCTGTCTATCCTCTTGGCCACTATATTGCTGGTATTAAGCATAGAATAGCCACTAAATTAATGTTTTTATAATAGATGACAAAGAAATAATATAGATAATTAATGAACAATCTAGATATATATTAAAATCAAATCTTATTCTTTATGCAAGTTGCATTTTTTTAATGACAAGCATAATTAGGACCATATTTACTCATCCATTTATCCCATGTATTCAGTGCTTGCAGGAGATATTTGTGGAAGTAGGGCGAGCCCATGTATTCATAAGTTACTCTTCTGCTTCCTATTAGCATTAGTCTTTGCACCTGTGAGAAAAATAAATAGAACAATGTAAATTTAAAAAGTGCCAATTATCACTTTCATTACAACATTATTATGCTACCAGTAAGGTAAAAATGAAGGGAGTTGACGCAATGACAGAGGCATTTCTTGATGTTCAATTACCTGCTCTTGCCATATTAGAGGCATGCATCAATATGGCAATATAGTTAATGGAGACCTTAAGTGAAGTTCTATCATTTCTGTGCTTTATAAAGTTGCTTCCTGTTTTAGTTCAAAAGCATTTATGTAACATGCATAACCAGGTCTTGAACCCCATGTCAAGACCTCTGTGAGTGTAGCAGTCCTAACTGTCCACTTGGGTAAATGGTCTCCAACTATCTCCATTGGCATACTAGCGTTGATGGATTCTAGAGACCAGAAGCTTGGTAGACTGGCAAGAGAAGACCGCATATGAAGTCTAAACCCTTTGTTCTCCCTTCTTTGTTTAATTTGGCAAGCTTACAGAAACAAATGGTTCTTCTGAATTCTACTCTTATTGGGTCCCAGAGAGTAAGGAGTTGCCACTTATGTTGAGAACTTCTCAACACATTGAGAGACAGCTGCATTTCTTGGGTAAGGGTTACAGTCTGTCTACTGTTTGTGTCTCTGTTAGGTGTGGGTGGAGCTTGTTAAGTCCATCACAGGGGAGATTTATCTAGCGGAGATGCAGCAAATATGTGTTAGGTATTATTATTAAGAGCTAGTTTGCTCCAATTCTAAGCCATGCTAAGTGCTGAAGAACAATTTATATTGCCAGCTACAATAGTAATACTGGGAGCTTACTGAGGTGACAGAGTAATCTTGTTAGCTATACTACTTTTCTATATTGAAAACATAAAGTACTCTGCATCGAATCATATAATCTACATTTTCCCTTTCTCTCTTTAATTTGATTATGAACTATTACTATGCTTTGCCATAAAATATGAAAGTTTTACATTTTGATAGTTTTTCAAACACTGATTTTATTTTCTGTGCAAATACTTCATATCTTTCCAGCATAATTATTTAGCAGCCTTTTCGGGTTAATTATTGTCATTAACAATATGAGTCCTATGAGGGAATATCAATTAAAATATGCACAGCTGAACTTCCAAATGAGTAAATAATTTAGTTTTGGAAAATGACTGGAAACAGCAGGGTAACAGTCAAAAGGGGAACAATTATTTTAATGCTTATTTGACAAATGAGTCATTTTTACAGCAAATTAGATTCTTATCATAGCACCCCTACTGGTTACCACAGGAAAGCTGTTAACATGAGTTTTTAAAATAAAAGCTGTTAAGTTATGCTTGCAAAGTTAAGGAAATCATTTGTATGATGAAAAGGTGATTAGGATATGCATTGTTAGCTGATGGAATACTGCCACTGGGATCTAATTAGGGCCATAAATCACGCAAAATGATGTGTGTATATAGGGCTTGAAACATCAGAGTGATGTGTGCCATTGACAGTGAGATGGATGACTTCCCCCACCTCTGACTTTCATGGCTGTCCTTGTCTTTGTGCTGGCCAGACCCTAAAGTCCTACTTGAAGTAGGATGGAGACTGAGCCATGGGAATTTCCCACTTGTAAAGGATGCCGTGAAGGTCTCCAAGATGGACTGTCATTTTTTCCCATTAGGAAAAAGCTCAGGAAAACCAGAATGGTGGCCTTCAGGATAAATAGCTTTGAGATGAGTTCCAACTTGTGCTTTGTCAGCTTAACTTACTTTTTAAAATTTATTTTTGACTCAGTAATTTTTAGAAGGGAAGAAGAAAGGAAACAAGGATGAGAGAAAGAAGGATGAAGGAGAGAAGAAGGAAAGAAGGAAGGAAAGAAAGGAAAGGAGAAAGAAAGGAGAAAAGGAAGGAAGGAAAGAAGCAAGGAAAAAAGGAAGGAAGGAAAGAGGAAAGTAAAGAAGAAAGGAAGGAAGGAAGGAGGGAAGGAAGGAAGAAAAAAGGCAGGCATTTACAGAACCCATGTATTATTTCCAAGATATAAATAGTACTTACTCTAGGCCTCATATCTTGAGTTCAACCCAGAGTTGAGGCAAAGCCTATTTGTAGAGTTTTTGGAGTTCTGAAAGTAGATACACACATGCATCATTTTCTAGCTTTTACTCATGTGTTTGAATTGCTTACCCCATCACGCCATGGACATCATTCTGTGTCAAAGATTGAAATCACTTTTCTTGACCTGTGTGGGAAGTTGAGTGGAGTAAACTGGACAGAGGCTGCCTACTAGTCATAAAAATCAGGCTCCAAGAAATGTTCTAGGGAATCAGACCCCCCGCCAAATTATCTAGGCCAATCCCAGACCTGTAGTGTCAGCATCATCACAGGACTTGTTAGGAATGCATTCTCAGGCCCCACTCCAGAACTACTGAGTCAGAATCTCTGGGGTTGAGGCCCAGCCATCTGTGTTTTCACAGATTCTTTAGTTGATCCTGATGCATGCTCAAGTTTGAGAAGCACTGATCTAGGCTAGTCCCTGGAAGATCTAAACTGACACTAATTCTTTCAGATGATTATAAAAATTATTCCAAGACCTCATCAGGACTTAAGTGCCCTTATGAGACATCAACCCTAATACACTTCACTTCCCTCTGCTGTTTACTGCTAACTATAGGTGTGACCATACATCTTTAGCTTAATGTTTCAGGGTCTAAACTTTTCATGGGGGAAACAAGGGAGGAAACTTTGCCTACAAGGAGGCAGGGTTTTGGACTGATTAACTTGCAGCTCTGTTACAAGTTAAAAGTTCTTGATTTGTCATTTTGAGTATGGTTGGGAAGATTACAACACAGCAAGAATACATATCAAGAGACACTTTCATTACAGTTTTTTTGAACTCTCTAAAAATTGTCGCTCTGACTTATTTCCCCCTTGTGAATTTTCTGTAGAGAGACCTTAACTTCAGGCTCTGATCTTTGCTTGGTAAACATCTACACTTCAAGTTTAAAGAGTTTACTTTCAAGGAGGACACACTTATATCAGCTTTTTGAGAGCTCTTAGCCTTGGAACTAAGTAGCTCTGTTCCTCCCTCCTCACATTGTCCCACCCAGTGGGATTTTGACTTCATCCCTTTCTCATCATTGAAAAACATGATGCTTGTGTCTGTCTTGAAATTCGGTCCAAATCACGTTCTTTTGTTATGAGCTTTTGCCTCCCACCTAATGCTAGACTTGAGTAGTTTCTGTGAACTATTTTGTGTTGACGGAATGAACTTCCCCACCCAAAAATTTCACTAAACCAGTTCTGCAGAAGCTCCTGGCTCATTGAGATGGGGTTGAGAGATGGGGATGAGGGAATGGAGGGGTCAAGTGAGGTGTATAAAATTTTTAGCGGCTGCTAACCTGGGGGAGGCAGGGATGCAAGAGAGAAAAATTTATCAAGGCCCCAGCAGAAGAAGGTGGACATGGGGTAACATTTTGGAAATGCTTATTTCGGGGAGCAAAGTTTAGGAGTATCTAACTCATGTCTAATTTTGCCTTGAGGAAGGCCATGAAGATCATCTTTATTTGAGCTTCCAAGAGGTGTCACTTCTCTCACATGACCTCTCTATAGCTACCACTATTTTCCCCAATGTCTTAAAAAGAAAAAAACAAACTATTTTTCAAAAGAATCAATGTGTTTCTAGTTAGCTAGCACAGCATCAGCTAGTCAAAGACTTTTATTTCACAGATGGGGAACTAGACAAAATGAAGGCCACATGGCTGGGCATAAACTAGGCTGTCTGACTCATGGCTCAGTGTATCACAGGGGCTTCCAGCACCTGGCAAGACCCCATGGTCACCATCTGTATTAGTCAGTGTTCTTCAGAGAAACAGAATCAATGGGATATAGAGAGATACATATTAGAAGAGATTTATTATAAGAATTGGCTCATGCAGTTATGGAGGCTAAGAAACCTCACTATCTGCTGTCTGCAAGCTGGAAAACCAGGAAAGCTGGTAGTGTCATTCAGTCTTAGCTGAGTCCCAAAAACCTGAGAACCAGGAATGCCGATTCCTGAGGGCAGGAGGAGATGGGTATCCCAGCTCAAGCAGGGAAAGCAAATTCACCCTTCCTCCTGACTAGTCAGGTCCTGTTTAGTCACGTCCTCACTGGATTGGATGATGCCCACCTATATTGGTGAAAGGAATCTTCTTTACTCTGTCTGCTGATTAAAATGTTGATTTCTTCCAATCACCCTCACAGATATATTTAGAAATAATATTTTACCAGCTATCTAGGCATCCCTTAGCCCAGTCAAGTTGAAACACTACACCTAACTATCACGCAATCATAGTAAGTATCATTTAGATGATTGAATCCCTAGAACAGCCCTAGAAGGTAGTTCTCACCACACAGAAGAGGGACTGAGGTTTAGCGATCTTATAGAACTCTCCCTTTGTCACACAGCTGGTGGACTATAGAGCCTGGACTTTGACACTCTCTAATGACCCTAAAGCCTGTTCATGGGACTGCGTCATTGTGTGTCCATGTGGATGATGGCTTCTAGATAAAATGAGCATCACAATTCGTTTTCTCAATTTTTCTGTTAATTTCTAGGCCTCATACTTTAGAATATATATGCTCGATCATGACTAGTAGAATGTGAAGGAACAATTTTAAGGACAAGAGTTGTAGAAATTCATACAATTAAAGATTAGTCCAGTTAGAACTCCTTGTATGTACATAAATAAAGGTAATTTTAAAGACTCAGTTCTTCCTCATCCCCCAGGAGATTTTCCCCACAGAAAGGACCCTTAGAGGTTCCATGTTTCTACATTTGCAGCATTCTTCACTTACTCTGGCTTTCTTTGGAAGGGATCTGACATAGCCACATATATTTAGTATTTTACACAGGATCCTGCTTTGACAGGGAAGTCAGAATTCACAGATAATTCTGGTTTATGTTAAAACATGGACTACTGTTAGAATTGTGTTAATTTTCAGCACCCCAGGCAGACTGAACCACATCCACTCTAAAGACCTTGCAGACAGAGGTAGTGCTCTGGCAGCAGCTCAAGAAACCAATAAACACTGGGAGAGACATGATTTGGATTTGAGGAAGCCATTCAAGGCTAGGGCCTTAGAGTGGCCATGAGAAGGACTGTGTCCCTCAGTGTCGTTCTGCTTCTTGGCTCTTGCTATCAATTTCTGCTCAACTCAGGCCACACCTCCCCCATGGAGACTTCCAAGATCATATGAACACTATGACCAAAGTATTGGAATTCTTTTTTCCTTTTGTTTCTCCCCTTCCTCCTCTCCTTTCTTCCCTCTTCTCTTCCTTCCTCTCCTCCTTTCCTTCCTTCCTGCCTCTTCCCTTCCTTCCCTCCTCCTTTCCTTCCTTCTCTCCTTCCCTTCCTTCCCTTCCTTTCTACTTCCCTTCCCCTTCTCCTTCCTTCCTTTCTTCCTTCCTTTCTTCCCTCCCTCCCTTCCCCTTCCTTCCTTCCTTCCCTCCTTCCTTCCCTCCCTCCTTCCCTCCCTTCTCCTTCCCCTTCTCCTTCTCCTTCCTTGCTTCCTTCCTTCCCTCCCTCCCTCCACCCTTCCTTCCTTCCCTCCTCCCTTCCTTCCTTCTCTACTCCCTTCCTTCCTCTCTTCCCTCTCCCTTCCTACTGTCTTTCCTTTCCTTTTGCCCAGTTTCTGGTTTTGTCTCTTCTCTTTCTCTTTTTCCCGCTTTCTTAATTTCATTGGGCTTTCAAGAATTTCTTGTTTTTAAAATTCCACACTGAAGAAATAGTTTGTCCCTGCATAAACAGCCCCAGCGATGAGAGTTCAGCCCACGAGAGGTGGAGCTGTTGGTATGGGTCCACTAATGAACAGTTTAATTATGAGAGAACCCATTACACTAAGAGTGTCTCAGTGGTCCAGACGAGTGAATGCTGGCTGATGTTTGGAGTGAAGCAGACATGTCCACTGGGTGACCCCCATCTGTAGTGGATGGTCTGTGTGTAGTGGATGGTCTGTGTGTGTGACTTTCTGGAGATTTACATTGGATGGTCTCTTTTAGATCCTGGAAATTATATTTATACAACTTCCTAAACATTACTTTCATAATCCCAAGCATGGTACATCCATGTTCCCAGTGCTTTTTAGAACGATGATACCTAGAGTCAGTGTATGTCCCCTTCAGCTCTGAAATCACTTCTTTTTGGCACTTTCCCTTTCCTTCTTTTAGCCCTTTCTGGTTTTCAGCATTTTCATGTCCTAGCCAACCAGAACCTTCCCTGGCATAATTAGCCCTATTGCCCTTGCCGGTGTCTCCCAGGTAATCAAAACTTATCTGTCTTACTTTTTTGTCCTCAAAGTCCTAATCAGTAACTAAAACCAATATGACAAATCAATCACTATGCACTGTGAATGCCTGGTTGCCATTAATTAGCAACACACTACATTTTAAGGAACTGCTACAACAGATTCCTTGGCAATTCAAGAGTAAAGGGATTTTTCAGCATGCAAAAGCCTTTATACAATTTCAGGATTATAGAGTATACCATCTGGGCTGCCATATTATTTTACCTAATTGCTAGGATTGACCTCAGTGACATGCTATTGTTTGCTGGTTTTGTTTCCTGCTAGATGGCACCTGTTTCAATGTAAGAGTCAAAGCAATTTCAATTCAGCCTTGTTGGAAAGATTTTTAAAGAACATCAGAGCAGCCTTTGAGGTAGCTGAAAACCTCCATGGAGGTTGGATGTTCATACTGGCAGTGCCCCTGGATTGGCCCCAGGGTTTCCAGTGTATATGACATTAGGATGGGTGAGGGTGCCCTTGATTTTCTGCTCTAGGAAAAGCAAGAGGTCATCCATTATGCTAATGTGTATGGCACCTCTTATTGATTTTGAGTATCAGTGGTTACATTCTCACATGTGGATTCGTGAGACATTTTAGAATTTGTAGCTAACAGGCATATATGAGTATAGGGACTAGGAATAGAAGCAGAATGAATATTAATTATTGAATACTGCAGAGGCCATTTCTTACCCTTTGCAGTCAATCAATCAATTAATCAAACAATCCACACATCTTGATAGAACACTCATTTCAGAAAACTCAAGGTGATGTAAAGCCATGTGCATACTAGAAGCAAGTGTCAGATACTGTTCTTATCTTCAAGGACCTCATAATATGATGAGTACAGGAATTCCCAAACAAGTATGGTGTGAGGTGGGATTAAAAAGGCAGTGGACACTCATTAGAATCACCAGATGTCTTAGTTTGTGTTGCTGTAAAAGAATACCTGCAGCTGGGTAATTCATAAAGAAAAGAGGTTTATTTAGTTCATGGTTCTGCAGGCTATACAAGAAGCATGACACTGGCATCTGTTCAGCTTCTGGTGAGGGCTTCTGTGCTATGTGAAAATAAGGTGGAGAAGGTCAAAGGGGAAACAGGTACTCAGAAAGAGAAACTAAAAGCCGTGGGGTGTTCTGGCTTTATAACAACCCACTCTTGTGGGAACTAATTTATTTTGCTGAGAACCCATCCAGTCTCACAAGAATGAGAACTTACTCACTATTGTGAGAAAGCCCCCCCAACTCATTCAAGAGGGATCCACGCCCATGACCCAAAGGCCCCCACTAGATCCCACCATCTCAACATCACCACTCTGGGGATCAAATTTTGACATGAGATTTGGTGAGGACAAACAAGCCACATCCAAAACACAGCACCTGAAGAGCTTTTTTTCAGACTATAGCTGCCTTGGATAAAATCAACAGAAGCAAAGACTCCCTGACATCTTTACTCTGAAAGCACTTCTCAAGTAATTCTGAGGCACACCTCTATTTAAGGCCCATGGGTGAATGAGATAAGGTGCACAGTCACGTGAAAGGTTAAATAGCAACATGGATCATAGGACAGACTGCCTGGTGCTCTGTGAAGGTCAGTGAAAGCCCATGGATCCAGCTGTCTGAAGGCCTTGGAGACAAGAGGTTTGAGTTGGAGTTTGAAGGACAGGTAGGGGTAGGCTTCAAACAGAATCAAGATAGAAGAAATACATTTCTTCCTCTTTATTATTCATTATTATTTCTCAAATTTGTTGAGTCACTAAAATTGACATTTTATATTTTCAAAAAGGCAAATCCCCAGCTCTATCCCAGAGCAATAGGATCAAGTTTTCTCAAAGCAGATTCCGGGAAATTATATTTTAAACAACTGCCCAGGTAATTCTGGTAGTTAAGCAATTTTGCCAAGTACTGCCCTTTATCTTGACTGCAGGAATCTTATTAAGATTTTCAGATTGTGTCTGAGAAGCAGGACGTAAAGCAATATGGTATGAAGACTTCACTCAAGAGTCGTAGGGATCATCATGGGAGGATTATGAGGGCTTACAATATGAGAAGTCTTCCATGCCAATTCATAAATTTTGAATTTTGTAGATAAAAGAGTGCCTTTAAACTTTGAGCAAGGGAAGGTCAAGATAATTTATTATTGTGCGGTAGAGTTTGAGTGACTAGTCTGATAGAGACTCCAACTGAAGGGACGGGAAGCAGGAGAAAGAGGCTTGGATACCTCAAATCAGTGTGCGAAGATATCTGCTTTATTGTGGAGTGAAGAGCCCACAAAAGAACTGCAGATGTCCTAAGACACAGGATGGAACTCATAGGCAGAGGGTCAACAATGGAATAAGCACAGTTGCTTTCCTTTCCCATCCTGTGTAGAGCCCTACAGGGAACTGAGCACAGTTGGACACTCTATGGGTCATGCTCCAGGAGAGGAACTCTGATCTCTTGTTTCTTTCCCTTTTTATAGGGATTTTGGGAGTAGAGAGACCCTCACCAAGAGTCTGAGAATGGTTGAAGGTGCCGTGCTAGGGGCATCTTGGAGTTAATATCAGCTGCTTAGAGGAGTGACACACCTGTGTGAATAGCACCTGGAGACTTAGTGGCACGACAAAACTGTTGGGAACACGGGGAGCCACTGGACTAGCTAGCTCTTTCAAGCAGTCCAGAAAGAGCCGCCAGGGATACCTATTTTTTTGCTCCTTGAGTAGCCACCCAAGTTTGGGAAGGGATGGTGGCTTGGGAATGGAGAGTATACTTTTTCTCTAGTACTTGTCCTTAATCCAAATGTTGTGCGGTTCTGTAAAGGAACAATTAAAAGAGAAAAATTTCCAGGAAATCATTTGATGAAAGTCCCTCTTCCGTCATGGGTATTTCTACAGTTGAGACAATTTCTGAGTGTTTTTAATTACAGGAGTCCACACCTTCAACTAAGCTACTCTTCAAATTCCTTCTCAGGCAAACTCCTCACTTTGTAAATAAACTTGTAGTCACGTTTACATGGAAGTATTTAATATATTGGTGTCATTTCTGGAGATTGCGGCAAAAGAAAATAGACAGGATCTTCTCCTGTCAGTTAGGATTGTGTTCAGTTGCATGCAGCAGAAAGCTGGATTTCAGTGGCTTAAACATATTAGAAGTTTGATTTTCTTACTCAACAAGAAGGTCAGAAGTGAGTGACTGCTGAAGTTGATTCAGAGCCTCTACAGTGTCAAGGATTATATCTCTGAGGTCCACTTGGTTGGCCTTTCTCTTACGGTCTGCGGCAGGTCCAGCCATACAGTGGTGTTCAAGGCAGGAGTGGGTAAAGGGAGAGGAGACACATTGGCACTATGATCAGAAGAGTAAAAGCAGGAAGGAGCCTCCACCTCCCACACTGAGGGTCCCAACCCTCAGTCCAGACCTGGGCACACAGTCACCCTGCCTTCAGTGAAGGTTGAGGAAATGAGTTCTTTCTCTTTCCAGGCTTCATGGAGGGAAGTGGTAAGGAAGAAGGAATGGGAAATGACTTCTGAGTTGCCAAATATTAGTGTCTGCCTTACCAATCAGGCTCAATAAACTAGAGCAGCGATTCTCAACCTTGGCTGCACATTTGAATCAGCCAAGGGAGCTTTAAAAATCCTAAAGCATGAACCACACCCCAGACAAATTTCATTCCAGTCTCTGGGGTTGGGATACATGCCATTTTTAAAAGCTCCTTAGTGAGTGCAGTGTGCAGTGAAGATTGAGAACCTCTGGTCTAGCCCTCCCGCAAGGGTATTTTTTAACATGTTCTCCAGATAATATTGATGCAGGTGATCCCCTTTTGAAAAAACACTGTTAAACTCTCATTCACTGACAAATTAATTAATTAATTAATTTATTTATTTATTCAGACATATGTACTGAATGCCTTCCACGTTTATGGCTACTGGAGAAGAGTAGGAATGGATTTATGCTTTACGCTCTTCAATTACCTCCAATATCTTCAGATTGTATAGGGCTTTAAAATGAAAAGAAAACACTTTTTGAATGCACTATCTCATTTAAACTGCAGAGCAAGACTATGAGGCATTATGATTTCAGTTTAAGAGCTGAAGAAACTTGATACTTAAGGAGGCGGAGTGAGCTGCTCCAAGTCACTTAGCTTTGAGTTTATGTGTGAAAGAAGTGTCACTGGGAAAGGGGTTTTCAGACTCCACATTCGATGCTCTATCCACTGGAAGACAAAACCCATGCATATACTACAGTTAAGTCATTGCACAAACTGAAATATATTTTGCAAATGTACCCAAAGTTAATGAGGTAGAAATACGAAAGATAGCAAACATTGATTGACCAAGTATTATCTAAAAACAATGTTCTCAGTGCCATATTATATGCATTCACTCATTGGAATTTCATAACAAGTCTATTGGAGAAGTATTTATTTTCACTTTGCTCACAAGGAAACTGGATGTTTAATTACTTGTCCAAGGTCACAGTATTAGTAAGAAGAGAAGATAGGATTTGAACCCATGCATCTGGTTTCAAACCTTCACTCTTAACTCAGAGCTGCCTTGTACAGTTGAGCAGGTTTTTCACTGCCTAAAGAGGTTCAGCTTAGAGGGCTAGTGGGAACTGAAATTCAGCCCAAGCTCAGTTCACCAAGTCTCTACTCTGGCACAGGTATATTTGCTATTACAGGAACAGTGTTTCTGTAATTCCCATATAGGCAACCTGTGGACTATGTGATTTTCAGGCTTCACCATTACCTATGTTGCCGTTCTGTACATGACTTGATTTCATTCATTCCTCAAGTTGCTCATCCACTGACTCATTCACAAGTATCTGTGGGGAGCTTTCAGGGTTTATGCCCAGTTCTAGGAAATCTTCAGGAGATGGTGACCAACACAGGCTCCAGGCCTTTCCTGATTATAAATGTGCATCATACTCATTAGATTTTATTAGCCAATGGTCATAAATCACTATCTACACATAGCAAGAAATCAGAGAGTTCAGAATTATGATGAAAAGCAACAATCTCCCACCCTGCACCTGCACCCTCAGCCCTACTATGGAGGTTCCTTTGACTGTGGATTTAGACTTGCTAATTCATAAAACATCCTGTACCTCAAAGATGCTCTCAGGCTGTCTACCCAAGTCCTGTTTGACCAAGGGAAATCAATGGGGTTTAATCAGAATGCATAGCTCTAGTTTCCCCTGTGCAGGCGGGGCCTCAGAAACTTTAAAAGATTAAAATACACTATTACTTTCTATCTGTCTTTTTCTTCACCCTATCCTTCCCTCTCTTCTTTTCTCTATCGTTGCTGTATACTTTGCACCTAGGATGGTGTTGAGCAGATGGTAGGCATTTAATAAACATTTGTGAATGAGTAGAAGAATGAGTAAATGCGTGGCTAATGTTTTTGTAGCACCCAATGTTAAGAGCGCTTTTCATATAGCTAATCTCATTCAATCTTAATAACAAGCTATGAACTTAATCGTATCACTAATTTGAATCCATCATATGTATATACGCAAATTGTGTTTCAATCACATACAATAACTTTTCCAGATGGTAAAATGGTAGACAAGATGCCTGAACTGATCCTCCACTGAAAACAAAATATGCAGAATAAAATTTTAAGAAATATTTCTATAATTTTTTCATGAGCTTGCAAGAAAGTAAGGAATACTCAGACCAAAAATTGGGTGAAAATAGGAGCCCAGAGAGGTAGTAAAGTCCAGTTACTGACATGAGGTCACTTTTCTGGGTAAAACTGAGTGTAGTTTTTGAGGCCTCATGGGGCTTAATAAGATTTGGAAGACAAAGCTCACGACCAACTAGAAGTAGGAATCTAATAGAAGACCCTCTGGAAAGCTGGGGCTCCGTGAGACTATACTCTCAGTGCCAAGATGCATTAAAAATAAAACAACCTCTCAGGTCATTCAGGGGACCTCAAAACAAACTGTCACAAACCTTGGCACTGAACTAATAAGGGAAAAAATTTCCTTGAAAATCGATAACCATAAGCCATTTCTCATGAAGCTTTACAGATCAAATTGATATCACCTCAGTGGCCTAAAAACTCTCAAGCTGATGAAATTAAAAAAAAAAATTTCCAGTAGTGGTAATGTTTCCATTCACTGAGAGAACAAATATAAATCATTATTTGAAAATTTCATCTTAATTCTAGGGCTCAAAATTTTTTCACAGGTAAAATTCTGAGAGTAATTAGCTGTTTACAGTCAAAAATCATTAAGTAAAGTTTACAAAGAAGACATTAGCAAGAGCCAGCAGAAACAACAGATAGCACAGCAAGACCTTTAAAAAACCTTCAGATTTTGGAAAGATCCACCACAGAATACAGAATAATATCTTTTATAAGATGAAATAAAATATTACTAAAGAGTAAGCAGATTGGTAAAAAGAATTTCTAGAAGTAAGAAATATAATAATATTCTAATGACCATTTTACACTGAATGTCATAACTGACACATTTTTTATACCATTTCCATTATAAGGTCTTAATCTGTGTGAAACATTCTGTTGATACAATATTTGGTTAAGGCAACTCCATTTTTTTTTTTTTTTTTTTTTTTTTGAGACGGAGTCTCGCTCTGTCGCCCAGGCTGGAGTGCAGTGGTGCAATCTCGGCTCACTGCAAGCTCCGCCTCCCGGGTTCACGCCATTCTCCTGCCTCAGCCTCCCGAGTAGCTGGGACTACAGGCGCCCGCCACTGCGCCCGGCTAATTTTTTGTGGCAACTCCATTTTTTTAGCTAACATTTCCATTTAGCTATAAATTCATACATGAACACTACACTCTCCAACCATGGTGAGAACTTATGCATGGTCTCAGTTAATGACTTGATGATAGTTCCTGGGAGGTAATTCAGGATGTGAATGTTTATTCACTTACAAGACGGTGGTAGTAATACCATCTTCACAGTTTTGTTCTGAGTAGAGTGCAGTGATTAAGACTTTGCATACTGGAGTCAGACCGACTGGGCTCATATTCTGTCTCTATTACTTACTAGCTGTGTGACCTTCAGCAAGTTTTAAAATCTCTCTGTGCCTTGGTTCCCTCATTCGCAAAAAAGGGGATAATGATAGTACATGCCTCACAATGCTGTTGAAGGGCCAAGTGAGATAATGAATAAAAAGTGCTTTGACGTAGTGATCACACAATAGAAGCTAATGGCTATTGAGATTATATAGACTATGTAGTGCCTGGTACATAGAGGCAGTCCAAAAATGATATTCTATTATATATTATTATTCTTAATCAGACATTGTTGGAATTCATTTTGTTAAGGATGTGTCTATTAATTTTAAGCTGGAAGGTTTCTTCCAGTTCAATTAGTCTAATTGTCTAACTTCACAGGCAAAAAAACTCCAGAGAGGTTGAGTTTGTATCAGAAAGAGGCTTCTTGGCTTCTAGATCTGTGGAAACGGCAATGAAGGAGAGGGAACAAAATGTAAGGATTTTATTGGTGGTTGAATTAAACCTTTATTTCTCTGCAATAAAAAGACAAATTTGTGTCTCAGTTGGGTTTTTCTCTTATTGGGGCAGGACTGTCAATGGGACTGGCTGGAACTGCGGGAAAGACGCAGGGGTTTTAGAGGTGCTGAATATGTGAGCTGCTGTCAACTGGGAGTATGACTTAAATGTGGCTGGATATTGAGCCTAGTTCAAAGAATTGCAGGCAAGACTGGGCTTTGAGAAAAGATTAAACAGAAAGAAGAAGTTGATGAGAGACTGGGGAAAGGGAGGTAGAGGAGGAAGGGCGAGGTGGTGGAGAAAGGAGAGAATGTAGAAGAGGAATAAAAAGGTTTAGACATTTTATATTAGATGAAGATTACCTCTGTAATTTATTAATATTATTTAAGTCATCCCATTTTCATTTTCTTCTAGCGGCTGAGCATATAGTTGTTTTGAGTTTGAATGGATTGTAAAATATATCCCAAAGCAATATGGAAAACTCCTCTATCATGACACAATTTAAGTCTCTGCTCAAAAAAATGGTATAATTTTTTTTGTAGAAGATATCTGCTATGGTTAAGGGATATAAATGCCTCCAGAAAACAGTTTTTGAGGTTTTTGTTTTAAAAAAATATCACTAAGACAGTTCACAAGGCTGAGAGATCTAACCGTATTTTGCTAAGGTAGATGAGAGCTTTATGTAACTAATTAAGTCCTCTATAGAAATTAGTTTTAGCAAGTTCTGCCAGATGCCCTTATTGGATATGGCTGAATGGGGATTAGGAAAGTTGGGACAAAAATGAATAAAGTGAAAACTTAGCTACTTGTAGTTGTAGAGAAACAAAAAAAGCAAGCTTGCATACTCTCTATTGCCACATGAAAAAAAAAGAAGAGGCTTTGAGCACTGAATTCATTCCATTAGCCTGGATGAGGTGCATAGAATATCTGTTAGTGGTACAGAAAGAGAATATATGGGTGTTAGCAAGACCCACAGGGCTATTTCAATTCAAAGAAACTCAGAAGTTTTCAACAAATTGCTGAGAAGGGATTTTGGTGCCAAGCTTAGCAATTCAGACAAGGCAATTTAAAAAAAGCTAAGAATTTGTGGAGAAGGTACTTAGTTGTACTTTAGATGTTCGTTTCTTTAAAAGTTGATATAAAATATAATCTTTGTGATGATTCATTTAAACATGGCTATTCGTGTCACACATATGGAAGACAATTCTCTTTCTACTTAGAATTTTCATTCTGAAGGAATTTATAGTAGAGGACAAGGAAACGTATTATTAGGTAACTGCAAGTGTAGCTATTTTTGATGTGTCCATGGTAGAGAAAATGAGTTAGTAAAGAGGCCTAATAAGTCTCTAAAGAGAAAGGTGTTAGTGGAGATCTACTTTTGAATGACAGGCAAAGCCAAAGTGTTTATTATTTAGATCAGGTGACTGTAGCAGGACTGCCACTTGGTGGCAGCATACTTAAAATGTGCCTACAAATTTTTGAGGGGGGTGATGAATAAAGTTCTTTTAAAAGTTGAAACTGTGAAATAAAGGTTATGAAGTGACAAAAACATTGTAGCAGTAGTGCTTGAATGGCTTAAACACAGCCAAGAAAATATAAAGTATCTCTTGTACTACTAAGAAGGAACACAAGGCTGGAAGAGATTTCTTGCTATATTCTGTCTAGATCTTTAAATTGTGTCTGTTTACTTTGGGGTTTTGCCTCAAATTTTTAATTTTGCATATCTATAGGTCTTACATTTGAGTTACTTAAAAAGTTGTCACTTTTCTTCCTTTTATAGAAGGGTAGGGAGAAAATAAAACTTGAGTTATGATTAATCAACCTTTTGTGGACCAGGGGAAATTATTCTCTCTTTTGGTACTTTAATCACTGAATAACAGAATTTAAGTGAAGAAAAAACATGAATATTTACTTTACTTTCCTCTAGAGAAGAAAAATATTTCAATGTTGCTTGTTTTTGTTTGTTCTTAACATGGAAATCCATGAGTTGAACTAAATAAACTATTAGCTTGTTTTAGGCTTAGCTCAAAGCATATTTTGTTGTTTCATACATTTCTGGTTCAATAATATGAGAAAAATATATAAGGTTAATACTGACTGAATCAATTTATGACACTGGGCCTAAATTTTGGTGAAACAATATTTCAGTTGGTGACTTTACTGAAAATGTTAATATTCGCGTTTGCTGTATTTTGTCCTAGCTTGTATTGTTAGTTTGGTAGACTTAAGTCCATTTTATGAAATAACATGAATGTTGAAAATATAAATATAGAGCTATAAAAACACCTTTAATTTACTATGTCCTGAAAAACATGATTTTAGTTTTGCTGGCATTTATCAGAATGTACTTAGTGCCTCTCAGCCTTTTTGTCCACTGTACCACGTGATGCATCTCCAAGTTTACTGGGCTCATTTAGTTCCTCCTCACCCTTTGATGAAGGTGAGCCTGAGGTGCAGAGTATCAACGCCTGGCTCACAGACAGCCACCTCCTTCCTGGGGCAACAGGGTCGGGTTGACAAATTCTGTTCACAAATCAAGCATGGAATTATTATCTAGAGCACATAGTTGGATGATGATTTGTTATGTCTTGAGAACCTACCGTACAACGTAAGTATCTCACAATAGAGTAAAAACCTGAAAACTCTCTTATCTTCTGAGATCAAGACATTGTGCCTTAGTGACAAATGCCCTCTAAAATAGCAGGGAAAAATGATTATTTAAAGCCAATGCTGGCTTTGGCTTCTTCTGTCTTTTGTGTGGGGTGGGGTGGCTTAATTCCCCTAGCTGAGCCTGATGGGGAGGCAGGAAGAGGGAGGCCTGGAGCAGATTTTACAGTATGTGCAGAGATTTGGGGTCTGACAGGGTCTGGCATGGGGCAGGGGCTACAGACAGTGGAGTTATTCTGCAAAACAAAATGAAAGGATTCTGGGGGTCACTAGAGATGGGGGGAGACTGGAAGGAGAGAGGAGAGTAAAGCATCTTGACAGGGTGGCCAAAAAACCTTCAAGCAATGGGGATCTCACGTTCAACTGTGTAATTTGCAACTCTGAGCTGTAAACATCCATTATCGCTACAGATCTTCAGTAAATTCTGCAATAGATACAAATTCTCTGTGTGCATGCTTTTTGGTTTTGTTTTTTTGTTTAAGCTTTGCAGAAATCAAGAACAGTGCTGAATTCCCTACCAGGGTCGATACAAAGGGTAGAGAAGGGTTCAGCCATAGACTCAGGGCTGGTGTGATAGTGAGGGTGATCAGCTCATAGGAGAAGGCCCTCAGGCCAGCAGTGCCCATATAAACCCCAGGGAATGTGCAATCCAATCTTGGGGGTGGGAGTGGGAAGACAGGAAATAGAAGCCCTAAGCTTCAGGTTTCTCTCTCTCTCTCTCTCTGTATGTGTGTGTGTGTGTTTGTGTGCGTGTAGATGGATGGATAGATATGGACAGAAAATTTCCACCAGTATGTGACTGTCACGTGTTAATTAAGAACCCTCACTGTCCTTAGTCCCATGTTAGGTACCGGTAATGGAATAAAAAAGTATAATATAATACTTGGGCCTTTCCCTGAAGAGACCATGAGCCAAGATGAGAAAATTGATTTATCACATGTGATATGGTAGCAATATCACTTTATATTTTCTTGTACAGTAAAAACAGAAAGTGCTGAAATGAAAACAGCTTGAAAAAAAATGGACACAGTACTATCTTTGTGGCTTTCCTCGAAGTAGAATTTGAGTCAGCAAAATGATGGAAAACTTTGTTCAGGGTCATGAATGAGGCTTTGCATCTCTGTAGGACTTGCCTTTTTGCCCGCATTTCCTTAACAAACTCTAGCAAAGCATAATCAGAATTAGCAATCATTTCAGACTGAAGAATGATGACTTAGAGTATCATCTGATACCAACCCAATGATAACAGAGTATCATCTGATACCAACTCAAGTGTATTGGTCACCTTGTTTGGTCAGTCTGTGTCCGTGATTCTTAACAGAGGTGGCACCACCCTCTAAGGGACCTTTGGAATTTTGCAGGAACACTTTCTGGTTGTCACAGTGATCAGCAGCCAGGAGCAGCCTGCAATGTGAAGACAGTCCTGTGGGACAGTCCTAGGCTACAAGGAACTGTCCTGGATCCTGCATGTCTTATAAACATCCTCCTGGACGTCGATGTTTGTAAGTGAGACATTTGTTCATGATTATATTTGAGTTGCTAACCAATATATCTGTATCACTGCATTTGTTGCTGTCACATCCTCAGCAGTTTGCTCTCTGGGGCAAGCATCTGACAACCTCACTGTGTTTTCCTGGGTGGTTGTGTCCCAGCATTTACATGTTGAAATACATATATTTTTAGTATAAAGTACCGATCTTTACTTCTCCTTTATATTATAGCTAGAACATTATATTTAAATTTTTGAATTAGGTATATAGGTAGGTTATGTTATCTTTAAATTTTAGCTTATGATGGGAAGGAAGATGTTTCAAAATATTTGTTAAGAAAGGGGTTGCTACTGATATCTGTGACCAAACTCACAGTGCCCTGGAGGCCACCACTCTCAGGCGAGAGGTTGCCAACAGATGGCTCCCAAGGCCAATTCAGCCTGTAGACATGCTTGGTGTGGGCTCCAGAATATTTTGAAAGGAATTCAGATGTGCTGCCAACATTCAGAACTAGAGATTCTTCAGAAAATGTCTGCATTTCTGACTTCTTGGAAATTCTGACAACCCAGAAATACAGGGCCTATGAATGGTCTTGGTGGCCCCATCCCCTTTGGAGGGACAACAGCTCTCCAATCCAGCATGGTCTTAACCTAGCCAACTTGACTCACTGAAGTGTCTGTCTCGTGCCCATGGATATTTACCTTTTTGACCCTTAGACACAGGGTGACTTGTTAGTAAAGGTGACCTTGCTGCCAGTCATCTCTCTTTGTTCTGCATGGTGTAAGTTGTGCGGAGAAGACTAGAACCCAACTTACTTCATCCACAAGGTAAATGCTCCACTACAAGCCTCTCTCCCCTACCTAATGTACCCAACTACTCCAAGTGGCTTCTGTCCATGGAGATTTGCCCTCACTTGTGGTTCAGGCTTGAGAGGTGTTGCTATTCGTGCCTAGTCTCCTGAGTCATCCTCTCCGCTAGAGCCCGCATAGTTAATACATTTTGTAACTACTTGTCCCCTTTGCTTTTCTTTGTTATACTAATTTGGTGTTTGGGTTTTGAAGTTAACATCAAAAGAAATAAAGCCTGATAGTTAAGAATTACTTTTTAAGCAAGAGGAAAAACACTGCTGAGAAAGGGGGGAGCATGAGAGATACCCTAAAATCATCTGCCATAATTTTCTCCTGCACACGTTTCAGTGAGTGTATTTTCTGGCTGTACAGATGATGAAATAATTAAGGTCTAAAAAGTGGATTGTCTAGAAGGAATTACCAATGTTACCTGTCTGCAATAAAACTAGATGCATTTTGGAATCACATTCGTGGAGTGTAGTGTAATAAGAGGCTCTGAAAGCTTGTGAAGTAAATAATAAGGCAAATTATTTTTTGTTATTTTCTTTCCCAGCCCCCAAACTGGTCTTTGGCCTCTCGTGATGTTTTGTTTCCTTGGAGGCAGGGTTAGTTAGGGGACAGTCCCTCCACTGGTGGAATCCTGCACACAGCAACAGACAGGCTTGGGGAGAGCCTCTCTCTCTGGCCTAAGGAGAGGCCTGGTTGCTGTGGTTGCCAGCACCTCTTGGTTTGCCTATAATAGGTGGCTTAGTCACCTCTGGAGCACACACTCTACCCTACTTGAAAATATAGGAGAGGGGAAAACATGCTGTTAGAGAAGAAGTTAAAACTCCATTTCAATAAATGCCATGGCAGCTCACCACATTCCATGGGATCTTCCTCACTGACCAGGTCTGTTGATCAAGAAATCATTTGTAGTGAGCACGCTGTGTCTTCCTAGGGCCTGTACCAACTCAGGGACTTTCATAAAATAAGCACTTGGTAAGATCTGTGCAAGGAATGAATGGCAATTGAATTTTGGTTCACTCTAATCTACTCTCAGGATATTCATTTTTTCACAGCTTCATTCACTCACTCATTTATTTATCCATTCAACAAATATATGCTAACCATATAGTCCCATGCCAGGTGCTATTCTAGCTGTTGGGGATAGAGTGGTGGATAGGACAGGTTTGTGATCTCACAGATCTATAGTTTAGGGAGAGAGACAGACAACAGACCAGGAAGCAAATACAGATAGGGAGAGGTGCACAGAGGAAAGTAAGACAAGGGGTGTGGGAACAAATGACTGGAGATGGTGCTAATTTGGATTGGGGGGTGGGGCTCAGGGAAGGCTGCAGAGGTGACATGAATGAAATTTGAGAAGATTTAAATAAAAAGAAAGGTCCAAGAATGCAAATTTCTGGGTAGAGTGGTCCAGGGAGGAACACCAGGGAGTGTCCTAAGGTAGAAGTGGGTTTGATGTGTTCAAGGAACCCAGAGAAAGCCAGAGAATCAGGGGGACTGGAATGAAATGAGATGAGAGAAAGACAGGGTGGACCATTGGGAAGGGTCTAACTTACTGCAACTGCAGTAGGAAGCAGTGGAGGCTCAAGGCAGGAAGCATGATGGTGAAATTTATCCTTGTTTAAAATCAATCCAGATTTTAAGTGGATAAACAAATTATCATGTATCCATAGAATGGAATATATGATAGAGAAAACAAATGGGCCATAAATCTGTATTCATAGCAATATGGATAAATCTTAAAAACATATCCTTGAGTGAAAGATGCAAGTCACAGAAGAACAAGGCCAGGCGCAGTGGCTCATGCCTATAATCCCAGCACTTTGGGAGGCCGAGGCAGGTAGATTGCTTGAGGTCCGGAGTTTGAGACCAGCCTGGCCAATATGGTGAAACCCTGTCTCTACTAAAAATACAAAAAAAAAAAAAAAATTAGCCAGGCATGGTGGTGTGTGCCTGTAATTCCAGCTAGTGAAGAGGCTGAGCCCGGAGAATCACTTGAACCCAGGAGGCAGAGGTGGCAGGGAGCCAAGATCACGCCACTGCACTCCAGCCTGAGCAACAGAGTAAGACTCTGTCTCCAAAAAAAAAAAAAAAAAAAAAAAAATTAAAAAGAAAAGTCACAGAAGAAGATACACAACATTATCTCATTTATGTAAAGTTCAAAAGCAGACTGAGGTAAACTATACATTTTGGAGGAGCAATTTGGGTTCACTAAAATATGACAATAAATAGCATCCTTCTTTAGTATTTCCATGTGATATAAATGCAGAGCAAAAGGACTGTGCTGGTAAGAAAATACCTTAAAACTTAGGAGAGTGGACACCCCAGATGAGGGGAATGGAATGAGGTGGGAGGGGAGAAAATGATTGAGAGGTATTTGAATCTCATCTGTGATTTTTCAATTTTACCTTCATAATGCATGTGTTAGTTTCCTCTGGCTGCAGTAACAAATTACTACAGCTTGTTGGTTTGAAACAGTACATATTTATTCTCTCTCAGTTCTGGAGGCCAGAGGTCTGAGATCAGTTTCATGGGACTGAAGTCAAGGTGCTGGTAGGGAAATCTGTTCCTTGCCTCCTCCAGCTTCCTGTGGCTGCCAGCATCCTTGACTGGGGTCTGTATTGCCCCAGTCTCTACCTCTGTGGTCACACTGCTGCTTCCTCTTATGTGTGTGTAATATCCCCCTGCCTTTCTCTCACCAGGACACTTGTGATGCCATTTCAGGCCCTCCAGGTAATCCAGGGTCATCCCTCCAATACAGGATCCTTTCACATCTGCAAAGACCCTTTTTCCAAATGAGATCACATTTACAGGAGCAGGGGTTAAGACATGGATTATCTTTTGGGGGCTTATTTTCAGATGACCACAGTGCATTTATGTGCTTGTTGTATAATTAAAAAGAAAAATTACTTTTTGAAGGGTGAGTGGAAAACAATGCCCCTGGCTGCTGGGCAAAGACTGTGTAGGAGGTGATTGGATTTGTCTAGGTGGGATGGGGCAGCAGCCTGGATTAAGGAGGTGGCAACAGAGATGACAAGAGTGAATGGAATCAAGATACAGTCTGGAGATAGTTTTTAGGAGTGGCTGGTGGGTCAAATGTAGAGAAAGAGGGACATAGGAGGAGACAAGAATGACTTTTAAGTTTATGGCTTGGTAAAGAGAGGTGCCATATGCTGAGTTGAGAAACTCACAGGTAACTTCAGCTACACCATACTTGCCAAATGCTAAATATATTTTCTGCCTTTTGAAAAATGATCAAAATTACTAAACCAAGAGTGTTTAGAATGTTAATAATTGAGTGGTTTCTCATTTGGGGCTATCAAGATCTGGGAAAGAGATTTAGTAGGATCACAAGGAAGACGAAATGTTTAGCCCATGGTTTGCAGAGCACCTAGCTCCTTCAGCAAATTGTGTGACACAACGAAGCATTAGAGACAATGACTGCCTGAATGACAGCAAATGGAAATGAGCCAAATTGGGTTCTGAGGTCTGGGTACGTGGGTGTAACTCCCCTGCACATGATCACTGATATTTGCTGTCTCCATAGTGACTGGAGCTCTTATGTGATAGCTTCCACCTGTGTACACAACTATAACACAAAAGAATATTCTATATGCATCTTTTCACTTTTCCCCCAAATAGCAATAGCACTCTTTATGGAAAACAAACGGTTTTACTTTACAAATACTGCACTGCTCTTCGGCCTACCAGAGACTTGGAGTCAGAAGACACTGGTTGCAGATCTGCCACTTGCCATGTGACCCTGGGCTTGTTACCCAATCTCTCCAGGTCTGTGTTTCCTCCTGGGATTGTGGTGAAGGTCAGAGTATGTGCTCAGTAAATGTCTGATATTACTACTATTACCAGCTTGGTTTCATAGGCTTTGGATGTCTCCTGGTAGTTTACTTTTATTTGGAAATGTTAAAATATAACATTTCCTTTATAATAAAAACAAGCCAAAAATGATTGTTATCCTTTTTTTTTCCCTCTACCCTAGGTAGAGTCTGCCTTTAAAGATTGCTTATAAGTTAACAGTTGTAATATTCTTTCAAAGTCCTTCAAACAGAATTCAACATTTTCTGTTCTAATAGGTATTTTTTTTTTTACTCTGTCCAGATACACTCAACTATAGTTATCTGGAAAATTATTGCAACAACCCACCTGCTTTAGCCAGTGTTCTGTAGATCCCCGAGGCAAAAATGGGGATGATTACTCAGGAGGATTGTCAGGGAACAGTGATATCATCACTTAACTCTTTGCTAGGATTCCTAGTGCAGACTTTACAAACAAATCAACAGAAAGCCTGTGAAATTCCATCTGGTTTGAGATCTCTTTGTTTCTAAAGCTAAATGATGTCCTGATAATCTCTTTGGCAACCATCCCCATTCCCATCCCCAAAATGTTTGTAAAGAAAGCAAATTCAGCAAACAAATTCCATGCAACCATTGCTGTCGTATGAATTACCAAACAAGATCTGGCCAATGTCTGCAAATGAAGAACATCCAAACTAAATTTGTAAACTTCATTTTTATATCATATTTCTAAAAGTTAAGTGGCTGAAATACATAACTAAGGGTTGTTTAAGGATAAAAGACATGGTCACAGGAAGGGCTTGAGCCAGAGCCATCTTGATTTGTTATTCCTGTTTTTTATTGTTTGTTGATTTTCTCTCTTCTAGTGAGATGAGATTGTATTTTCCTTATGAATTTGCTGGCTTTAACAATTTGGTGTCTTTAGCTCCCACCCAGGTACTAACTGAGCTTCCAGGCTACTTCCCCTTTCAGTTACGAGCACTATCCTTCCCCTAGCCATGTGGGTTGGGGCTTCACAATGCAAGCAGGCTCCTCTAACAGGATTGCTTCTTTAAATGAACTCTAGATTTGGCCTTGGAGAGACTTAGCCCCGCCCCATTTCCTCCTGAGACTTATCCCAAGACAGCCCTGATGGAGCCTAAGAATTCAAAGTCCTTCAGGTCATAATTTCTTTTTCCTTCTGTCTAAGGAAACAGAAGCCGTAGATTTAGCTCATGGGTTCTCTAAATGCAGTCCCTAGACCAGTAGCATCAGTATCACCTGGGAACTTACGAGAAAGGCAGATTGTTGCGTGCACCCTAGATCTCCTGAAATCGAAATTCTGGAGTTGGTGCCGGACGCTCTGTGAGTCTAATGCATAGTGAGGTTTGAGAGCCATATGTCTGGTTCAAGCTTGTCCAACACACAGCCCATGGGCCACATGCAGGATGGCTTTGAATGCAACCCAACACAAATTTGTAAACTTTCTTAAAATGTGAGGGGGTTTTTTTTAGTATTTTTTTTTTCTCATCAGCTGTTTTTAGTATATTTTATGTGTGGCCCAAGACAATTGTTCTTCTTCCAGTGTGGCCAGAGAAGCCAAAACATTGGACAGCCCTGATCTAGTTCTTCCAAAAATTCAGAGAAATTCAATCAAAAGTTATGTGTTCTCTCACCTCCTCTCAGTTCTATTTTAGAGATGGTTAAATCAGACAACTTGAGTCAAATGTCGACCAAAATACTTGATTCTGGCAGATATCTGATAAGGCTGTCAGAAATGCCCATCTTGGGGCCTGACCTCAAAACAAGACAAACATCTGGAACCTTTATTTTTGTATCTTCAGCTTGGGGTTGTGGGTGGTAGAGGGGAAAGTAACTATCCTTTTTCTGATGGAAAATATTTAGCTTGAGTGATGTGAAGATTTCAGTAGATCTGTGACAAGATCGAAGACCATAAATTACTTAACAGTGGTTCTACTTCTGTGGGATTATTTGAAGTATCATAATTGCAATTCAGCTTCCTGGCTTTCATTTTTGAGTCTGGAATTCTGTTGGGAGCTATCATAATCACTGAAGAGTATAATATTACAGACTGGGTATAAAAATATCTTTTTAATGACTAGCAAATTAGTGAAATGCCTCAACTTGGGTGGGGAACAAATAGAAGACGCTGTTTTTATGAAGGAAGGGGCAGAAAACTAAATTGTCACCACGTTGTTATTCTTGTTGAATTCTCCACTCCTTAAATTGTCAGTTGATTAGATAGAATTTGTAACACAGTACATCAGTATAAGTGATGAAGGGCTGTGTGGCAGGCAGAGGTGTCTTGGAACTTCTGCAGTTGTGGTTTGGTTTGAATTTTAGCAGGCACAGGCTGAAAATTAACATCAGGTGAGTCATTATATTGATCCCAGGTGTACAGTTCTACGGGCTCTTCTCACCTGACCAGGACAGTAGCAACAGGGCTTGTAGACCAAAAACATTTAAAAAATTAAAAATAAGCTTTCTAAAACACTAGGTTAGTGGGGCCCCATTACAATATTCCCCTGTAAATCAGACAATTACTTGCTGCACATATTTTCCAGTTTGTTATAACTTCTCTAATAGTTAACCTAAGGAGTTATAAATTCTGCTTGTGGATCAAAATCACAGTCTGCTTGTGTAGATTTATATTTCAAAATAGCATGTGTTCTGTTCACAGCAAAGGCAGAGCAGGTTCTGCCAAGTTTGTAAGCTCACAGGTTTAGAGTTTTTGAAACCCCAAATTGAAATTCTTGTGGTATCAAGTCCATTTTCAAAAGCAGCTTAGAGTCTGAAGAGATGGCTCTTGACATCAATTAACTCTTTTTGAACCAAGGCTTTAGTGAATTAATTTTAAACCGAACCGCAGATGTAGCATAGTTCTTTTCTAGTACGCAAGCATTCAAAAGTGCAGGGTCAAACACACCTAATTAACTCATGCAGTGCATTTGAAGGTTTATCGAGTCTGCATTCACTTTATAAAACATCAAAAATAATATATACAAAACATGTCTCATGTTCAGTGAGTCAAGGACAAGCAAGTAAGAATTTATTGTAAAGCTCACACAATGCTGTCTGTATGAACTTTTAACCCACTGTGCCTATGCCTTGTGAATATTTATTCAAGGAAGAGACTCTGCTCACAGCAAGGACATTCTGTTAATTTCCCCCTCCAAAATCTGATGTTGTTGTGCAAATGGGTAGTTTTCTTTCTTTAACGGTTTAGTGTGTTTAGCTCCCACCCAGATACTAACTGAACTTCCTGGCTACTTCTCCTCTCAGTTAAGAGCACTATCCTTCCTCTAGCCATGTGGGTTGGGGATTTACTGTGCGAGAAGGCTTCTCTAACAGGATTGCCTCTGAAAAGACTGTCCCACTCCTGCCCTGGACCTGCAGACAGCCCTTCTCTGACAATGAAGAGAACCGCACCTCCCTGCCCTCTCAATTCCTTGTTAAGCAAGCATTAACGCCTCTGTTAGCCACAGCTGGCCCCAGGAATCCAGACACAGGTGGGTCTTGTTTACCTTGAGTCAGTCACATGCTTCTCACACCCACATGGGATGATCCTTGGCTCCCAGGAGAGGAGGGGCTTGGTAGTTCACCCAGTTCACTCGGTTCTTTTAAACTGGCTCACAGAGATTATCCAGAGAGCCTTAGAAAGCCTGTGGTGACTCATTCCCAAGGAAGGACTTGCTTTCCCCCCTACCCATTATACAACAGTAGCTCTGTCCTAAGGCACCCACATCATCTCAATTAATCCTTTTGTTTACATATTTCAACTGGCTAATGGACACCAGATTTAGAACTAGGGACTCTCATTCTGTTTCTCTTCCATGTTCTGCTGCCTCTCAATAGGGCCTTAATAATAGCAATTACTGTTTTGAGTGTGCCTCCCAGTTCTGGAGCACTTTCTTGTATATGGAACCTGATGTGACCCTCACAACAGCCCCATCAGGTAGGTGCACTAACTTTGTTTTATAGATTAGGAATTGGAGGTCTGAGAGGTTGAATTACTTGAATGAGATCACTCAGCTATAGGGTGAATTTAGGATTTGAACCCAGCTTATTCTTGTGGCAATTGCAAAAGCCATTTTTCCTTCTCATGCTTACATAGGTCTCTTGATGCCTATCCCAAAGCTCATCTGCATTATTGTTTATTCTTGTCCTTTCTTGTATGGATTCAAGATGTGCTCAGGATTGAAGCTTTGGGAGCTGAGTGTCCATCACTTGTTCATTTACTACTTTTATTTCCTAAACGAATGAATTAAATCTATTTAATTATGTATATCAATTCATTAAATATATATTACATGTATAAAATGAGTTCATACATTGTGCTTAGAACAATGCCTGGTGCATAGTATATACTCAATAAATGTGAGTTATTTTCAGCCACTTATACATCATTTCTTGAGTTCTTGCTCTGTGCCCATCACTGAGCAGCCTCTACTGGGGAAACCAAAATAAATAATGCATGTCACCTTCTACTGTCCTAACATTGCACTTGTCCATCTTTGCTGACTAGATTGCAGCCTTTATGGGGTTAGGACATATTTGTATCATTTACCTTTATATCTCCAGTGTTTAGCACAGAGCCTGATGTGTCTTTGGTACAGAAAAAAATATTTATTGAACAAATAGATGAATGCTTGGACACTGGAGATTTGGTAAGTTTCCAAAATCATCTCAATTTAGAAATTAAATCATACCATTCAGCTTGGGTTGTCATCATTATTTTCTTTGTTTTGTTGGGTGTCTGGATGACATCTATTCACATGTCTGGTGGACATCCTCTTCCTTCTGTGCTGCAGAGACAAACTCACCCTTGGCAATGCCAGGGAGGTGGCCTCCAGGCTCAAATCTCTTAAAGGCAATGACAGCCATGGGAAATCCACAGGTCCTTGTGTAATTGGGGCCTCAGGAGGTCTACTCCGGGATGGAGGAGTGCCTGGGAGTCATCTGTTTGGAGTTTTCAGCCTCTCCCTAAGAGGAGGACGCTGTCCTTCCTTCCCCATTTCTGAGGCTTGAGCTCCATTTTTCAACTCTGCCAACATCTTGCTTTATAACTCTAGGCCAACAACCCAGACCTCCTGGACTTCCCCGTTTGCCCTCTTGGGAGGGGTGGTGGTACTCTCATTCCTTGTAGTTTGGTGGGAAAGTGTAGGGTGTGGAGGGAAGATATATTTCTGACTGCTTTTTCCTACTGGGTACCTGACCGAAGGTCAGATTGCTGCTGCTGGTTGGTTGTTGTCAAGGCTAGGGTCTAGCTCGAGCTCATATACTGCAGTCTTTGCCAGCAGTGCTCCAACTTGCATATATAGTGCATTGCTGCATAACTGCCACATAGCACAGATTACAAAGGCCAAAATTCACCTAGGGATTCCTCCCAAAATGCAGCATGGTTTAAGTGAGCAAAGGAGGTGCCAGTCCCCGCTTATAGTCAGGATCTGTGGTACAGGGAGGATGACTTGTCCACCCTGGCTCAGACAAGGGAGGAAGCCCAGGAACACACTCTCTAATCTCATCATTTTAAAAGCTACTATTTTTGAGCACCTAATGCATGCCACGCCCCTTACACTTTTGTGTCATTTAAATTAATCATTTTTGCCAGTCTTGTGGAGTTTGAATTAAAAACCCTTCCCCTCTCCCCCATGCATTTTTTAAAGCTCAAGTAATTAAACTTGGTGGAACTAAGTATTTTTCCTGCAGATAATAAAGAAGAGCTGGAATCTGAACCCAGTTTTAACCCTAAAGCATGAGTTCTTAACCACTTTAACATCCCACTTCATTTTCCATGCTGCTCCCCAGTGTAGCACCACCACTTTGAAAGCTAATATAGCTTTCAAAGAGTTGAGGACAGACATCTTCATAGCTACCTTATTTTTCCATGACTTCCTTCCTAAAAAAAAAAAAAAAAAAAAAAAATCCAGAAAACTGATGCTGGCTATGCAACCGATGTTGCACAGACTGCAAATGGCAGAGAGGAGTTGTCATCTTTTATGTTTTCTCTGGATTGGCTTCCAACAGGCCCCGTAGGAACTCTTATTGTGTACATGAGAAACAAAGCTAATACATTTCTCCCCTCCACTACCCCTCAGCCTCCAAAAAGTTAAGATATAAAAGTGAGAGCAGGAACAGTATCAAGCGTGTTTCTCTGGATGATCCGTGCAAAAACAATGGAATTCCAAGTGGAGACTGACTGAGTTCTGACAGGAAACTGGGTTTAATGTATAAGGTCTCCAGATTTCCTCATGCCACTCCAGCCAATCAGAAGCTGATATCAACTCTCTTCTCATGGTTTAGCTGTTGTGCTGTCATAGTGACAACTTCACCTTCTGCATTTCAAACTCTGAGGAAAATTAGGAAAAACTCAATCTTGCTTTCTTCAAGAAAGAAAATTCTGGTAACGGTTGAGCAGATTGGAAAATGATCACACAACCAGAAGGTTATGTCAAATGTAAAACATCACCTTCTCTTTTTGCAGTTGGTTTAGCTTCCAGGTAGTGTGAATGTACGGAGTTGAATAAAATAAAAATTCAATTACTGGAGCAAGGGATTGAATTTTTATTAGGACAATACAAGACGGAAGAAATTCCAAAATGTCTAGAGCTGATGTGAGACTCCACTTCAAGGGTCAGATGGCACAGTGAGGAAGTGGGGACCATGTAGGTCTTCAGAACCAAGCCTGGGGACAAAGGGACAGAGCTTACTTTTGCTATTTGCTGCCTGCTGCATATTATGAAATTAATTAAATTCTCTGAGCTTCAGTTTCTTCATCTGCAGAATGGAGGTGATACCTTCTTTGTAGGGTTTTGATGAGGATCAAATGGTGTAACATAACAATGCAAAACCCTTGAAATAAAGTATGTTTTCAAGCAATGTTAGATCCTTCCTGATATGGTTTGGATCTGTGTCCCTGCCCAAATCTCATGTCAAATTGTAATCCTCAATGTTGGAGGAGGGGCCTTGTGGAAGGTGATTTGATGATGGGGGTGGACTTCTTCATTGGTGCTGTTCTCATGTTAGTGAGTGAGTTCTTGTGAGATCTGTTTGTTTAAAAGTGTGTAGCACCTCCCTTCTCTCTCTCTTCCTCTCGCTTCAGCCATGTAAGATGTGCCTGCTTCCCCTTCATTTTCCATCATGACCGTAAGTTTCCTGAGGCCTCCCCAGAAACTGATGTCACCATGCTCCTTGTACACCCTGCAGAACCGTGAGCCAATTCAACCTCTTTTCTTTATAAATTACACCATCTCAATTGTTTCTTCATAGCAACGTGAGAATGGCTTACTACACTTCCCCTCATTGCCTTTCCTCTCTTCTATAAAATAACCCACATCTCTCAGTTAGAGAGTAACCCCTCAGAGTGTATTGGTTTGTGAGGGCTGCCATAACAAATATCACAAACTTAATGGCTTAAACACCAGATTTGACTCATGGTTCTGGGGGCTAGAAATCCAAGACCAAGGTGTCAGCAGGGTTGGCTCCTTCTTTAGCCATTTTATCATCACATTGATAACCTCACCTTTCTCGTGGCGAGAAAGAATCTATTCCAGGCCTCTTCCCAAAGTTCTGGTAGTTTGCTGACAATCTTTAGTATTCCTTGACTTATAGAAACATCAACTCGATCTCTATCTTCATCTTTTTTTTTTAAGGTATCGGATTGTTTTTATTTATTTATTATTTAAAATTTTTTTAATTTCAATAGGTTTTGGGAAACAGGTGGTGTTTGGTTACATGAATAAGTTCTTTAGTGGTGATTTCTGAGATTTTGGTGCAGCCATCACCTGAGCAGTATACACTGTATCCAGTGTATAGTCTTTTATCACTCACAATCCCCTGCCCTTTCCCCCTAGTCCCCAAGGTCCATTGTATCATTCTTAGGCCTTTGCATCCTCATAGCTTAGCTCCCACGTAAGAGTGAGAAACAATGTTTGGTTTTTCCATTCCTGAGTTACTTCACTTAGAATAATAGTTTCCAGTTCCAACCAGGTTGCTGTGAATGTCATTATTTTGTTCCTTTTTATGGCTGAGTAGTATTCCATGGTTTATATATACTACATTTTCTTTATCCACTCATTGATTGATAGGCATTTGGGCTGGTTCCATATTTTTGCAGTTGCAAATTGTGCTGCTATAAACACGTGTGTGCAAGTATCTTTTTCGTATAATGACTTCTTTTCCTCCGGGTAGACACCCATGAGTGGGATTGCTGGATCAAATGGTAGATCTACTTTTAGTTCTTTAAGGAATCTCCACACTGTTTTCCATAGTGGCTGTACTAGTGTACACGCCCACCAACAGTGTAAAAGTGTACTCTTTTCACCGCATCCGTGCCAATGTCTATTATTTTTTGAATATGGCCATTCTTGTAGGAGTGAGATGGTATCGCATTATGGTTTTGATTTGCATTTCCCTGATAATTAGTGATTTTGAGCATTTTTCCATATGCTTGTTGGCCATTTGTGTATCTTCTTTTGAGAATTGTCTTTTCATGTCCTTAGACCACTTTCTGATGGGGTTGTTTTTTTCTTGCTGATTTGTTTGGGTTCCTTGTAGATTCTGGATATTAGTCTGTTGTTAGATTGTAGATTGTTAATATTTTCCCCCACTCTGTGGGTTGTCGTTAACTCTGCTGATTATTATTATTTTTGCTGTGTGGAAGCTTTTTAGTTTAAGTCCCATCTATTTATCTTTGTTTTTATTGCATTTGCTTTGGGGTTCTTGATCATGAAGTTTTTGCCTAAGCCAATGTCTGGAAGAGTTTTTCCGATGTTATCTTCTAGAATTTCTATGGTTTCAGATCTTAGATTTAAGTCTCTGATCCATCTTGAGCTGATTTTTATATAGGGTGAGAGATGAGAACCCAGTTTCATTCTTCTACATGTGGCTTGCCAATTATCCCAGCACCATTTGTTGAACAGGGTGTTCTTTCCCCACTGTATGTTTTGTTTGCTTTGTCGAAGATCAGTTGGCTGTAAGTATTTGGGTTTATTTCTGGGTTCTCTATTCTGTTCCATTGGTCTGTGTGCCTATTTTTATACCAGCACTATGCTGTTTTGGTAACTCAACTCTGGCCTTGTATTATAGTTTGAAGTCGGGTAATGTGATGCCTACAGATTTGTTCTTTTTGCTTTCTGCCTTCATCTTAATGCTGTGTTCCTCTTGTGTGTCTGTCTCCAAATTTTCACTTTTTATAAGGATGTCATTCATTATTAAATTAGGGCCCACCCTAATGACCACTTTTTAAATTAATCGCCTCTGCATAGATACTATCTCCAAATAAGTTCATGTTCTGAAGTATTGGGAGTTAGTACTTCCACATATGGATTTGGTGGGGGGAGTACAATTCAACCCATAACAGAGGGCAAGTGGGTATGACACTGATTGGGGAAGGAATGATATATAATGGATTGGAATTTGAATGTCCATCTGGGGATTTTGTCTGTTAGCTGCAGGCTGATTTAGCTACGTAGTGACTTCCTTTGTATCATGACCCCTTTGGGAAAAATGGAGTTACTGCAACAACAGCAGGAAATAAGTTTCTAGTGAGCCACAGGGACAAGCCTTATCCCTGCGATCAGAGTATTAAGGCTGACTTTATATACACACTGTAAGATGGGGCAGCCAGAAAAGATACTGCTTCTATGGCTCAAGGAAAGGGTTGGAGGTACGAATTATACCTCCAGATAGAGGAGAAGTTGAAAACACTTGGTTTTGGCAGAAATTTTTGGTTGGCATCATAGAGTTATTTCCCATTCAGTAGTAAAATCAAGGCATTTTATAGTTGGTACTTTTTATTGCTCACCATTTGACAATGACATGTATGTTATGTTGTTTGATTCCTAAAACAAGTTGTAAAGTAGCTTTTCATATGCCCACTTTACAAATAATAAAACTGGTGCACAGAGAGGTTAGGAGACTTGTAGGTTTTGGGCCTCTGACATCCAGCACTCCTTCTTCTTTCATCTGTGCCCTCATTGAGGGACTTTCCCCCTGAAAGTCCAGGAACAACACACTCAAGCACAGTAGCTCTGGGATGTAGCAGCCACCTCTGCCTTGACAAAAATTACAAGGCCTTTTGCATGTGGCAGTTTAGCCCACTGGAGACCATTCCAGTTGCAACTAAGCCAATCTTATCATCTGTGGTTTGTCTACACAGTAGCACAATTGGCAGAAACACAGGAGTATTGGTTACTGTGCTTACAGTGACTTTGGGAACCATGACTGATCAGTTTAGACCAAAATTCCAACCACAATCGTTCTGGAAACTTGCACTGCCGTGGCGAATGTAGAAACAGTCACAGTCAGAAATTGTATCCATCACACAGACGTTTTGTTTACAATTGGAACCTGAATGGACTGGTGGTTTTGACTTTCCGCAGTTATCATTACACCTAAGGCGAGAGTTTCAGCCTGCTGCAGAGTGAAAACATCCCTTTGAGGGCCTTAAAGCCATGGCATGGTCTTGAAATAAGACTATCAGTGACAGGGGTAATAGGTCTCCTTTAGATTTCTAATTGAGGTGGTGGAGGAAGAAATCTCCCTTGTCCTAACACTTAGTGAACAAGGTTGCTGCTGCTGAGGACTTTTCCATTGTTCTTTTCTAGAACTTTCTAGATTTCTCCTTTGTTTGGAGACCTAAATGCATGAGGTTTCCTTGAGAAGTCCTTATCATCTTGAAAGGAGAATGCTACAAAGATTGTCAACTGAAGTTTGAGAAACTGAATCACTGAGCACTGCTGTGTTGAATATAGCCCGCCTTGTCAGTGTCTCCACATAGAAGAAGAAAGGGTGTTAGACATAATGAAATAGACCTCAAGTCATTTTTCTTTTCTTAGATTTTAAGTTTCAAAAAGAACAATTGCCCCTAAGCTTGGATATAGCCACAGAACTTATTCCGAGTCACAGGGGCAATTTTTTATTGCTTACTTCCCAAACATGGCACTTTGGCATTTTGTGACATAGTTTTGGCTCTGGTGTATATTGTATCCTTTGAGATTTGACAAAGGTATGGGGTAGGAGTGGTCACATGGGGGGGCTCAGGTACACAGAATCCTGCCATTTCTCCTTTCCTTGACTCGATCTCAGAGTTAGGCTGACATTCCTAGCCACATGGGGTCCTTGCAGCAGCTGCAGAGCTCAGATGTCCAGCTGGAGAAATGTGGCCCATGTCCTGTTAATCTGACAGACATGTGAGTCTGGAACAGGCGAAGTTGGCAGCTGGGTTGTCACTCCTCATATTCCTTAGAGTTGGTCAGGAGTGGGTATGTTGGGAGTTTCCAATCTGTTTCTTTCACACCCAGAGAGATGCAATAGGGAAGAAGAGAAATGAATGTTCATACTCAGACATAATTTGAGGTAGTACTCTAGGTGTTTTTTATTGCAGTGATGGTTAAGTGTGAAAAGCAGATATGATGTAACTTCCTCAAAAGTAATTGGCTGTCCAAATGAGAAGGAACAGCATTTGAGTTAGTAAGAAAAACAAATCTAACAAATAAACATGATGTGAGCCAGAAAGGAAAATGTAAGCAGTAAATCTGCATATTTGGAACTGATCAATGATTTAAAATATTTCTTTATGAATTAAGTTAAAGACTTGAACTCTAGTTCATGCAAAAAGAGACTCAGTCCTAGAAACCAAAGTCCCCCAAAGGCTGAAAATGTTTTCAACACTTGAGGCCTAATGGCACCCTTTCACTCTACCACATTTCACTGCCTTTACAGATTTTTATGTGCAGTAAATAAGAGGGCATTTTTCATTTATACAAAATTTTTCCAGATGAATTTTGTAACATATTTTTTAGATCTTTATTGATTTGTGAGTCTGTCCATTTACCTATCAGTTACATTGAAATCTTTTGTCTTTAAACAAGTTTTATTAATGACATAACAAAGAGGAGAATATAAGACTTAAGGTTATGATTTAGAATTGCATTATCCAATATAGTAGCCACTAGAAATATGTGGTTATTTAAATTAAAACTAATTAAAATTAAATTAAATTAAAAATTCAGTTCAGGTGTATTGTACTGCTTGAATATAAAACTTACCCATCACTGCAGGAAGTTCTATTGGACAGCTCTGCTCTAGAAAGCACCTTTCCTCTTTTGAATGTAGAATCTTTGAAAAAAGCTACCTTCCTTTAGTAGCCAGAATTTTTAAGAACAGTGCTTCCTGCTTTGTCCAGCAGATAACTAAAAAGCAAGTCTGTATTGTCAAATAATCTTTTCTTGTGGAAAACCTGATTCTCCATTGTGACTCAGTGTTTGAATGGTTTGGTGACAATTAGTGTGTGTCAATCTGTACTAATATTGAGAACTGGAGTCTGTGAATCTTTTAGGTGGTCCCTGCTACTCTAAATCAGAGGTCAGTGGACTTTCCTCTTAAGGGGGTAGATAGTAAATATTTTAAGTTTTGTAGGCTATACTAGCTCTGTTGCAACTCCTCAACTTTGCCACTGGAGTCCAAAAGCAGCCATTAACAACACGTAAATGGATGTAGGTATGCCCCAATAAAACTTTATTTACAAAATAGGTGTAGTGATAGTTTACCCACCCCTGTCTTAGAATACATTTAATGACTCCCTCAAGTCTCAAATTTTGATTAAGGCAATTAATATATTGACTAAGATTAACTAATGCTTTCTCATTATGGTGTTGTGATTATAATGTGGACAGCCAGCTATTTTCAATTTGTCTCCTTTGGGATCTGCCCAGATAAATACATACTGTTAACTTCCTTACAATATTAGATAAACTATTTTATTATTACTTGTGCATATGTCTTAGAATGCCCACCTCAGAATAGCAATAATCATAGAAAAAAATGGGCCTTGGAGAATGTACAGGGGTATCAGGGTGAGGAAGGTTTAAAACATTTATTTTATTTTATTTATTATTATTATTGTTTTTGAGACTGAGTCTCACCCTGTCATCCAGGCTGGAGTGCAGGGGCATGATCTCAGCTCACTGCAGCCTCCATCTCCCAGGTTCAAGCGAATCTCCTGCCCCAGCCTCCCAAGCAGCTGGGATTACAGTCATATGCCACCACACCCAGCTAATTTTTGTATTTTTAGTAGAGATGGAGATGGGGTTTCGCTATGTTGGCCAGGCAGGTCTCGAACTCCTGACCTCAAGTGATCTGCCCGCCTTTGCCTCCCAAAAATGCTGGTATTACAGGCATGAGCCACTGCACCTGGCCAGTTGTTTTTATTTTTGGTTTTGGTTTTGTTGTCACATCAAGACCTACGTTACATGATGATGGTACTTCAACTAGTAGGACTAATCCTAATTTAAGATGTTATTTACATAAATGGCTACTGTCCTGCAATAGCCTCTATAATGCTTTTTCATCATTCTCCCTGGGTATCAGCATTACATGGTTCTGGGAGTCATTCCAGAAGGCTTGTCCAGAACCTGCTCCTGCAGCCATTCCAGTGATTTTGAAATCACTTGATTCCTTGTATTATATTTCCTCCTTCTTAAAATACAGAGTATCTGTTTGCTACCCTGAGTCCTGACTAATACTATGGCATATATTAATTTTTATAAATTCTGAAATGCATGTAAAGTTGTTATCTTTTTTGGAAGGCTGTGTCTCTAAGTGAGTCCCCAGCTCCATTTTTTTGAACTTTAGATTTACCTTTTCCCCATCTCTTTTGAGTGTCTGGTATGGTGTGACATTGTGCTATAATAAATATATATTATGCTGGGAACTGTGGCTCATGCCTGTAATCCCAGCACTTTGGGAGGCTGAGGTGGATGGATCACTTGAGCTCATGAGTTTGAGACCAGCTTGGGCAACATGGCAAAACCCCATTTCTACAAAAAATACAAAAGTTAGCTGGGTGTGGTAGTGCATGCCTGTAATCCCAGCTACTTGGGAGGCTGAGGTGGGAGCATAGCTTCAGCTGGGGAGGCAGAGGTTACAGTGAGCTGAGATCACACCACTGTACTCCAGCCTGGATGATAGAGCCAGACCTTGTCTCAAAAAAACAAATTAAAAACATATATATAAATGTATGTGTGTATGTGTGTGTGTGTGTGTGTGTGTGTGTGTGTGTGTGTGTGTGTATGTATGTATGTATGTATATTTGGTCTTCTCTTTGGTTCCTAAAACAAAAACTTTTTTTTTAAAATTATACTTTAAGTTCTGGGGTACATGTGCTGAACGTGCAGGTTTGTTACATAGGTATACATGTGCCTTGGTGGTTTGCTGCACCCATCAACCCGCCATCTACATTAAGTATTTCTCCTAATGCTATTCCTCCCTTTGCCCCCCACCCCCTGACAGGCCCCAGCGTGTGATGTTCCCCTCCCTGTGCCCATATGTTCTCATTGTCCAACTCCCACTTATGAGTGAGAACACGCAGTGTTTGGTTTTCAATTCTTGTGTTACTTTGCTGAGAATGATGGTTTCCAGCTTCATCCATGTCCTTGCAAAGGACATGAACTCACCCTTTTGTATGGCTGCATAGTATTCCATGGTGTATATGTGCCACATTTTCTTTATCCAGTGTATCATTGATGGGCATTTGGGTTGGTTCCAAGTCTTTGCTCTTGTAAATAGTGCCGCAATAAACGTATGTCCTGACACAAAAACTTCTAAAGCCCTTGGAGTTTCCTGAGTGATAGAAGTGAGAGGAGTGTCTTTGATTATCCATAATAGGCTCCTTTCAACCATACCTGAGTGTATGCTAATGAGATGAATCTTGGTGGGCCCCTAGATAGCTTCCGGATGGGGGCTGATTGCCAGAGGAATCAACCATGTGATTAGAGGGTTGGAATTTTGAACCCCATCCCCTGACCCCCCCCCAAGAGGAGAGAGGGGCTAGGGATTGAGTTAATCATCAATGACCAGTGACTTAATCAATCATGGCTAAGTGATAGACCCTACATAGATATTCTAAATAAAGGGGTTGGAAAGCTCCCAGGCTGGCATACACATCAAAGTATAGTAGTATCTTGGTATCCACTGGGGGAGTTGGTGCCAGGACCCTCTTCAGACACCAAAATGTAGAATTCTCAAGTCCTGTATATAAAATGGCACAGTATTTGCCTATAACCTATATACATCCTCTCATGTACTTTAAATCAGCTCTAGATTACTTATAATACCTAATACAGTATAAATGCTATATAAATAATTATTATGCTGTATTTTAAAAATTTGCATTATTTTTTATTGTTGTATTATTATTTTTAATTGTTTTTTCCCAAATATTTTATCCAAGTTTGGTTAAATCTGTGGATGCGGGAACCATGGAGGGCTGATTATATTAGGAGAGTGGCATGCCCAGTGAAGGCATGGAATCTCCATGAATCCCCCCATACCTTGTCTTGTGCGTCTCTTCTATTGGCTGTTTCTGAGTTGTATTCTTTATAATAGGCCAGTAAATGTAAGTAAACTATTTTTCTGAGTTTTATGAGCCAGTTTAGTAAAATCTGAGTGGAGGTCATGGGAACCCCTGATACATAACCAGTTGGTCCTGAGTATGAAAGGCCTGGGACTTGTAATTGATGTCTGAAATGGGAGCAGTCTTGTGGCACTAAGCCCTTAACTTGTGGGGTCTAACACTAACTCCAGGTAGTGTCAAAATCGAGTACAACTGAATTATAGGACACCCACCTGGTGTCAGGGAAGTAGCTGGTGTGGGGGAAAAAACCCTTATACATTTGGTGTCAGAGTGTTCTGTGGGTAGAAACAAATCATAATAGATAATAATTCTCACTCACTTCCTAGATGGGAAATTTTTCATTGAGGATTGAGAGCCAATCTACTTTCCAGAGAGTCAAGAATGATTACATCCTATGAATACTAGCTCTGGACTAGATAGGAATAATGAAACTGAATACTAAGGTCATATGATATAAGATGGCCATTAAAACTGAAGAAGGCTGCAATCTACTTAAAGGAAGCACCTATCAATCTTCAGTAACATGTATCCAATACAGTCCCATGGCATAATTATGTGGTGAGCTTCAAAGCCTTTGCTCTGTTTGCAAAATGCATTAAAGAGAAAACCCATCACCTGACTTTTAGGTTTTCAAATTAGATTGTTTCTGTTCACTGGGACCTAGCCAGTGCACGTGTGTTTTTCTTCTGATCTGCTTAACATTTCCTGAAATGCCATCCTGACCCTCTTATTTGGATCCCTAAAAGAACAGAGGTGTTCGACATGCTCCTTGTGCAGCCTTGTCCAGAAAGGATTCCCAGCTTGAAGATTGAGGTGATATTCACAGTGCATTGTGGATAGCTTTTTCTTTTTAATTGTGATTCAGTGGAATGCCAACCAGAAGTTTAAAAAAAAAGCACATTACAAAGCATAAAGCTTTATGATTAATTATGTTGAGTTCAGATATAATTTAAACATATTGACTTGTCTGAAATAAGTGCCAGACAGTGGGGCTGGGGAGACAGGAAGTGCCTGGTGAGACTGCTGAAACAGGCTGGAAGGGAAGTCAAGGGGGGTACGGACATCATCATTTAACTGTTCTCCACGGCAGGGCAGAAAATGGCCACAACTGCTGATGGTCAGTGGAATCAAAGAGATAAATTATGGCCAAGGCATTCCTTTGAAATGAACAGAATGTTAGTCGATACTTCAACTTTGCACAATCTTAAAAAACTGGTTCGGAGACAATCCATTACAAATGATTTTTCCCCTTCATACATATGACCTGTCTAGAGATTTCTCTGAGGAACCAGAGCTGCTTTGCTGATTCCCAGTCTCGTCATTCTGAACTGGTGGAATTTCAGACTCCCTGCTTTGCGGTGGCTCCCAAGCTGGAGGTAGAATGGCACCAGCAGTGGGGAAAGGCTGCAAATTCTTGCGCGTGAATGAGGTTCAGGCTATCCCGATGGTTTCTGTAGCCGGGCTGAGTAAAAGAATGAAACTGATTTCTATGCAGCAAACTGGGACCAGATGCGTTTCTCTGTGTAGAAAGTTTAAAAATCTGACCAGCTGCTTTCAGTTTTTGATAATGGATTATGTTGTTGAGGGGCCTGCACTTACTTTGATACTTATGCATAGGAAAGCAAAATGTGAGCGTTTGGGCTAACCTCACCGGTGGATTTTTAACACACCCAGGGCATACGTGATTCAGCGTCCCCTTGAAGCTGAGCCTAACTGTTTAATGTCGTCTGAGTGACAGCGACGTCGTCCACAGAGGCCTGGCCACAGACTCCTATTCATCCCACAGCGTGTCCCCATGATCTTCATGGAGGTTCCTCAACTCAGCTGAATTCTGATTCATATCTCAGAAATTTCTGGAAAGCTTGGGATCCAGCCTGCTGCTCTTCATCCTCACACTCAGGGTCCTTGAAACCTGCAGCTGTGCAAAAATTTTACACATGCTGGGAGAGTAGCAGCAGTTGCCTCTTGGCTAGCTTTTCAGATAAACTCCCTGTCTCATCTCTGATACTGAAACTCAAGCTCCAGGCTGTGGGGGAGAAGGCATGCTTGTAGGTGAATTCACCTTTCCCAAATGAAGCAGCAAAAGAGAAGGAAGGGGAGGGGTCGTTCTGCTCCTTGAGATCTCTGATGAGGGCTAAGTGTACGTGTGGGCTTCTGCTGCCTCCTCTCATTCGAGACAGAGAGCCCAGAAAACCATGTAAAACTCAGAGAAGACTCTAGGAGGATACCATGAATGGATTAAATAATATCACTTAGGATTTAGCTACCTTATTTGATTAAATTTTGGGGAAGAGGCCTGTATTAGGGTTTTTCAGAAAAACAGAACCAATAGGATGTGTGTATGTGTATATAATATATGTCTGTGTGTATATGTGTGTGTGTGTGTGTGCGTGTCTGTGTATTTCATGTATATATGCAATTTTGGAGGCTGGCAATTCTGTAATTTACAGGGTAGCCTGGCAGCCTGGAGACCCAGGGAAGAGATGAGGCTGAAGCTGGAGTCTGAAGGCAGCCTGCTAGTAGAATTCCCTCTTTCTCTTTAAGGCCCTCAGCTGATTGGCTGATTGGATGAGGCCCATCCACATTATGGAGGGTAATCTGCTTTACTACAAGTCTACTGATTTCAATGTTAATCTCATGGAAAAAATAACTTCCCAGCAACATCTAGACTTAATCTGGCTACTTTGGTCTAGCCAAGTTAACACATAAAATTAACCATCACAAAACCTTAGCATAAGAATATTTATATCTGTGTTTTTCCTTGAGGCAAAAGAACTGGGATGCAAAGAAAGAAGTCTCCATATCAGAGGAGGCAGTAGAACTAAATGCATTTATCACACATCTATATATGCACACATACACACGTACATACACACATGCACACACACACACACACACACCCCCATGTGCCCCAAGCACATCCACCTAAAAGTGCAAATGAGCATCGGGGCAGAAAAGCAATCTGGAAATAAAGGAAATCAGAGGTACACAGCCCCTACGTCTCATACATTTCCTCTGTCTGGCTAAGAAATGGAAAAATTGGCCCTGGAAACTCTTCACAACCTTCTCTCTTTCCTGTTAGAATTTCCTAAGGTGAAAGTCTGATTTTTTAGAAAACTGTTGCAGCTCAAATATCAATATGTCCAGGGAAGAAAACTTTGCACAGTGATACTCCCATCTGTTTATGAGAGTCTTTGAGAATGATGGATCACCATAATGAGAATTTTCTTCAGTGAATCCCAACTTAATGTTAAAGTGCAACAGTGGTCCTCATTCCAATTCCATGATTTTCCAAGGCAGTAAAACTTGGTCTAAGAAATGATGAAGATTGTGTCCTTAAAGACACATATGTCTTTACAGAATTTGATATACTTTATATTAAAAGTAATGAATAAAAAAGGCCAGGGGTGGTGGTTTATGCCTGTAATCCCAGCACTTTGGGAGGCCAAGACAGCAGATAGCTTGAGCTTAGGAGTTCAAGACCAGCCTGGGCAACATGGCATAAACCCTGTCTCTGCAAAAAATACAAAAATTAGCTTGGCATGCTGGCACATGCCTGTAGTCCCAGCTACTTGGGAAGCTGAGGTGGCAGGATTGCTTGAGCCTGGGAGGTGGAGGTTGCAGTGAGCTGAGATCATGCCACTACACTCCAGCCTGGGTGACAGAGTGAGACTCCCTCTCAAAACAAACGAACAAACAGGAAAAAACAAAACACAACAAAACAACAATAATGAATGAAAAGCTTTTACTTTTTTCCAAGCACCTAGAAGAAAGTACAGCAAACTTTGGTGATGTTGTAAGAAAGTGATCCGACAGGTGTTTTTCTTCCTCTGACTCTTGGCCAGTGTTGGGACTAGTGTTCCGTATGGTCAGCCTCTGGATATGTCTTCTTTGTCCAGAAACAAGATACATATCCGGGGGACTATGTCCATGCCCTGGAGTGGAGATTTTTTTCCATCTTGTTACAACTAAGGCACCACTTTGGCCATTTCCGTAAAATTCCTTCAGAGTGTGGGATTAGATGGCTTGTAAGGCTCACTTCCAGCCCTCAAGCCACTGATTCTACTCTCAAATGGTTTGACTTCAGCCTCCCTGCATTTCTGATGGTTGCAGTAGCCTGAGGTCTTTACTACCAGAATCAGGCCACTGATGGAGACCCTAAAGTTGGAGGTGACCTCTAGTTTATTTCCTCTACATTAGAAAAAATAAAACTCGGTCAGGCACGGTGGCTCACGCCTGTAATCTCAGCACTTTGGGAGGCTGAGGTGGGTGGATCACCTGAGGTCAGGAGTTCGAGACTAGCCTGGCCTACATGACGAAACCCATCTCTACTAAAAATACAAAGATTAGCCAGGTGTGGTGGTGGGTGCCTGTAATCCCTGCTACTCAGGAGGCTGAGGCAGGAGGATCATTTGAACCTGGGAGGCGGAGGTTGCCGTGAGCCGAGATCATGCTATTGCACTCCAGCCTGGGTGACAGAGTGGGACTCCATCTCAAACAAAAATAAATAAATAAAAAGAAAAGAAAAAAAATAAAACCCACAGGTTGCCACCAATCACTGGTTAGTTGTCCCTTGAGTAGGGTTGCCAGATTTAGCAAATAAAAATCCTTAGCACTAGTTAAATTTGAACTTTAGATTAAGAAGGAATGATTTCTTAGTGTAAGTATATCCTATGCAATACTTGGAACATACTTATGCTAAAAAAGTATTCCTTGGTTATCTGAAATTCAAATTTCAGTGGAAATTCTGTATTTTATCTGGCAATCCTATTCTTGAGGAGTCCCATTTTGACTGCACCCCAGGGCAATGTGGATCAGAGATTTCATTTTATTCCCTGTGGGTTTGTCTCCCAAGTCATTCTCCCATGACAACATTTCAGCTTCCTCCTACTCCACAGAGATGCTTGCAGTCACTGCTGTTTCCCTATCTTGACTTGCACTTTCTTGCTTTCCAGTGATTGCCTAGGCTTCACTTCTACCCGAAAGGTTTACATTACCAATTTTTGTTCTTTCTTAGTTTTTCCTGAGTACCGTGAACATTTCAGAGCGTCAGAGTTTCTGTGTTGTGAAAAGGGGCTGTACATGCAAATACATTCAGGTGCCATGAGGCAATATTAATGTTTGAAGCAGGCCTGGTGACACTAGACAACAGCAGAGTACAGGCTCTTCCTAAAGACATTTCCAAATGCTCTGTCAATCACTGTGCTGGCTGAACAAGGCATGTCTGCAGCATATGTGCTGCCATCTTGCATCTTCTGGTTTAGGGCAAAGTGCTTCCCACTTTTCCTTTGGAACACTTGGGTCTTGCAAAATATTGAAATAAGTCTGAGAAACAATGAGTATCGCTCTTGAAAAGTGTCCATGCCACACTCACTCACTAGACCTGAGTAAGCTCCAAGAAGGCAGGAACCATGTCTGTTATGTTCACTGCTTTAACCTCAGAGCTTAGGCTACAGAAGGCTCTTAATCAGTATTTCTTGAGTGAATAAATGAGGAATGAAGCCTTAGTCATTTGCTATCTTCTCTGTCTTACTCATCATGAGAAACCAATATTTTAAATCTGAATTTTGGATGAAAACCAAGCTGTGCAAGATTGTTAACGATTCTTGTGGTTGAGAAATTAATGTAACATAAAACAAGACACCTAAACTTTAAACCTGAGCCTTGCTAGCTGAATCTGGCCCTAGGATGTATTTTATTTGGCTAACACAGTGTTTTGGAAACATGTGAACTTTTATGCCTTGAGACAGACATGAGTTGATAGCTCACCAATGTCTTCACTACTCCCAATTGTCTCATTAGCTCTCTCCCCTTACATCACTTACCTTGCCTCTAGAGGCATTTGAGTTTCAGTGTCTGCTAGGGGATGATTCATCAACTTTAAGAACACAGATTTTGATGTAAGACAGTTTTAGATGTGAATTCTCGATCTTGCACTTACTAACTAAGTAATAACTTTAGACAAGTTAGTAGCCTCTTGGAGCCTCAGGTTGTTCATCATTTGTAAGAAAAAAATGCTGATAATAATAGTACTTACTTCATAGAGCTGTGAAAAGTATCAGATGATACAATAAATGTAAACTGCTTAGCACATACCTGGCACACAGCAAATGTCCAACAAGTGCTAACTATTTAATAATAATAATTGTTGTTGTTACTTCTGTTTTAGTTTCACATGTATGGAGACCAGGTTGTGAAATGAGCAGAGTGGCTTTCAAGAAATTCAGAAATCAGAAAATGTCAGTCTCCTCTGTACCAAATCTAGAGAGAGGACAGCTGAGGAATGGATATTTCTCAGTCCATTTGCACTGCTATAATAAAATCCCTGAGAGTGGGTGATTTATAAACAACAGAAATTTATTTCACACAGTGCCAGAGGTTGGGAAGTCCAAGATCAAGGTGCCAGCAGAATTGGTGTTTGGAAAGGGCATCCCTCCTACTTTCAAGATGGTGGCTTATTGCTCTGTCCTCACATGATGAACAGGAGAAGGACAAAAAGGGAAGAGTGCTCTCTTCAACCTCTTTATAAGGTCTTTAAGTACATTTATGAGGGCCCTGCCCTCATTACTTAATCACCTCCTAAAGGCCCCACATCTGAATATTTTCACATTTGTGATTAAGTTTCAACATACGAATTGTGGCGATACATTCAGACCATAGCAATATACTTGCTTATTATTTTGTTTTGCTCACTGATATGTTTCTAGCACCTAGAAAAGTGCTTCACATACAGTAAAGTCTCCATAAGTATTTAGTCAAATTAATGAATGAACTGTAGACTTCTGGATGGCTCTCATTATGGTCATACCTCATGAATGTAAGTGGCTTGTCTTTTTCTAATGAATCCCTATACTTGGGCAATCAACTGTCTGTGTGAAGATGGTGCACAGCCTCACAACTGGAATTGCAGCCAAGGGCTATCTATAAAATACCCAGTAAAGCCTTTAAGATGATCTCTATGGATTCTTGTGACCCCTTTGTAAACCCTGTACTTTAAATCAGGGCTGGTTGGTGTGACCAATAGAATATGGCAGGTATAACAGTATGTGACTTTCAAGGCCCAGTCCAAACAATAAAAAGAAATGTATTGGAGTTTATGCCTTGGGGTCTCTTAGATTGTGTGCTCTGGAGGATGCCAGTCACCAAGTTGTGAAGATATCCTTGCAGTTCTGTGGAGAAGCCCATGGGGAGAGGAACTGAGGCCTTCTGGCATTAGACATCACCACTTGCCAGCCATGTAGGTGAGTTACCTTGGGATCAAACCCACCAGCCCCAGTTAAGGTAGGCTAGGCCCAGTTAAGCCTAGGCTGATGTCTGATGCAACCTCCAAAGGGATCTTGAGCAGACTTGCTCAGCCAGGCCACACCTGAATTCCTGACCCTCAGAAACTGCGAGCAATGTCCAGAAAAACAATTATTATTTTTGTAAGCCATTAAATTTTGGAATAATTTGTTATGCAGCAATAGATAACTAATACACAAGGAATTTGACTCTGACTGGTGTTTTGGAGTGTATTCCTGATAGATTATCATTTAAGTACAATAAATACTGACATAAAATAGTTTGATGTGCATTATTGACAAGTATTTCATAGACCTTTGCATTTATGATTTATCATAGACCTTCATTTTCACAGACCTTGTTACCTTTGTCACTACCCTCAAGAGGTTCTTAGATGCACATGGCTTATAGGGAGCAGCCCGACCATGCCGATCCTAACTCCTCAAGCCTGTTCTTTGGAAAATGTAGAGCATATGAAGGGCTCCAAGGAACAATGAGAACAGAATATTCCTGGGCTGGGCACAGTGGATCACACCTGTAATCTCAGCACTTTGGGAGGCTGAAACGGTGCTTTTGCTTGAATCCAGGAGTTCGAGACCAACCTGGGCAACATAGCAAGACTCTCTATCTACAAAAATTAGAAAAAAAATCAGCCAGGTGTGGTGCCATGTGCCTCTCTAATCCCAGCTACTTGGAGGCTGAGGTGAGAGGATCGTTTGAGCCCAGGAGTTGGTGGCTACAGTGAGCTATGATGGGACCACTGCACTTTAGCCTGGACAACAGAGTGAAACTCTCTCCAAAACATAAAGAATATCCCTGAACAAATGAGTCAGATGATCAAGAAATACCACTGAACACTGAGCATCTTCTATTCACAATTCAGTGTGAAATAAGAAGAGTGATGAGTCATTTAGAATCCAGAATCTCCCAGAATCTTCCAGAATCTGGTGAGGGACATAAGACGTACATGAGGAGTGAATGAGCAATTCATGGTGTTCAGTCAGTGGCCAGCCCACACCTGCAGTACTGTGGTCCATTCTGCCTGTGACATATTTAGAAGGTTATTGACAAGTAAGAAGACAGCCTGAGAATGTTCTCTGTGAGCAAATAGGGTCATTGAACATGCAGGAGAGAAGCCCAAGCAAAATGGAAATGACTGCCTTCAAATATCTAAAGGCTACCACAAGGAAGATGGATGAACCTGCTCTGACTTGTTCTTGAGCACAGAGCAAAGACCAGTAAATGAATTTACAGGAGGGTCAATCACAGCTGGGCAGCACAGCAGAGAAAGCTGCCATCACTGATGGGTTGCAAGCAGTGGGTGGTGGCGGTGGCTCAGAGATGCTGCAGATGGGTTTGCTATGTGGTGTAAAAGATCATCTCTGCATTTCCTCATCACTGCATGTGAGAAGGCATCATAGAAAAAAATGGGCTTCAGAGTCAGACAAAAGGGGTGTAGCTCCTGAATCCACCATGAAATGCCTTGTGAACCTAGGTAAGAAACTGAGGACAGTTTCCTCAGTTTCTCCATCTGTAAAATGAGGTATAACAATGCTTGCTCCATTAGCTCACTGTCAAAGCAGAGATAGTGAGATCACACATGTCAAGTATGTAGTACGTTTATGGAGCTCACCCAATCCAATCTGAGTGGTGTCCTTTTAAGGAAAGAAAATTTGGACACAAGAGAGGCACTAGGGATGTGAGTGCACAGAGGAAAGACCACATGAGGAAAGAGCAAGAAGACAGCCATCTGCAAAACAAGGAGAGAGGCCTCAGAAGAAACCAATCCTGATGACTACACCTTGATGTCGGACTTCCTGCCTCCAGAACTGTGAGAAAATCACTTTCTGTTATTTACACCTCCCAGTTGGTGGCATTTTGTTCTGGCAGCCTGAGCAGACTAGCACAGGAGGGGATGCGCTTTATGCTCTATCTTAGCTCCAGCTCTCAGGAGCAAGTCTTCTATGGGTGAAATGGACATCATCATCCAATCCAGCAGCAGGGTGTGGATGGCAGAAACTTGACCTGCACATGGTAAAGACAAGCCAAGTACAGATCAGAATCTGGGCCAAGTGCACCTGGGCACTCTATTCTTGGGTTGAAAAGACAGTACAGTGGTATAGGAGATGTTGGTGATGAAAGCTCTGAATTTTTTTTCTTGTGTCAAAGTGCTCCTATCTGAGCTGCTTGCCATTGTATCTAGTGTTCAGCTGTTATCCCAGAATCCTCCTTCATTGTCCTCCTGAACTTTCTTGTTGGGAGCTTATGGGATCCACTTTCTATCCCTGGTGTTCTGAAATTTTCTAGTGATGTGCCTTGGTGTGGACCTGCTTTCCCTCTATGTGCCTGGGACTTAGTGACCCTTTTAGTCTCACAACTCATATCCTGGAGTTACGAATTTTATATTGTGATTATTTTGTTGATGATTTCCTCTCATCTATTTTATTCTTTCTCTCTTTCTGAAACTCATTGTTAACATGTTCAATTCCCAGAATTGGCCTTTTGTCTGTTTTCCAACTCTTGCTCTGTTTTCTGAAAGAGTTCTTCAACTTTATATTCCAGCCTGTACTTTGAATTTTAAAAATTTCTGCTCATATATTTTTAATTTCCAAGAACCTTTGTTAAATTTTATAAATGTTCTTTTTTTTATAACTTTCTAGTTTTGCTTCATAGATACAATATACTGTCTTATCTGTCTGAAGATATTATTGATTTTTTTTGAAGGTTCTTCAACATGCTAGTATGTGTGCCTGTGTGTGTGTGTGTATGTGCCTGTGTGTGTGTGCCCACCTTTCATATTACAAGCTTTCTTTAGAAATTTGGTAATTCATGTCTATCTGCCCATGCCTAAGATTGGGGAGCTAAACAGATAATAACAATTCTGAGCATGTGGGTGTGGCTTGTGCACTTTGAGTTTGACTGTAGAGTAATTTGGCCTGTTCTTTGGGGAAAGGCCTGAAGTCAGCATCTTGTAGATCTTTCCTCTTGGGCTGATCCAATTCCCCACAGAGGATTTTCTAATCTCCTGCATGGAGGACAAGAGTTTGGCTACCAGCTTCTGGGATCCAGTAGGGGAGGAAGGCTGGGTCTCAGCAGCAGCACTGATGTGGTTCTTTTGGCCCAGCACCCATGTCCTCAGCTGCCATGGCAGCTCACAATCCAGAGACCCTCTGTTACACCTTCCCCAGAAAACTATTGTCTGTGTTTCTCACCAGTTGGGGAAGGGGATCCTTACAGCACCTTGGAGTACTGGAAGGAAATTAGAGATTATAATCTAACTCAAAAAATAAAACAGAAAAATTTCATCAAACAGCTTTTCCCCAGTCTTCCTTACATTAATCTTCTCTTTGTCCTCAGTTCCAGATAGACCTGGAGCTGCACTTTGCTGAATATTTTGACGATTTTGCAGTATAAATAGGGTTGGGTCTCAGCTTTCCCGTCTGCCTGTTTTAGGTCTGTTCAATTGCTGACTGGCTTTCTAGCTTTCAGAGTTTAGTTGTCATTGTCTCCTCTTCCTTTACATCCTTTGCAAAACATATTCCTTTACTATGGTTTAGGGTTTCTGAAAGGAGGGAAGTCAGATGTACATTCAACCCACTATGTGAGCTCAGTAGTCTCCCTGTTTCCTGTCTGTGTTCTCTTCTCACCTGGATTATTTTGCTCTACCTTAGCTCATTAAAATCTCAGCTATTATAAAGGGTCAGCTCAAATGCCATTTCTCCATAAAGTGGTCCAAAGTGTGGGAAATCTTACGATTTTTCTTTTCTCTTGGCACTTACCTTACTCTCTGTGATACCCTCCTCCTGTATGCCAACACACACACACACACACACACACACACACACACACACACACACCCACTACAGGGTGGTAGGTAAATAAATAATAAATGACGTATTAATATTACATTAAGATACATGATCAAGTTGTATATGTTTCTAGATCTTATAGTCACTCTCTGGATTATAAATTCTGGGGCTCATGGGCAGAGCTTGTGAATTGGGTCTGGTTCCCAGCTCTGGCAGTTTCTCTTTGTGAGTCCTTGGGCATGTCATTTTGTCCTCAAAACAGAATCAGCAAAATTAGGAGATGAAAACCAGAACCTATAGAACTAGTCATAATGGTCGAATGCAGCAACACGTGGAAGGCATGCCTCCCATATTGTTTACCTACTGCTATTATTATTCCCTTTCTCCCTCACAGTGTTCTTTTGAAGCTCAAGGATTTTATTGAATGTGGCAGGCATCATGTAAATGTAATGTACTGTGAGATATCAGTGGGTATTTTTGTGACTCATCTGGGTGCTCCCTGAAGAGCCCTGCAGAGTGCCTTTCGCACAGTAAGTGTCTGAGGAATATCTGTTGAAATGAGCAAAACATGTCAATATTTAGGGAGTTGTACTATATGAAGGCACAGATGCACAGTCATGCATGTGTGTTTTGGTCATTGGAGAGGTGGGTATGCTCCATTTGTTCCAGGATATTGAAAAAATAAAACAATTCTTCTGGCAGGTTAGCCTCCTTCTTTCTGAAGACCCAATGGCTGTGTGCTTTCGGCTAAATGTTGTCATCCTCCAAACCCAGAGAAAGCAAAAAGCAGGGGTTGGAATAATCATGTGCAAAGGGGGAATGATATGTCGTCTCATTGTTTTAGAAGTTTTATAAGCCTAGAAGCATTAAAGACGAGTTGCAACTTTGAAAACCACCCTGTTGAATCACGATGATCTCAAACTCTTTCTTGGCCTCCCCTTTTCCTGTGTGCGTGTGTGTGTAATGCTTAGTATTTATGTTTGACTGTTTACTTAGGTCATTTATATGAACACAGGCGCTGTGCTGTGTAAGAGCACACCAGCTCTTGCTGCTAACCCTTCACCTGCAATCTTAAGTCTCAGTTTATGAAATCATAGTCATTTGCCGGGGAGGCAATCATGATGTCACAAGCCAAGCACAGTGACTTCAGGTGGGTAATCAACTGAAGGAGCAGACTGACTTCTAAGCAACAAAGATCCCATTATCATGTAAATGTTCTTAGTAACCAAAATTACAGAAGGAGACACATATCATGTAAGACACTGGCACATCAGCCTCCCCTGTGCTGCTCGATGCGATCATCCTCCAAGCTTTCCAAGAAAGATGTGTCTTGTAAACACAGCTGGTAAGAGGTAGAAGACGAAACCACAACAAAATGATTTTTCTTTTTAAGCAGCGAAATCCAAACACTCTCTTTTAAAGGGTCTGATTAGTGAGTTTGTAAAATATCTAAACCTCTTGAGTTGTCAAATTTTAACACTTGGTTTTGTTTCTCCCTGTAGGGCCTTGAATCAGTGCCTTTCAAACTTAAATGTACATTTGAGTCACCTGGGAATGTTGTTAAAAATACAGATTCTGAGTCAGCAGGTCTGGTGTGGGGCAGCAATCTTTTTTTTTTGAGACAGGGTGCCACTGTCACCCAGGCTGAAGTGCAGTGGCATGATCGTAGCTAACTACAGCCTTGAATTCCTGGGTTTAAGTGATCCTTCTGCCTCAGCCTCCTGAGTAGCTGGGACCACAGGCACGCGCCACCGCACCTAGTGAAAGGATTCTGTATTTCTAACAAGCTGTCAGGCAATGCAAGGCTGTCAGTTCTTGGACCTCACTGAGCGATAGCTTGTTTTGTTTTGTTTTTGAGACAGGGTCTCGTTCTGTTACCGAGGCTGAAGTACAGTGGCACAATCACAGCTCACTGCAGCCACAACCTCCTGGGCTGAAGCAATCCTCCCATCTCAGCCTCCCAAGTAGCTGAAACTACAGCGCCACCACAGCCAGCTAATGTTTTAATTTTTTGTAGAGCCAGGGTTTCACCATGTTGCCTGGGCTATTCTGGAACTCCTGGGCTCAAGCAATCCTCCCGCCTTGGCCTCCCAAAGTGCTGGAATTACAGGGGTGAGTCACTATGCCTGCCAAACTTTTTAAAGTCAGAATCCAAATTTAAAGTTAAAATAAGAATATTATGGCTGAAAAGGTGTCAGGGACATTTACCCTCTGTGTACCAACATTAATACTGCATTTCTCAAATTCTAAGCTGTATGTTTCTTTGCATGTTCACTTTTCTGAAATTGGTGTATAGCGATCATATTAACAAATTGTATAGCTACTAAGCAAAGATTAATTTGTGACATCTGACTTGTTGCCTGAAGATGTGTGAAATGTGTGGTCTGTACAACTTGTTTATCCATTTGTCACCTCAGTTTTCTGTACTGGGGTACCACATAGAGGTCAAATTTCCTCACTAATACTTTCATAAAACACTTGTTTCCACATTGAATTCATCTGGAAAGCTTTAAAAACTTTGGTGCCTAGGTCTCAGACCCAGAGATTCTGGTGCAATTGTTCTCCCCAGATGATTCTAATGCACAGCAAACTTTGAGAGTCACTGTGTGTCAGTATCTTCACAATGATCATGAATTACAGACCACAGAGAAATGCATTATTGTGTACATATCAGGCAATGTAAAGGAGACATCATCACATGTCTTATGGACATCATAGACTTCTCAAAGCTTGGAAAAGTCATTTAACCAGTTTGTGGGTTGAACAGGAGTCTCAGCCAGGTGACGACTATCTCTCAATGAAGAGCTTTCTAACTACACTCCAGAGATGTTGTTTCACGTCCAGTGAGATATCAAAACTATGAGTTTACCCAAGTTACAAATGCAGATGAAATCCTGGTTTCACTTGCTTTGCCTCCAATTCCTGCTAAGCCTGAGGATGCAGAGGTCAAAGGCACTAGCACGGGTTAGGAAAGCCCCATTTCATTGTGATACTAAGCATGGCTGCATGTGGCCAAGAGTGGGTCCCAAAATTTATTTCATTCCTAATGTGAAAAAATCTTGGACTCAAACTTAAATTGCGCTACTAAAGTTATGTGTCATTGCCAATAAATATACTAACATTTGTTAATAAAATACAGCATTTACTTTTTGTTAAATCAATCATGTGGCTTTAGACCCCTGGAATCCTTGATTTGAGGATACAACAAGGAGCACAACCCAACAACATCATGTATTCTGTATTAGGGACCAAGCTCTAATTTTATATTGCAGTATCTCATTTGATTCTTGTAATATCCCTGCTATGTAGGAAACATCCCCAGTTTATAGAAGCAAAAATTAGGGCTCTGGGGATCCATTTACATTTTCTATTAAGTGTCCAGAAGCAAGCCATGCAGAAAGTGTCTTTCTGGGTGGCTTGGATCTACCAGCTGATAGCAAAGAATCTCTCTGTGATAAAATGACTAAATTAGGGCTCTGCAAATCGTGTTTACCAGAACCCTAAGATTTAGAAGAGGCCTCAAGGACCCAGAGAAAGGGCACATGGAGCAGAGAAGGGCATTGTTGCAGATAGATAGAGGAGAACTTGCTTGCAAACACTTGCAAGGCACTGACTTAAATAACTCCAGTCAGACAGCGATCAATCCTCAAACACCTTTAGGTTTTTTTCAAAATCCAAGGAAATTGATGCCTGGCATCTGTTAGCACTATGATTATTTTGAATAAAACTAGTTAAACTTACTGGGTGTAAGAAAGATAATTGTGGAAAAGGTACTTATAAAATTAATACAAATAATGATTATTGAAAAGTAACCAAAATTTACTTTTAATACAAATAATAAATGATTTTTTAAAAAAATTAACCTTAGAGATTATAGAGTCAAGAGATATTCAAGCTTATATTGAAGTGGAATGCATTTTGCAAACGAATCTGATATAGCATCCTAATAGACAAAAGACATAAACTTGATAAGATGCACAACTCTGCCAGATTCCCAACCCACTCTCCACTGCCATTTAAGGTAGAGAATGGGATCCCTGTCCAAAAACACAAGCCTCCTCTCCTCATTCTTGCTAGGCTCCTGGTGCTTAAAATCAGAACCATTTTCACTCCTTCATGAAGCAAAGGTAACCCTCCACCCACCTGACAGTCCATGAAAAAGGTTGTATTGTTTTTCACTAAAGAGCCCTTGTTATAAAAGAGATGCTTCGTGAGTCAGCTGGAGACGAGGTTTCAGCTGTTGCAAGCACCCCTGAGCCCTGTCTGTGTCCCTGTGACACCATCTTTGACAGTCTGACCTCTATCCTCCAGAGAATGGCTGAGAAAAATACATCATAAGCTGGAGTTCTCATGAGATAATGTTCAAAACTAGATTTGCTGATCTCAACAATCACAACTGGTTTCTTTGGGTGGGTCAGGTGTTAGTTCTTACAGAATAGAAATGGCAAACACTAAATGTTTCTTGGCCAAGGATTCCATGGTCAGTCCAAGCCTGTGACACAGGTGCCCTACCAGTCATTAGGCTTGGGCATATATATATATATATATGGCATATATTCATATATTAGGAAGAAACAAACTGGTTTTAGGATCTCATTCTGCACACACACACACACACACACACACACACACACACACACACCCTTGGAAGGAGGGATAGTTCTGGGAGGGGAGGACATGGAATTAACTTGTTTGCAAGTTAGGCCATGGGAAGAATAAAAGCAGCTTGAGGATGAGGAGTATTGGGGAGATTCCCCAAAGAAGGGGAGAGCACTTGGTTTGGTCAGATTGGCATCACTGAGGCCCACAGTCAACTCCTCTATCCTGGTTATGACCCAGGGCTGATGGACCTCAAAGTGGAACTGGTACATAGAGAGTAGCAGGGCTGGGCCAGAGATGCAGGGGTTTCAGCCGCAGCAGACTCATGTAAGGAGATGCTGTGGATGTACTGCCCCAGATGCCCCCAGCCCACCTCTAGGTTTGCCTGTAGCCAGTTTGGACAGTTCACATAAACACTGACAAGCTCCCATCTTAAGTGCCTGACCTCATCTAAGGCCAACTTCTCCTCTTGTACATTTTATCAGCCATCTACTCAGAGATTTCAATTCTGCAATTACAGTTGACCTTTAAACAATGCAGAGGTTAGGAGCACAGTCAAAAATCCACATGCAACTTTTGACTTCCCCAAAACTTCACTACAAATAGCCTACTTATCTTAGTCTGTTTTGTGTTGCTGTAAAAGAATACTTAAGACTAGGTAACTTATAAAGAAAAGAGGTTTATTTGGCTCATGGTTCTGAAGGCTTTACAAGAGGCATGGTGCCAGCTTCTGACGAGAGCTTCCAGCTTCTTCCATCCATGGCAGAAGGCAGAGGGGAGCCAGTATGGAGAGAGGGGAAGCAAGGAGAGGGTAGCCAGCATGGAGAGAGGGGAAGCAAGGAGAGGGGAGGTGTCAGGTTTTCTTAAACAGCCAGTTCTCATGAGAACTAACAGAGTGAGAACTCACTCTCCCTCTTTCTAGGGAGGGCATTAATCTGTTCATGAAGGATGCATCTCCATGACCCAAACACCTTCCACTAGGTCCCCACCTCCAACATTGGGATCAAATTTCAACATGAGGTTTGGGGGACAAACATCCAACTATAGCACTACCATTGACCAGAAGCCTTACCAATAGCATAAACAGTCAATTAACACCTACTTTGTATGTTTCATATATTATATACTGTGTTCTTACAATAAAGCAAGCTAGAGAAAAGAAAATGTCGTTAAGAAAATCATAAAGAAGAGAAAATATATTTACTATTCATTAAGTGGAAGTGGCTCATTATAAAGGTTTTCACCCTCATGGTGTTCATGTTGAGTAGACTGAGGAGGAGGAAGAAGAGAAGGGGTTGGTTTTGTTGTCTCTGGGGTGGCAGAGGCGGAAGAAAATTCATGTATAAGTGGACCCATGCAGTTCAAACCCGTGTTGTTCAAGGGTTGACTGTACTATGATTCACCTTCAGTCATCAATTTCTCTCTATGTATTGGATTATACCCATTAGCATATAAAAGCCTTCACAGGATTAATATTTTTTAAAAAAAGAACACTCCTTTTCACATTAGGGTCACCAATAACTTACTTTTTAAAAAACTAATAATCAGTTACCTGTTCTTATTTTAGTCTACTTTTAATACTTTTTGACACAGTAAGCCACACTGTCTCCCTTGAAAGCTTCTCTTCTCTAGATTATCTATATTCCACATTCACCTGGTTTTCCTTCTGCCTCACTGATTTCCTACTCTTTTCATTCCTCCCAAATTCCAAACCTCTTACTATTAAAGTGCTGGATAGCTTTGTCCTTAGTTCTTTTCTCTTCACTGTCTCCTTGGAAATCTTCAATTCCCTCAAGTCCAAATCCCAGCTGTATGTAAATGACTTTCAAATGTAAATCCCTGAGCTTCAAACTCCTATATCTAGTGGCCTATTCAGCATCTCCACTTAGACACCTACTGGGCATCTCAGAATTAATATGGCCCAAATCTTTTGTGACCTCTCTAAATTCTAAAAGTACTCCACCTCATCACACTCCCACTCATGCCTTTTCCATCTTGCTAAATAGAACCACCATACTCTCTAAAATCTCAGACCTAAAATCTAGGTTAATTCCATTATTCCCTCACACCTCCCATAAGTACATCTCATCAGCTTCACCTCAATACATCTCCCAAATCATCATCCCTACTGTTACAAATCTAGCTCAAGGCATCATCATCTTCTTCCTAAATCATTGCAATAGCTTCCTAATTGCTCTCCCTGCCTCTTCCTTTGACCCTGCTTCCCTTTTCTCCTTTTGCAGCCAGAGGGATCTCTCTAAAACGTAAATCAGACCCACACTACTCCTTTCCTTTAAATCCTTCAATGCCTTCCCATGGCCTTAAATCCAAGTTTCTTGTCATAACTTACAAGACTTTACATAATCTGTTTTTTTTGTTTTGTTTTGTTTTTTGAGACAGAGTTTCACTCTTGTTGCCCAGGCTGGAGTGCAATGGCATGATCTCGGCTCACTGCAACCTCCACCTTCTGGGTTCAAGCGATTCTCTTGCCTCAGCCTCTCACTGGGGTTACAGGTGCCTAGCATCATGCCTCGCTAATTTTTGTATTTTTAGTAGAGACAGGGTTTCCCCATGTTGGCAAGGCTGGTCTCGAACTCCTGACCTCAGGTGATCCATCCACCTCGGCCTCCCAAAGTGTTGGGATTACAGGTGTGAGTCACTGTGCCCGGCGTAATCTGGTTTGTACCTCTTAGTTTTTGTTCTTTTTCCTCTGTATTTGGAGACTGTTTTTTAAGAAAACCTTCTCCTGTTCTACTTGTAAAATTTTTGCGCCATTATATTTTAAGTGAGTCTCTTGGAAATAGCATATAACTGGATTTTGTTCTTTTTTAAAAAAATTCAATCTGACCAAATCTATTAAAAATTGATTCATTTATTCTACTTCTTATCATTATAAATGTATGTGGATTAATTTCTACCATCATATGTTTTGCTTTTTATATGTCCAAATTTTTCTATGCATATTTTTTCTTAGATTGAGTTGTTTTTGCTTGTTTGTTTGTTGCATTTCCCCCGTTTTTCTTGTTTGGAAGCTGTCTACTCTATGTCTGGTCACCTTAACAGGTTCTGAAAGTAAGTTTTATTAAGGTACAGTTCACTGTTTTTAAGTATACAATTCTATGAATTGTCGTATAAAGTCATGTAAGCTCTACCACAATAATGATGTAAACTACAACGAGCTACAGCTAATCAGTTTCCTGTACCTATAATTTTGCCTGTTCCAAAATATGACTTAAATGGAATCAGAGAGAATGTTACCTTTTCAGTTCAGCTTCTTTCACTTAGCATAATACATTCGAGATTTATTAATTCATGCTTTTGCATGTAAGTATTCCATTGTATAGATGTGCTACTGCTATGTCTTGAATCTTTGTGATCTCTCCCCAAATTCATATGTTCACATCCTAAATGCCAAGCTCATGATATTAAGAGGTGGGGCCTTTGGAAGGTTATTAGGTGGAGGTTTGAGGGTGGAGCCCTCATGAATGGCGTTAATGCTCTTATAAAAGAGGTCTGAGGGAGACCCATTATCCCTTCTTCCATGTGAGAACACAGTGAAAAGTGGGCTTTCCCTAGACACTGAATCTGTCCCTTTCTAGGACTTCCCAGCCTTCAGGACTGTCAGAAATAAATTTTTGTTGTTTATAAGCTACGTAGTTTATGGTATTTTGTTATAGCAATCTGAACAGACTAAGACAATCACAGTTTGTTTATTCACTTACCAGCTAATGGACACTTAGGTTGTTTCTGATTTTTAGTGATTATGAATAAAGCTGATAAAAAACATTTTCATACAAATTTATATGTGTACATACATTTTATTTCTCCTGGGTAAGTAAATACTTAGGAGTAAGATTGCTGGATTGTATAGTAAGTGCATATTTAAGGTTATAAGAAACTCTCCAATTGTTTTCCAAAGTGGCTGTAATATTTGCATTCCCACCCCCAAAGACTCAGAGATTCCAATGCTCAGCATACTTGACAACACTTAGTATTTTCAGGACTTTATTTTTTTAGCCATTCCAATAGGTGACTAGGGATGTCTCATTATAGTTTTAACTTGCAAATCTCTGATGGTTAATGATATTGAGCGTCTTTTCATGTGCTTCACTGCCATCCTATATCTTTTCTGGTAAAGCACATCTCAGAAATTTTTGTATATTATGTTTTCATTTAATTTAATTCTGAATATTTTCTACTTTCCCTTGTGACTTCCATTTTGAAGCATGAGTATTTATTTATTTATTTATTTATTTTTGAGATGGGGTCTCACTCTGTCACCTAGGCTGGAGTGCAATGGCTTGATCTCGGCTCACTGCAACCTCCGCCTCCTGGGTTCAAGTGATTCTCCTGCCTCAGCCTCCCGAGTAGCTGGGATTCCAGGTGCCTGCCACTACACCTGGCTAATTTTTGTAATTTTAGTAGAGACAGGGTTTCACCATGTTAGTCAGGCTGGTCTCGAGCTCCTGACCTCAGGTGATCTGCCTGCCTTAGCCTCCCAAAGTGCTGGGATTGCAGGCACAAGCCACCGTGCCCGGCCAGCATGAGTTATTTAGAAGTGTATTGTTTAATGCTCAAACACTAGGAGTTTTACAAATATCTTTCTTCTGTTGGCCTCTAGTTTAATTTAACTGTGGTCAGAGAACATACATTATACAATTTCAATTGAACAATTAAGTTTATTCAAGTTTGTTTTATTGCCCAGAAAATGGCTTATAATGACGAATATTTCATATTTCTTTGAAGAGCAAGTTTATTCTTCTTATATTTGGAGATTCATTTCTGCCATTAATCTTAGAAAATTTTCTCTTCAAAAATTTATTCTCTCACATCCACTATGATGGCTATAATCAAAAAGTCTGGTAATAATAAGTATTGGCAAGGATTTGGAAAAATTGGAATCCTGCACACTGCTGGTGGGAATGTAAATGGTGCAGCCACTTTGGAAAACAGTTGGGCAGTTCCTCAAATCAAACATAGTTACCACTCCTAAGTATATTGCCAAGAGAAATATAATCATACATCTACACAAAAACTTATGTGTGAATGTTTGTTGGAGCACTATTCATAATAGCTAAAAAATGAAAATAACTGAAATGTCCATCAACTGATGAATAGATAAATGACATCTAGTATATCCAAAGCATAAGATATTATTTGGCCGTAAAAAGGAATGAATACCAATACATGATACAATGTGAAAGAATTTTGAAAATATACTAATCTATAAAGTAGATTAATAATTGCTTAGGGTTGGTGGGGAGGTATTAGAGGGACAGGGAGATGATAGCTAAAGAATATGAAGTTTCTTTTTGAGGTGATGAAAGTGTTTTAAAATTGACTGTGATGATGGTTGCATATATCTGTGAATATACTAAAAACAGTTGATTGCATACTTTAAATGAGTGAATTTTATAGTCTGCAAGTTATATCTCTATAAAGCTATTGCAGAAAATTATTCTCCCCTTTTCTCTTTAGTCTCTTCTTCTGGGACTACAAATTGATATATAAAAAATTGGTTACAACATCTTACTGGTTACATCATCCAATAAGAACACTAAGAATAACTTAATACTTTAATTCGTAGTCATTCTTATTTCATCGATTGTCAGTAACATGTTTTTATAGTGCTTTTTAAAAGCCAGAATCTAATCAAGGTTCTCAAATTGCATTTGGTTATCATCCCTTTTTAGACTCTTTTAATCTAAAACATTCCTCTCTCCTTTTATTGTTTGTGTGTGTGTGTGTGTGTGTGTGTGTGTGTGTGTGTGTGTGTGATACTGGCCTTTATTTTTTAATTATCCAGGTGACTTTTTCATGGAAAATCATCCATTGAGTTTTTAATATTAACCATTAACTATTATATTTTTCATTTCCAGAAACTGTTTTTTTCAAATTGATCATTTGAAATGCTTGTTCTTTGCTTATGTTTTTCTATTCTATCTTTCCTTGTTTAAATATTTTACACACACTTAGTGTATATTCTGTTTCTAAGAATTCCATCATCTGAAGTTCATGGAAGTCTAAATGTCTGTTGTTTCTGATGGCTCTTTCAGTAACTTACTTTCTTACAAACTCAGTAATTTTTAATCGAGATCTCCTATTTCAGTGAAGTAAGATCCAGATAGACCTGCATAGAAGGTACATCCCTCTAGGAAAATTTGTGTTTCCTTTTATGGGGATCCGAGTACACAATAGAGGGCCATTTTAGTTTCATTTCTCAGTTTGAAGTTTCCTTACTCTCCGGGATAGAATAACTTTGAACCCCAGACTAGTATTTTCTCCAGCTGGAATTGGAATTGCAGAATACAAGTTTTCATTGTGGCTACCTTTTCTAGCCTGTTGTTTCACTGAATGTGGGGGCCTCATCTTGTGTGTCTTCCCCCAATCTTGTGTGTTCTCAGTGTAGTCTCTCCTGTGCCCCCTGTGACCACTAATCCCCCAAAGCACTAGACTTCTAACAGTGTTTGCCTCAGGGCAGACCCAGCTTCACCATTAGCTTACCAGGTGAATGCATCAGTTCACCAGGCGGCTCTTCACTCATGTGGATCTCCCCTATTTTTAGGCAACTTCAGCTATGCATTAAAAAATAGGTAGCAATTGATTCTGCACCAGGGGTTCTGCAGCAGGAGGATTTTCGGAGTAACTGATCTGCCACATTACTGGAAGCAAAATCCTCTACCTAACTTTATGACCTCATCTCCCTGGACCCTCACCTTCTTCACTTCATGCCAGCCACACTGGACTATAGCTCAAACATGTAAAAGCTCACAGCTGTCTCAGAGCCTTTTCACCTGTTATTTGTTTTCTTGAAAAGGCTCTTTTCTTCAATTCTTCACATGGTTGCACTTTATCACCATTCAGGTCTTAGCTCAAATGTTCCACCTCCAGATTCTCCCCTGGTCACTCTCAGTTATTAATACTTTCTCTTATCTCAGCTAAATATTTCTATGTAGTACTTCCCAGAACCTAAGGTTATTTTGTTTATTGATTTGTTTATGTTTTGTTCTCTAGAATGTAACTGTTTAAGGGCAGGGACCCTGTTCTAGAAAAGTGCTTGGCAGACATAGACACTCTAAAAGTAAATATTTGTTGATTGGTTGGGTAATACCTCTGTTCTTTATCTCCTGCTGAAATACCTTCCTATTCTCTCTTGCAGGCTGGAAACCAGGGCCATGTTCATAGTCACAATAGTTAGCTTACTATAGCAAGGTCACCACTAAAATGCCATCCTGTGTGTTCTAACAGGCAAATACTCAACCTGTGTGTATGTGCAAATATGTGTGTGTGTGTGTGTGTGTCCATTTATATGCATGCACACAACTGTGATGTAAGTTTAGAAAATATATCTAGTTGTACAAGCCACACCCAGACCCCCTGAATTATTTAACAAACAAAAGCCATGATTTAATCCCTCCCTTAGCACCCCAGGGAAACCTTAGGGAAGGGATACAGTGGAATGATCTCTTTTTAAGTGTATAGTTCAATGCCATTAGATAGTTTTTAAAGCATTCTATCAGCATGGCTACAAGGGAATCTCCAAATTTCTTTTTTGTGTGTATGTGTATGTTAAGAAATATTAGTTTTATTTAACCAGTTTTCATAGCTGAATATTTATTCTATAAAAACTTCCCAGATTGTACGGTTTAGATACAGTTCAAACTACTGAATGAAAAGGTAGGTCCCACAGATGCAAAAATACTGTACCAATCAATCCAAGGTAAAGGCAGATTTACACACTGTACAGCTCTCCAGGTGGCCGGGGAGTTGGTCAATTCTAAGTATAAACTTCAAAACTGTAAAAAAATAAGGATTTGGTTTTATTTTGCTCTTCATACATTCAGTATGATTGCAAGCTCAGAAGCCTAACTAATAATAGGCATCTGTAGTCTAGAATCAGTACCCACTCCTGGAAGGAGTGCACATGTCTATCCATACAGGGCACTCTTGGAGACCATACTGAACTCAGTATATAGTATAGACATAAAAGCAGAGACCAAGGACATTAAATGTTGAATATAAGGTAGTTCTTTTTTTGTTTTGAAAGGAGTTTTTGCATTTAACAATGTGCCAAAAGAATTTTAACTTATTAAATAAATATATTCTAAATGAACCTAAATATACTTTATAAACATAAAAATACTTTATTTTGGTGTAATACATCAATCATATCTGCAAATAGAAAACCAAAACTGTCTACAAAGTAGTATTTCTCACCCAGCAACAAGAAGTACTTATGTAGTTATTTTTCAAAGGGGTCAGAAAAACTTTAAAACCCACTAAAGACTAACTTATAACTTAGATAGTCATACTTAAGCTATTCAGTGATTCACTAATACCGCAAAAAAAGCTTTCTTCTAGAGACAGTGGTTTCTTCATGTTAACTGGGTAAGAACTGGACATATTTAAAAAAGAAGGGGAAACCAACTGTTTCCCTCTCAATGCTCACAAGGGTCTTTCTGGCTGCAGGGAAGCAATTAATTCGCTGATGGGAGTGTCTTTGAAACTTACATGTTTGGTTTTTTACTATGAATGAATAAATGATTACCCTTTTACTGAAAGTGCTAAATATTTTTGCAGGTTTGTAATATGACAGCAATGATGTTGATGATCAAAGGCTATTTAAGCATCCAAGACTTTTGAGTCAGGATAGATGTGTGATTCATGTCTTAAACAGGGGCGATATTAAAAATATTAAACAACCATCATGGCATAGATGCCAGCCACAGCACAGAACATGGAGCCTCCTGTCCTGCCAGGTCAGGTTGGTGGGGTGGCATCAGTGGACTCAAAGCAGCAGCTGTTCAAAACTGATATGGGAGGACTTCAATATTTTAACAACCAATATGTATTGGCTATGTATCAGCCTTGATCTTATGGGACTGTGGCTGATCTGAGCTTCCAGAGACCTTAGAAAGCATCTAGTCCTGAAGTTTCCATGTTTATTCTTAACCTACAGAATCTAATAAGCTATAGCTTGTTTGTAAACTAGTCTTAAACTTTTTGAACAATGCCTCTTGGTCCCTTTCCCGTATATTAGGATTGATTTCATCCATATGTAATCATGAATTTCAGCAAGTGTAGCTGTTATAAACAGCTTCCTTAGAAGCCTGTTTGCTTTCAGAAATCTTTGAAAAATGACTTCTCATGGAGAACTATCTCTGCAGAGAATGTCTCATCTATCAAGTGAAGAAATACAACCTTTCTCTTTCCCCATTATCGGGGAACACCTCTTAAGGTTCCATCTCTCAATACTGCCACATGGGGGGTTAAATTTCTTTCTTTCTTTTCTTTTTTTTTTTTTTTTTTGAGACAGAGCCTCACTCTGTTGCCCAGGCTGGAGTGCAGTGGCACGATCTCGGCTCACTACAAGCTCCGCCTCCCAGGTTCACGCCATTCTCCTGCCTCAGCCTCCCGAGTAGCTGGGACTACAGGCACCCGCCACCACGCCCAGCTAATTTTTTGTATTTTTAGTAGAGATGGGCTTTCACCGTGTTAGCCAGGATGGTCTTGATCTCCTGACCTCGTGATCTGCCTGCCTCGGCCTCCCAAAGTGCTGGGATTACAGGCGTGAGCCACTGCGCCCGGCCTATGGGGGTGGGGGGGGGGGGGGGTTAAAAAATGCGTTTTGGAGAGGATAAATGTTCAAACTATAGCAGAAGGCATGACTATACATGGTCCTGTTCAGAGTGCACTATGCCTTATTTTTTAAAAAATTTCTACGTATCTTATAAAAAGCACAATTTAAATACAAATGCATAAAATATATAAAATTTTCTTTAAACTTATTTCAGCATTTCTTCCTTTATGTAATATATTCCAAGCTCCCTACACACCTGCCACCAAAAAAAAAAAAAAAAAAAAAGAAAATAAAGGAAGAAAGAAAGGGAGAAGGAAGGAAGAAAAGAAGGGAAGAAGAAGAACACAGAATACAGAAGAACACAGAAGCAGGTCCTTGTGGATGCACAGTTAATTCAGAAGCCTCATTTTGGCCATAAGTTTCTGTTTGGCTCTAGGCTTCTTCAAGTCTTTTACCAGAACTGCACATAAATTCATGTGAGGGTCACCTTCTTTCTTCCTTCCTCTTGACCACCTGGGACAGGTGTTGCTGTGATATAATGGGAAAAGGCTGACTTTTAGAATCTGGAGACTTTTGGCGAAGACAAATTAGGCAGTTCCTAGCAAGTACCTACAATATACAGTAGCTGCTCAAAAATGTCTGCTGAACCTGAGGTTTTTAGTGGGCAGGGAATGGTCAGCCAAGAGGAAATTAAAGAAGGCAGGAGAGCCTGCTAATTCACAATCTGGATAATCAGACACAATACTTAACATCCACAAATTCATTCAGTCTTTCCATGGAATGCAGGCACATAGTAGGCTTACTATCATACCTTATCATACCTTATCTGAATATAAAATTAAGACACCCTTCTTAGGGACCTTCTGGAGATCTTCTCCAAAATATTTTTAACATTTCAATTACAGCTTTTCCAAAATTTTGGCCAATATGGGAATTGTTTAGCAACCACATCAAGGGGAAATATAAATATCTTTTTAATAATTCAAGTAGACATTCAGTTTTTTAAAAAATAACCTTTTCACTTCATCAAGTGCAAACTGTGTAATGAGAAAAAGAGATGGAGATAGATTTGGCATTTGCAACGGGAAAAAAACAATGAACAAAAATACTGCATTTGCAGTAAGAGGAACAACAGTTGAAGTTTGGGAATTATTGGGAGGGGGTGTACCAACAAAAGGGCAGGAAAGAAAAACTGTTTTACAAGTGAGATTTCTTAGCTTCCAGAAATAGAGAAAGTAGTTTATACACTCCTGCACATTTGTATAGACTTGCAAGATGTGCTTTGCTTAATTCTTAGGTTATATTGTTTATGCTGTTGGTATGTGGAAGACCAATGCTGTTTTAATATTTATGCTGTTAACAAATTCCTCCAGTCTCAGTCTTTGCTTATGATGGTGGATAGAGACAAGCACTAGAATTTCAAAGATGTTGAGTTTAGAGTCAGAAGGGACATTAAATATCAACTCCTATTCTTTGGGGTAAAAAAATATATGTTTTTTTTTTCTAGCTGCAGTGTAAAATGTTTTTTATTTTCTAAGAGATGTCAGTCAGGAATAGGGTCACAAACCATATTGAAGGGAAATTCTCTATTTGAAACTACAAAATTCTGTGTTGAACTCTGGGCTTAGATATTCAGGTTGAAATATATTGCCAGGTTATTGTAAGTATGTTCCATGTGAGAAAATATCTCCTCCCAGATGGAATGTACCTCTTAGATTTTTCCCAAGTTGTTTTTGCTATTGTTGGCCTTTTCAAAGTTTCCAAATATTGCAGACTTTTCAAATTCTTATTGTGTTTCTCCCCTCCCTTCTTGATGTCTTGACTGGAGAGTCATGTTCAATTACTTCTACACATTCATCTGTTATTACCTTCTGCTCATTGGAGGGTTCATTGTTACACATCTTTCTTGCTGATCATAAAAAATCCTTTCTCTTGACCTGGAGTTTCTGTGACAGCAAAGCTGGATCACTCATCCACTGCTCCTGTGCATCCAGGACCCTCCTTGGGAATGAAGACCCTTCTGTGGTCCCTCCTGTCTCCCTATCTCCTTGACCATTCTACCATCCAACCAACTGTACACCTCTCTAAATATGGAATGCTGCATGGGCAATGCAGCCACTCTATTCAAAATGACGACTTTACTCCCTTTTTGTGTTTTCCCGTGATTTCTTATGGTGTAGCTAGAGCTCCCATTTCATTTAAAATTAACTTTTGTTGAAAAGGAAAATATGCTGAACTGCTTAATGCATTTATCAGTTCATTTTAATTTTGATTCAACAATTATATGCAATAATATAACAAGCCCATATTATCTATTTATAAAGATGTGTGTGTGTGTACAATGAAATGTTGTCTCTGGGTGGAAAGAGCTGAGGATCTGAGCAGCATTCATCAGCTCCAGGCTGCATTTGAGGATGGGGGACCATGTGGGGCCAGAAACACACTCTGCCTCATCTGCATGGCTTGAATTCTATTTCACACATTTTTGAAGGTTGCACATTTCCACAGAGCTCCTCTTCAATCCAGATTCCCTTTTCCCTGTAATCCCCTGTTGGTGCTTTATCTGTGAATAATTTTTTAAATGAATAAGAATAGAAGCAAGGCAAGCAGGTGTTTCTTTTTCTTTTTTCTTTTCTTTTCTTTTTTTTTTTTTTTTGAGACAGAGTCTCGGCCCAGGCTGGAGTGCAGTGGTGCGATCTTGACTCAGTGCAACCTCTGCCTCCCAGATTCAAGCAATTCTCCTGCCTCACCCTCCCTAGTAGCTGGGATTACAGGTGCCCACCACCACGCCTGGCTATCTTTTTCCTTTTCTTTCCTCCTCTTCATTCTCTTATCTTGTTTTCCACTCCCTTTGTGATCACCTTCTCTGACATCTTAATTCTTCCTCTGTTCAGAATAGAAAACCCTGTGGTGTAGATAAAGCCCATTCCAGGAGGTCTGGGAGGGAAGCAAGAAGCTGAGTTGAGAGGGTCATGTCACTGGCCTTGCATCCCCATAGGGCTCAAGTTCAGAGATTATCCCCAGATGAGGTCATATACATGTCACAGAGCTACACCGAAGGACTGAAAGAAGGCGTCTTAGTTGGTTATAAGGGAATCCCTGAAACTGGGTAATTTATAAATAAAAGGAACTTATTTCTTACAGTCATGGAGGTTGAGAAATCTAAGGTCAAGGGGTCACATCTGATGAAGGCCTTCATGCTGGTGGGGACTCTCTGCAGGGTCCCAGGTGGCACATGGTATCACAGAGCAAGAGGGTTGAGCATGCTAGCTCAGGCCTCACTCCCATTTCTTATAAAGCTACCAGTCCCACTCCATGATAACCCATTAATCCATGAATGGAGGAATTCACTCATGATGGTAGAGCCCTTGCAACTGACCCAATCACCTCTTAAAGGTCCCATCTCTCAATACTGCCACATGGGGGGTTACATTTCAACATGAGTTTTGGAGACGATAAATGTTCAAACTATAGCAGAAGGCGTGACTACGTATAGTCCTGTTCAGAGTGCACTATGCCTTATTTTTAAAAAAATTTCTACATATCTTATAAAAAGCACAATTTAAATACAAATGTATAAAATATATAAAATTTTATTTAAAGTTATTTCAGCATTTCTTCCTTTATATAATATATTCCAAGCTCCCTACACCCCTGCCACCAAAAAAAGAAGAAAATAAAGAAAGAAAGAAATGGAGAAGGAAGGAAGAAAAGAAGGAAAGAATAAAAGAAATAAAGAGAGAAGGGAAGAAGTAGCCATAGACTGGCTCTCTCTCATTCTGAGAGGCTCTAGCTATGGAGCAAAAGGAAGAGGAAAGGGTTGGCTGACTCATGGTCCTCCTGGCTCCACCACTGACCAGCCTGGGACCGTGTAGATACTACCCTGTGAGCCTTGCCGTGCTCAGTTCTGTCTGAGGTGACAGACTGGAGGTCTTCATGGTCTTCTCCAGAGGCAGCAATTTTCCACAATTCTGATGGACCCTTTGAATGTGCAACATGTTTAAATTAGGGCTTTACACTCTAGATTTTTTATGAAGAAGGGGTAAAATAGAACCTGAACCTGATTATTTTTCCCTGACTTGCCCTGGAGACCCTTAGAGAGAAAGCACTTGTCAAACATCACTTGGAGCAGCCAGGTTTAGCAATATAGCTAAGTCAGGCTACCAGGAGTGAAGCCAAGCAAGGGATTGAGGACTTAACTAAATTCTCCAGCAGAGGCCTGGGAGACTCGATCTTTAGAGAAGCAGTGACTGTATCAGGAATGGAAATGAGCTGAAGAGGCTGGTGAAAGCAGGATTTCTCATGACAAATGCAGATGTGACCAGCAAGGGGGTGTGCCTACAGGTAGAATACAGAAGCAGGTCCTTGGGGATGCATCCATCATACCCACAAATACTTCCTTAAAAGCTACCTTTAAATAATGGAAAATGCATTTCAATGTATGGAGACAATGGGAGCCCGGGATAGGCCTAGCGTATGTAGAGTAGTGAGTGAGCCTCAGTGTCTGTTGAGAGGCCAGATGTCTGCACAGGCTGAAGCTGACTGTGAAATCCGGGCCTGCTTCTCACTTTGTCCATCACAGCAACTCTGACAGTAAATAATTTCCCTTTCCCCTTTCAGAGCTTGCCAATTCTACACTCTTTATACTTTCAACCAGTAATGGGTTTCAGCATTCTAATAAGTGCTCCATGTGAGTCAACCAGCATGCCCTGGGATCCAGGCTGTGGGAGGCAAACAGGTTTCAGCAAAGGGATACAGCAGTAGATGGGATGGTATCATCTGAAATGCAAACCCTTGTGCAGCATACTCCAGTAGCATTTATACTGATGTTTTACTAAATTAAGTTGAGTAATTTAGTCCATCCAGAAATCTGAAATTCAGAACAAAATGTTGATAAAATAAAAAAAAAATTAGCACCTGATCATGAATGACTGTTGTCATCATTGTGTCGTTATAATCACAATAAGGATGGTACCCTGCTTGTTTGGAAAGCAAGATCTGAACCTGAAGATATTTATAGTCCTTTAAGAATGATGATTTAAGCCTTGACCTCTACTCCTTAGGCCAGCCAGTGTAGACAGAGGAAAAATTGTATTTCTGTTTCACTTATCTAGGGCTTTCTATGTACCAGGCACTTCACCCACTTTATCACCTTCATTCCTTAATATAACTCTATCAGGCATATGCAGTTATTCTCTCCATCTGGCAAGTGACAGTACTGAAGACTTGTCACTTAGCTGGTAGGGGAAGATGCAGGACTCATATTCAGGCCTGACTACAGAACTCTTGCTCCATCCTTTGTATACTGTTACCCCAACCTTGAATCCTGGAAATCCTTCAGAGTTAAAAGATGGTGGATGAGAGGAGGTTGGCTGAATTACTGAAGTATATGCTTGTAGAATATAACAAGCAATGAAAGATCTGTTATATTAGAAGTTATTGTGTCAGAAAGTGTTCATATTAGTAGAAGACAAAAGCCTGCATGCGTGTATCCCACTTATCCTGTGTCTTGTAGGATTCTATAATTCTAAGATTTGAAGGAGCTTTTTTTTTTTTTTTTGAGACAGGGTCTCCCTCTGTCACCCAGGATGGAGTGCAGTGGTGTGATCTCACCTCACTGCAACTTTCGCCTCCTGGGTTCAAGCGATTCTCCTGCCTCAGCCCCTTAAATAGCTGGGACTACAGGCGTGCACCACCATGCTGGGCTAATTTTTGTATCTTTAGTAGAGATGGGGTTTTGTCATGGTGGCCAGACTGGTCTTGAACTCCTGACCTCAAGTGATCTGCCCGCCTCGGCCTCCCAAAGTGCTGGGATTACAGGCGTGAGCCACCACTCCCAGCCTGAAGGAGCATTACAGTATTTAATTGAATGCTCTCATTTTTACCAAGGAGAAAACTAAAACCCAGAGAGGTTGGTTTGCCTCAGTTTACCATCTCATCACAGCGTAAGTTGCACTTTCTCCTTCCTCACCCATTCTTTCCTCCAGACATCGCCAATGCAGGACCATAGGCTAACAGCATCCTTAACAACCCTGGTTATTTCCTTGATTGAGCTCTCCCTAATCAAGGCACGGCCCTCATAGAAGGGAATTTCCAAAAGGCTGCCTGAGGCTGCTGATCAACAATTCATTTTTAGCATTTCTTTTTAAATCACTCTAAGTTGTTGCACCTGGGTCACAGTGACAGCTGAATAAGGGGGCTGAGCGGCAACGTTGTTCTGGGCACCAGGTTGGTGAGCTCCCTCCGCCATGTATATGCATGAGTTCTCCATTTGCATAAAGCGCAAAAGCATCATTCCCATTAATCACTGCATTCATCTTAATAATTAGTGGCAATAATGTTGAAGAGCGGTGGTCTCCACATCGATTTCTGAGGCACCATGGGCTATTTCTGTTGCAGATGAATGATCATCAAGAGTGACATGTTGATGTCTTTGGATCGACCACCCCAATTCCACATGCTTTACAGCCTGGCAGCTGGTCAGGAAGCTCTGGTGATCTGTGGGGCTAATGCTGTCCCTCTAACAAGACCAGTAAAAAGGAGTGATGTGACACCTGGGAGGGGGTTTAGGAAAAAGTCCCTGACCGCTTTAAGGGGTGCTCTCTTAGCCATATGCATAGTAAACTAGCTGTAACTGCAAAGCAAGAGGCTATTTGTCATAGAGATTATGACTCCATGGATAAGTACTTGAAAGGCTACCACTTGCTCTCAGACCTTCTCCATAAAAGATTGTCTTGGGGTCTGTAATTTGCCAATACTTCTGGGTCAAGAGAAAGCCATTTCAGATCAGAAATGTAATAGAATGTTTTAAGGCCTGTGGTACAGTGCCAAAGAGGATGGAAGTATTAATAATTTTCATGGTTTTTTAAAAAAGGCCCTATCAGGTAAAAAAAAAAAAAAAGAAAAAAATAAGTCACAAAGGAATCCACTTGAAGATTTGAAAAGAAACTACAAAGGACTTCATTAATACAAAAGGGAAGATTAGTCAGAGAACAAAAGAATAAGGAAGGAGGAAACGAATGGAAAGGCAGGGAAGGAATTATAATAATGTCAGACAAGGGAGGCTGGTGAGGAAAAACTAAGGAGGAATTAAAACAAAGACTCTTCAACTTTCTAGATCCACGAGATCATCCTGGATATTTCCCCTCTTTGAGGAGATGAAGACGAAGTGTGAGTGACAGAGAAATTCGGGTGTGAGGTGTAAATGTTTTAAAATGTGGTAACAATTTATCTTGCACTCTGGGTTAGCAGAAAGCCATCAGCACAGCTTCAGGTTGATTTAGGAAATTTGATAATACGTATTTTTTTGCCTTCTCACCTTATATTCACCGGTAAATGACAGACCCTACCTACTTTTATGATCTTTCATTCTGTCTTCTTCAAAAGGTGAGGTTTATGCTTTTATGAAAATTAATAAAAATCTCCTAAAGAGAGTGCGGGTGTTTCCAATGGCTATTTATTTCTCTAGGAGTATATTCAAATACAACTGTCCTTCCCCCGACGTGACATAAAGAGAATTCTCTGCATCCCCTCCACTGCTGTCTGTACTAGCACCTTGTCTAGGAGAAGGACAGCACATTGAATCCAGTTGGTGTCTGCACATAAATCATTCTGAAGATAAAAAGTTTTAATTTACTTAAACAATTGGGTATTTTGTACACAACTAGTTGATCTCAACAATTATTTTTCCAAGATGTATGTGGGGTGTGTGTGTGTGTGTGTGTGTGTGTAATGAACAGCTTTGTGTGAAACACAGCTGACTAAACTTTTGGGACAAGATAATGACCCTCAAAACTAAGCACTTTGAGAATTTGTTTGTTGCTATACCTCCTTTTCTCTTCTTTGCAGCATTATCTGTTTTTGGTATCTAGGGCTTTGTTACACCTCCATGCTGGGTTCTGAAGGGAAGGGTACAATTGTAAAACATCGAATAAACATGTGTGCAAATAAACACTAGGGCTGACACTTGTCCTCCTAAATGAAGTCCACAAAGATGAGCTCTTGCATGATCCTCTGAACCAGTTCCTTCCTGGAGATAAAGGGTGCTGAAAAGAAAGTATGTCTTACATACAGGTTTGGAGACAGGGGAAGGATGCTGGGCTGTGAACAATAGCATCCCCAAGGAGCCCTTGCAATGTGGTAGCTGGAGGGCAAAGGAGGGGTGCTAAGTGATGCAGGATCTGGCCATCTTTGACCCCAGGAATTACAGCATTTGAACCAACAAAGGAGGAGCACAATAGGCCTCTACCTGAGGGTCTGGTGTGCCCATTCTGGCCTTAGAGTAGGTTGACCCTGATCAGCCAAAATGGCCACAGGCCTAGGATGTGGAGTCCTTGCAGTGAAGTGTTTGTCTTGTGTCATCTGAGTAAGGTCTGGGCATTTTGCAAAGCTAGATTTTCCCTCTGGACCCTTCTCCCCTCTGTGTCTTGCTGTGTCTGGTTTATTTGCCCTATCGCTCAGTATCTGGTATGTGTATGGGTGTTTTTAATTGGATCCTCTGAAATGCATTTCTGACACTGATTTGGTTATATTCTATTCTATTCTGTTATCAAACAAATTTGCTGTCAAACAAAAGATCAATGTTATTGTAATGTCCTACTTGATGGATTAAATAGGGTATTATTCAACTCTTATTAAACAATCAAGAAAAACACACTGGGACATGCTTTCATTCACAGCTGCTAACAAATACAGTGTATCTGATCTGTGATTAAGAAACAAAGCAGGAGTAGTTATTTTCAGATTAATTAAACAAACAAGTAGGATTTAGGGACCAGGATTTTTAAAACCCAGTACAATTCTTTGAAACATGTTTGAAAAAGGACATAATTTACTTTAACTACATGAGTGAACACTTAAGAATATAAAATCTTTCAGTGACGCAATTCTGGATTAATTGCCCAGAACTATCGCGGTGCCATAAACAAAACCGTTCCAGGGACAGACCTTTAGGAAGAGTTTTTTTTTTTTTCTTGTGAGTAAATGTCCATTTAGAGAGCTTTTCTAAATTTAGAAGCAACGTTCATCAATCATTTATAATAAGCACCGAAGAACTGCGCTCGCCTGCCTGAGACGCAGCCCCCTGGTGAAGAGCGGTCCCCGACCAGGGCTGTGTTGCCGGACCGGCACCCACTCCATTACCAGCGTCTGACCTTTGTGTTCCTCCGACTTCACTCTCGAGATGCCCAGAGAAAGCAAATATTAAATCAGTAGAAATCTCCCTCTTATCTCAGGCTGCCTGGCTCTATATTATCTTTAGACTCCCCCCTCCCCACCCCACCACCCGGCTTTACATACAGTTGGCTACATTTTGGCTCCTTCTGTCTGATGCTGTTTCCGCTAATGGCTGAAGAAATGGAACATTACACCATCTAACGTGTGTGGGTCACATTAATCACAGAAAATTCTTTTAATGTCTCAGAAGTAACTGTCAAACTGGACATACTGAATCTATTTAAACTAAAGCATGCCATTTTTTATCTACAGTGATCTTTAATTCCCATAAAAGGGTCAAGAAAATGTGATTAAGTGACAGTTTTAAAATGTACTATAATATTAAATAGCTTGATTAAGTGACAACTATAAAATGTAATACAATATTAAGTATCTGGCTATGTCCCAAAAGAACTTTAAAGTATTTTTGAACGGTTTGGGAATTCACTAACCCATAATGGGTTACGAAGGAATTTTTTTTTTTTTTTTGGTGGGGGACATAAAAACAGTTGAACTTAAAACACATACTAAAAACAAAACAAAGGGAAAAAGTCCTCAGCATTTACAGAGAATATAGAGTTGCAGAGCCTCTCTTTGGAGGGCCAAAGACTGGGTTTTTGGTAATATGGAGATTAAGATCATTTGAAGATTCTGAATTTGCCAATGCTTGACCAGACTTGTAATGCCTGTGACACAGAGAATAGAATCAAAGATAGTTGTGGTAGGGGGACCTCACAGCTGAATGGAAAGGCCACAGATTAGTCAGTGACCTCCTGGGTGACCTCCAAGGGGCTGACCATCAGCACCCCAGATTCCTGACTTACCTGTGTATTGCAACTCAGTTCCCTTCAGGGACAGCATAGGAAACACCAACCTGGCTTGGTCCTCCAGCTTGGTCTCCAGTAGAGTAAGCCAGTGGAGACACCAAAATACCTCGCAATGTCAGGACTATAATGGGAGTCAGTCATGGGGTCCCCATTAGGGGGCTGAGGTTAGAAGGAGACAATTCTATGGAATTCCTAGGAGAAATGTCTGGATCAGGTGCCCAGGCCAAATAACCAAAGACATTCATGCCACTATTCAGACAGTGTACTAACTCTTCTCCAACAATCATTTGGTCACATTTTAGCCTGGGATCCCCCAGAAAGCATAACTTTAGTCAAAGTTGTTGTGCTATTATTGTGTTAGAAGGTGCAGTCTCAGGGAGCAGGGGTGAGGGGACAGGGAAGGAAGGAGAGCCAGTATTAGGATGTCTTACCCCTCTGGCTGCCACTGAAGTCTGACCAATTGCTTGTTCTTGCAGGACTGTGCCCCAAGGAAGCCACACAAACTGTGTAGCCAGACAGTCTATCTGGGAGGAGAAGGAGGGAATTTATCTACCAGCTCCCATCTCTCATGGATCAAATTCTTCCCCACTGTACATAACTCCATATCACTTTCAGATTGCATAAGGTGGGTGTTTGGTGGGCTCTTGGGCATCCTGCTTCTCTGTAGCAACAGGGAAGCCCTGAGACAGGAGGCCAGGTGGGTCAGGCGGAGTCTGCAGAGTGTTAGGTGGAGCCCAGGCAGAACAGGTTGCTATGGGAGTGCCTGGTACAAGAAGAGTCTGGGAGGAACTGAAGGAGCACATTAAGAACTTCTCTATCCGGGTCAGAATCAGATGGAGGCACTCAGTAGGTAGCATAATTCACCAGAACATTTCCATATGCCCCTGCTGACAGAACATCAATGGAATCTTGATGTATCCTGGCTTTTCTCCCAAGCATAAGCCACTCTCCATCCCCAGCGAGATTTTGGACTGGGTACCATGGACAAGTGCATTCTGTCTCCTCTAAAAACTGTAAAGTAGATGATAAGTTTCGGCGATGTTTAGGAAGTGGCTGAGCCTAGAATTGCAGACATGTGCTACGCTCCCTTTAAGAGCCTCTCAGAGCCCCCACAGTGATCTCAGAAAAGGGTTGACTCTGACTTTTAAGGACACTTGTCAAGAGAAAGATAGAAAGCCAAGCTAGGTATCATGACTGGTCCCACAGTGACAGAGACGAATTGCCGTGACACATTTATGTAGGCTCGCCTTTTTCTCTGGGTAAGGATGAAGCCTCATTTGGAAGATTTGCTCATCTGTCTAATAAATCAGTGCAGAAAGTTTCCCTGATATTTACTCAGGACTTTCTTTCCCGTCTTCATTTCATTCCATGCCTCTGATTGCTCATCCTCGGACCAGGCTACATAAATCTCTTCTCTTTCTTCTGCCCTTTTGTCAACCATTAGCCTGCTCCCCCTCTGTCATTGTTTCACCAGACTATAGATGTAACTCTTCTAATCTTCCCTGATAAATCAGGCTCTCAGAATCGCTCCTTGTTGCTCCCTCAAACTCCCTAGAGCTGGGATATAGGGCTCTGAGGGCCTGGTGCAGACGTTTCTTTTATAATGGGCCCTGAAAGGTTGTCAGCTGCAGATAATTAGGATCTCACTTCCCGCCATCGAGCTGCATATATCTTCCATGCAAAGAACCCCCATCACCTTCAAAAGAATTAACACATGCAGAGGAGATATACGAGGGGCTGGCTGACCGGAGGATGGGGCCAGCTCTTCTGAAGGCCAAAACTCTTCGTGTTTCATGTTGAGAGAGAGGCATTCTGTCAGGAGAGGAACCTCGCCCTCCTCACACTTCTTCATGGTAAAAGCCTCACACTGTGTGTCTGGACTGTGCATCATGGAGTAGTGAGAAGAATATCTTTTTAGCTAAATTATTGAATAATAGTGCTGTCCCTTTATGCTCCACCCTATTCTCTCGGTCTCCCTGTTGAGACAAACTTTAGTCTTGCACTGAGAGCTCAAGTATATTTAGTTTGCTGTCTTTATTTTCTAACTCTGATAATAATTGGCTCACATCACTTGTAAACACGATTCAGTCTTCCTTCCTTCCTTCCTTCCTTTCTTCCTTTCTTTCTTTCTTTCCTTCCTTCCCTGCTTCCTTCCTTCCTTCCTTTCCTTCCTTCCTTCCTTCCTTCCTTCTTTCTTTCCTGTCTTTCCTTTCTTTCTTTCTTTCTTTTCTTTTTCTTTCTTTCTTTCTTTCTTTCTTTCTTTCTTTCTTTCTTTTTCTTTCTTTTCTTTCTTTCTTTCTTTCTCTTTCTTTCTTTCTTCTTTCTTTCCTTCTTTCTTTCTTTCTTACAGGATCTCACTCTGTCACCTAGGCTGTAGCGCAGTGGTGCGATCTCGGCTCACTGCAACCTCTGCCTCCCAGGCTTAAGTGATTCTCCTGCCTCAACCTCCCAAGAAGCTGGGATTACAGGCGTGTGCCACTACCATCTGGCTAATTTTTGTATTTTTAGTAGAGACAGGGTTTCACCATGTTGGCCAGGCTGGTCTTGAACTCCTGACCTTGAATGATCCACCTGCCTTGGCCTCCCAAAGTACTGGGATTACAGATGTGAGCCACCATGCCCGGCCCACGATTCAGTTTTTCTTTAGTAGTTTCTCAGAACTAACAGGTATATAGCTTCAGGAAAACTGGGTGGGCTGTCAAATGGATATGACATCAGAATGCAATGTTGCCCCCAAAGTTAGCCTGGCACAGAGAAATTCTTCTCAGGCAAGTGATCCATTAGATCTCAGGGTCCAGCATGGTTGGGGTTGGAGATGATACCCAGAGGGAGGGAGAAAAGTGGCATGGGTTGGAGATTCTCCATCCACAAGGAGAAGAGCAGTTTTATTTTTACTCATATTATATATTAAGATTCCATCTAAGATTTTATATTTTTTAAAAGGGGAAAACAAGCTTGAAAACTACTAATGCTATCACCTTGTACCTGAGGAAAGAGGCCCAGAGATAGGAAGGACACATGGCTTGCTAGTACCAAGCCAAATTTAGAATCCACAATCTCCAGTACCTTGGTTTTTCATTGTTCTTCACCGACCAGCTGCAACATAATCTTCATAATAATGTTCTTGAGTATTGCCTTGGAATCATTAGGAAACAGACAGGCCTATATATTCCCAGGGACTAGTGTTGATGATAAAGTGCTCTTTGTGGTCTGAGATGCTCCTGCTGACCTGTGCACTTGGAGTGATTTTTCTGGTGGTGGAGACAGATGGGCACTGAATCAACATCACGATCGCCATCCTTTAGGAGGTAATTGGTGAGTCTCAGGGGTGTGATCTTTGACCATGAACCTCAGCAAAGGGAACTGACACCTTAAGGGAGAAAGTGCAATGTGGCTTGGATCTCATCGGGGTCACTGTGGGGGCTAACCATAGAATTTCAGACCTAGATTGGGTCATAGCTGTCTCCCAGCCTAACTCCCTTTTTTTAAAAAGCTGAAGATATCAAGGCCCACAAAGGTCAAGTGATTTTCCCACACAGAGGAGGAGGGAATTCAGAACTAGTTGGCAGCAGACATTGGTTCTTGTTTCTTGGCTGGATGGAGCCTAATTAGTCTATTCTCCTATTGCCCTTTCCACCCGGACCAGTTTAAGACAGGGTTGTGGATAAACGTGTCTGCTCTGCAGACTAAAATTTCCTTGAGTCAACTGTTCCCGGGTCTAAATAGGAGAGAGAAAGGGACATGCAGGAAGTTATCAAAGGTGCTTGGTTCTCACCCTAAAGTACGTCCTTCTCCTGGGTCTTTTCAGCAATGAGGATGGTAGTTGAGCCTCCAAATATTAACTGGTTTTTCTTATTTCATTTGATTCAGTACTTGGGGGAGGAAGAAAAATATTATTTATTGGGTGCCCTCATATTCAAGTCTCAACATTCTACTTTCTGGAACTTATATTAACAGCAGCTGCCTGCTGGAATCTCCAGGAATCTTAGTCAATTTCCCCGCAGAGAATGGAGCCTGTTGGAGTTGTTCTTAATAAGAATCCTAGTGGTCGGCATCATTCCTTGAAATGGGTGAACACCAAAGTCATAGTGGGTTTTGACTGAGATTCCTTTTCTAAGATGGGTCTTTATAAACATTTTTAAAGAGTAAAACTTGAAACAAATGGAAGGCCTCATTCCCACCAGGACTTCAAATACCAACATATGTATCAAGGAATCTATTCTATTTGATAAGTCAGTTCAAAGTAACCAGGAAATAGCAACAAGGAGCCAGGCATGGAAACCAGCATTTGGTGTTTAGTGAATATTACACACCATCTGTATGTGGGTTGCTCTCCAAAATCCTCAAGTTCTGAAACATCTCTCTTCCTTTTCTGGTTTTTTTTTTTTTTTTTTTTAATCAGACATTTGTCTATTTTTAGAGATTCAGAGGGCTTTCCCTGATTAGGTCAAAGTATCACAGGAAAAAAAATAATAAAACACTGAAAGGAATCCACCTATCAAGAAAGCATCTTGGCCAAAGATAGGAGAGACAAGGGAAGGAGGTCCTGGAGGTCATGAGAAGAGTGAGCAATTAATCAGAAGGTCAAAGGTCTCTCTGAGAACACCATGGTGCTGTGCACAGAGAGTCACTTATTATTGAGAAAGGCAATGATTTAAAATAAGCTTCCTCATCTGGAAGGATGAGAATAATATCCACCTCATAGAGTATTATCTCGGGGTAACATGAGATAATTACGTTTAATGCTCATGAACTGGAAAACGCTTTGAAAATACAGCACAGGATTAAGAGAGGTTGTTCGAAACCCTGAAAACTGCACAGCCTCCTGAAAGAGTGGAAACTAGATGCATGGCCTGTTGTAGGGTATTCTGTTAACTGATTTGCAAGAGGCTTCTTGGTCTGCGTTCCTCTTTATAACTTCACAGAAGGTACAAAGCACCAGTACAGCCCCCTCTACGAGCAGGCATCAGTTCTGACTGGCTCTGTTATCTTAAAACAAAAACAAAAACAAAAACAAAAACCTTTCTGGCTGGGTGTGGTGGCTCATGCCTGTAATCCCAGCACTTTGGGAGGCCAAGGTGGGCAGATCACCTGAGGTTGGGAGTTCGAGACCAGCCTGACCAACATGGAGAAGCCCTGTCTCTACTAAAGATACAAAATTAGCTGGGCGTGGTGGCCCATGTTTGTAATCCCAGCTATTCAGCAGGCTGAGGCAGGAGAACTGCTTGAACCCGGGAGGCGGAGGTTGTGGTGAGCTGAGATCGGGCCATTGCATTTCAGCCTGGCCAACAAGAGTGAGACTCCATCTCAAAAAACAAACAACCAAACAAACAAAACTTTCTAAGAGCAAATAATGTAAATAATGTATCTGCCACCCATTGCACAGTGCCTAACCTTCCACCACCCTCTAAGGAGCATCTCCTTAGGGCCCTTGAAGATGGGAAGGATTCTTCACAAGTGCAAATGACTAGAAGGCAGCCAGTACCTACAGTGTTGAGGTTTCTGTCCAGCTAAAAAAAATCTAGAGGAAAAGCACTGAGTGGTGGAGGAAATGGGTGGTGAAGATTTCACTTGAATGGTTCTCGCATCAGATCAGAGGGGTGTTGGGGAGGAATGTTAATTTTTTGCCTACAGACTAAAAATAATGGCAATTATTAGTGAATTAAAATATTCTTAACCTTTAACAGAGAAAGGGTACCTCCCAGAATGCAGATGTTTTTTCACTCCACCAACATTTATTGAGCATCTAGTATGTGTTGATCTCTATGATGGGAGCTGGGAAGACACAGCTGTGAAGAAGGGCAAGCATCTCTGTGGACCTATTTCCTAGTAGGATGACAAGAAGGCAGGCATTGTCTCAAACCAGGGCATGACTCTCCCACAAACTCTAAAGGAAGCTGGTCAGTGGTTCTTCTTTTAATTTGCATAATCTGTATGGTTTGATTCTGACATCTGAGGCAGGTAAGATTTTTCATTTTTTGCCTGTCATGCCACTTGTTCTTTGTGTTTATTATTATTTTTTAATAAAAAAATTATTGCTGGGCATGATGGCTCACGCCTGTAATCCCAGCATTTTGGGAGGCCGACCATGGCAGGTGGACCACGTGAGGTCAGGAGTTCAAGACCAGCCTAGCCAACATGGTGAAACACTGTCTCTAGTAAAAATACAAAAAGAAAAAATTAGCTGGGCATGGTGGCAGGTGCCTGTAATCCCAGCTACTCAGGAGGCTGAGGCAGGAGAATTGCTTGAACCTGGGAGACGGAGGTTGCAGTGAGCTGAGATCACGCCACTGCACTCCAGCCTGGGTGACAGAGCAAGATGTCGTCTCAAAAAAAAAAAATTGTTTACTTTCCAGTGTCATTTTAACTTGTTACTAGTGAGCATCTGGCCTGGGTGTTTTCCATTAGCATGAAAATTCAGAAGGAAATACCTATAACTGAGCAGCGAGAGAGCCACTTCATTCTGTGGCCAGGCAATATGTCTTGCATTTCTCTAGTGTAAATAAAATGATGATTCAAAGAATGGTCCCCATTAATGAGTATCTGATTTAGAATAAAACAAAATCCATGCTGGGAAGTTGATGAGCTTGATTTTGCTGAATTGCTTTGAGCTTGCAGCTTATATTTATTGGTTCTTTCCTTTCGACAATTGTCACCAGTTGTCTGCTGTTCTTTCGGGAGAGGGCTTGAAGGTTGATTTTAGTTCCCTGTAACTGGAGGTGACATGTGAAAGCTCAAAGCTATTGAAAAGGTAGGTGATTATTAAAATGTAATGTGTTTCTGTTTTCCTGATTATGACCTCCCAGTCTTGCAATTTGCTGCCAAGCACGTGCCAAAGCTGGAGCACAGGTGGCGATGTGTCTTTCAGGCTTTGGGAGAGTTTTAGATCATATTAACTATTGACTTATTCCTTTTTCCTAATCCTTTTCAATAGTAGACATGCTGAAAAATTAATATACAGGGAGAAAGAGATGCATGGTTATCTACGGTGCTGTTTGTGAAGAGGGAGAAGGAAATGGAGAGAGAGAAGGAGAAAAAAGAGAGAAAGGGAGAGAGAAAAACATGGAGCGGGGGTCGGGGGGAGAGAGAGAAGACAGCACATAATTAAGCAGAAATAACACTTAAAAACAATTGGTGCAGAAGGGTATTTTCCAGAAAAGCAATAGAGCCCTGTCTGAGCACATGCTCCACTTGCATTAACCATGCATTAAAATTAGAGGCAATTCACTTCTGCACATTCTCTGTTGGTTCCTTGCTAGGCTCCAACTCACCACTCCAATGTGCTTGATCAGATGAGAATGACTGGAGTAGGGGGCTCTGGAAACTCTAAATGCCTGTCTTATAAAAAGCAGGAATCACAGTCAAGTGGGAAAACAGTTTTATTAGAGGTAAATGCTGGGTGCCCTACACAGGGGACTGGGACTCATGATCATTAGGGCATAGACGTGATGCCTTCAAGAGAGCTGATGGAAAAGAGCGGTTAGTTTTCCAGCACGACTGTTAGAATTAGGCAAGCTGGGTCAATTAAAAGAGCAGGTGCTCTGTAGCTAGTTAGCTTTGTGAAGGATTTTTTTGGCTTGTGGGAGCCTCTGTTTTCTCATCTATCAAGTGGGACTAATACCTATGTCTAAGGAATAAGCAATGTCCCTATGCACCCACAATAATTCCTAGCATACTGTGTGTATCAGTTATGGAAAACTGGGACTTCATCAATAGATAATATAGATATTTAAATTAGGGTAGACTCCAAGAGGGAACATATTCTGTTACATGTAGGCTGTGTCCATAGGGACAAAACAAAAGAATTCATATCCCAAGCCTCCTGCCTTTATGACTGTTTTCTATTCTTATTCATGTGATGACTAATTTATGTTCATAAATCTCAGACCCACCACCCCTTTTCTACACCCCCTGCAAAGCAATATTGAACTAAAAGCTACCAAATCATTATCCCTTCTTCTGAACTGGGGAAGGTATACAAAAATATAGTCTCTTTACTTAAATGCACACAGAGACCGTGGTGAAAATGACACGACACTTAATCCATATTACTTCCTCCCATTTCAGGGGCAGAAGTTGTCCTCACACACAAAGGACACTGGTCCCTTAGGAGGTTCTTGTGCAGATCCGGATGGGGAGTGTGGAGTCCTCACAGTTTTCATGGGCATCTGCCTGGACTGCTCAGCCCTCCCCTGCTACACACTGTGATCATGCAGCAGGCTGGGTCGGGAATCCCTGGAAAGGAGCATCACGTGGAGCTCCAGGAGGGAACAGGCTTACAACAAAAGCCACCCGCTCCATGAAATCAGATCCATCTCTGCCCCTGGGGGGCCCAGTGGCAGTTGAGCATGCTTATAGATGGCATAAATCACTTGCAGAACCTCAAGAAACAATTAACTCAGATTGAAAGTAGCTGATAAGGTTTCACTGCCTTGCGTGTTTATGTCCTTTGTTTCAGCTTTTGGTCTTGAAACGGGGAGGATTAAAATTGTTTCAAGGGCCAAGTTGCAAGGAAGGACCAGTACAGTTAAGTCAGCTACACTTAGCTGTACTGGCCCTTAGATGTGGCATCTGTTTCACATTCTAAGCAATTTGAATACTCACAGGTTTGCCTTCTTAAAATAAATGTACACACCCACCCTACCCCACCTCCCCCTCAAGAAACACCAGAAATTAATTGATCTTTCTGAGAAGTCAACCTGACAATTTAGAGTGGGTCAATAGACTTAGATATAGAGAAAATGACAGTTCTGTAGTTAGACAGATAAATAGGTAAGTGAGTAGATGGGTGGGTGGATGGACGGATGGATGGATGGATAGATAGATAGATAGATAGATAGATAGATATCCTAAAAATGTCTTGCAGAAAGAAACCAGGCTACCAACAGAGAAGACTTTGCATGTCTGTTTAGACCCACCTTGTTTTTCAGAGATGGAATCCTGCCATGTTGCTCAGGGCAGTTTCAAACTCCTGGGCTCAAATGATCATCCCGCCTTGGCCTCCCAAGTAGCTGGGACTACAGGCATGAACCACCAAGCCCAGCTCGGCTCCTTCACTTTAGATTTGATAAGGCATCACTCCATCACTCAACCATTGCCCGATGCAGGAAGAGCTCATGGAAATGCTGAGGGCTGGAGAACCCTTCCATTTGTAAAGAACTATGCTAAGAGCCATTGCCTTCATTTTGGGAAGAGTACTTATGTATTTTTCTAATTATAAAACCAATATAAGTTTATGGAAAAAATTTGGAAAATATGAGAAGTATTCTACAACATTAAAATTATCACTAGCTCTACTCCCTGATATTTTAATGCATTTCTTTCCAGCTGCAAAGGCTTCCACACATAACTGTAGTAGGGAGGGCGCAGGAAGTGGGTCAACGCTTTTGGAGGACTGGGTGAAGTTCAGTATCCTGAGGCCCTACTTTTTGGTCGCCCAGGTGAGACGTTTCAAGGCTGGACCTAGGGAAGACCTCTGTTCTGTGCATTTTTTCATCCAGAGGAGGATGCTTAGACCACATTCTTCCCATAGTTTCAGTCCTTAAGTTCTGCAAGTTTTTATAAGCAGCTGCAATTGTCTTTATTCCAAGGTCTTCATAAGCAGTTGCAATTGCCCCAGAGGTAGGGGAAAGCTAAATCAATATTTAATCTTTTTTGTTTCTTTGTTTTCCTCTCTTAGAACCCTGCAGACAGCTCTCTATTCTCTTTTTTTTTTCCTTTTTGAGACAGAGTCTTGCTCTGTCACCCAGGCTGGAGTGCAGTCGTGCAATCTTGGCTCACTGCAACCTCCGCCTCCCGGGTTCAAGCAATTCTCCTGCCTCAGCCTCCCAAGTAACTGGGATTACAGGTGCGCACCACCACACCTGGCTAATTTTTTATATTTTTGGTAGAGACAGGGTTTCTCCATGTTGGCCAGGATGGTCTTGAACTTCTGACCTCAAGTGATCTGCCCACCTTGGCCTCCCAAAGTGCCGGGATTACAGGCATGAGCCACTGCGCCTGGCTCTAATATAATAGTTGTACATATTTAGTGGGATACATGCGATATTTTGATAGCTGTATACAAAGTTTAATGACCAAATCAGTAACTGGTATACCCATCATTTCAAACATTTATCTTCGCTTTGAGAGAATTACAAATCTTCTCTTCTAGCTATTTTGAAATATAAATAAATTATTGTTAGCTCTAATTTACCTACTGTACTATCAAATACTAGAACTCATTCCATTTCTCTAAATGTATTTTTGTACCCCTTAACTTACTTCTCTTCATCCCTCCTCCACCCTTCCCTTCCTAGCCTCTGGTATCCACCCTTTTACTCTCTACCTCTACGAGATCCACTTTTTAGCTTTCACATATGAGTGAGAACGTGCAATATTTGTCTATCTGGCATTAATAAAAGCCCCTGTCTTACAATGGGAGAAATGCTTTGGCAGAAAAAGCACAGAACTGAGATTCAGGGGTCCTGGGTTCCTCCTACCCCATACTTGGTTGTGTGATCTTGGGCAAATTGTATCCTTTCTGGAGATGGGGATTGGGGCAGCAGGGAGAAACTAAGTCAATGGCTTTTGCGTGGGAATGGGAGGACAGCTGCACAGTATAGTCACCTTGGGAGCTTTTTCCAAATTGAAAAGACAAGATCTGTAAAAATTCTCCCTAGTCAAGCCCTTTGTGACTCACTAGGGATGTAGAGGGAGTGAAGAGGGTTGGTAGCAGCAGGTGGGGGCATGGCTCTGGGGACCAGGAGGCCACAGGCTTCAGGGGAGGAGGCTCTTTCTTCTGTTTCTGTTGAGCAGCTGTGTCACCCAGGCAACATTCAGCACCAGCCATCTGAGAGATCACCGCAGTTGCGGGGAGGGGGTAGGGGAGAAAAAGAGCAAAGATGCTGCTGTGAACCAATTAGGTGGGGAGAAAAAGCCAACTCTTACTCTGTCTTCTGTTGCTGTGCTATGTTTTGCCTAGAGACATTGACCATGAGGGAAGAAAGGCGTCCTTTTCTTTTTCCTCTGGCTTTAGTGTCCATCAAGACAAATTATTTCTCTACTCTGGTTTTTTAATTTTCTAGAAAGAAAGGAAAGCCTGTCTCTGGAGTTAGATTATTACTGTTCTTATCATTTCCCTGTGCTCTTCTAACTTTTTAAGTTATCCATCTTCTTTCCCTCTTCAATAGAGTTGGCAGGACCTAAGTTGTAGGGGCCCTCCATAGTAAGCCAGAAAAAAACCTACTGATAGCACGTGGGGACCCTCCATAGTAAACCAAATAAAAACCCATTGATAGCATGTGGGATGCAAGAAAACCAGGAACAAATGCACCTTTTCCCACATTATTTTGGGGCCCTGTTATAAGTCTAGACCATTTTGGGTTTAGCAGTTAGTTTTCCACTCAAAAAATATGAAATGCATTCTATGTTCTTGCAAGACATAACCCTGTTACTTCCACTAAAATAAGACTGTGTTAAGTAACTTTACCATGTAGGAGGTTGGTAAAGAGGGGGGAAAGCTTTTGGAACTTGTCACAGTTACTTGGGTTAAACGCAGGAAAGAATAACTGAAGAAATAGAGCTTAAAGATTATTTTGATTTTCATGAGCATTTACACTTTTTCTTCTCTGAATGAGAAGAGTTTTTATTCTTTGGCCTCCTCAATAAGAAATTGGGCACCTAGTGGCTGCTTAGTAATATTTATATCCTGAAGTTTTATATTTAAATAAGAAATCTTTGATGTAGTTACTCAGTTATGCCTCATGCAATTGAAAAGCCCCAAACCAGCAATTGGCAGCAACACTTGTACAGATTTGGACATCAAATTGTGATGGAAACCTGTGAGTGACTTCAAGCTCACTGTGAGCCAAGGTGTCAAGGCAACATGAATGGGTCCAGTGGATAAATAAATGAATGAGTCCTAACTTTGGATTCAGCAGAGTATTGACTTGAAAACTGCATTACTAAATCCTTTATCAGGTTACAGCATCCGATAGTCCAAAAACATGGAGGAGGTGTAATTAATCAAAGAACAGTCAATAGAGTACTGGGACTCCAAGCCTATGTGAACCTGAGCAGGTTATCCATTTTTCTTGAGACTTTTACACTTCCTATAAAGTGGTAATACTTACATTAGGAATTGTCCTGAAGGTAAAATGATATGACCAATCTTCTGCATTTAGCATCAAGGCTGGTCAATGAATGCTTAAGCAAGGTGATTATTATTACTGCTGTTGCTGTTACTGATATCAGTGCAGCTGACATTCCGTATTCCCAAAGTAGTTACTAATCATGATAGACTTACTTCAGAGAACTGTAAGAGCTTTAAGGCTTCCGCGGGTGATACAGTTTTCACCCTGCCTTTTCATCTACAAATGCAACCCCTCCACAGACTTCTAAAAACCAAATTCAAGTAAGTTGCAGATGCTGTGCTTTCCAGCAGGATAATGTCAAGTAGGTATTGACTTCTGAGTCTGTGTGAGTACATTATGGCATGCCTAAACCCCTCATTTTTATCATTTTATTTTACAGGGTGAGAGCTGAATGTAGGCTCCAACAGGAAGACGGCATTGAAGCCTGGTTGCTTGTTACTACTCAGAATGCCATCTACAAAAGGAAATTATGTAAAAAGCAATAAAGAACCCCTTCTGTTCTTGCAGGAGTCAGTGTTTCATAACTCTTTCTGTGATATCGTCTGTATAAGTTGAACCTCTAAAGTAAGTTTTTGTCTTTTTCCTTTTTGTTTGTTTTATTTGTTTGGGTGTTTTGACTTAAGAAAACTTGCCTTTTTGATTATTATCACCACATGTTGGATGGTTAGGGGTCTCTTGGTCATTAATAAACTTTACTTTAGTCACATCTGTAGTTAATTGGAATGGACACGTGGTTGTTCTTATAAATTTCAAATACATTTAAGAGAAATGAATAAGAAATCTACTTCAAGTATCCGTATTAGTTCTTCAAGGTACCCTGGGAAAAATATTTTTATTGTAAAGTTCCTTTATAGAATGGCTTAAAAAGCTTTTAGTTGCTTCACATTTGGCCTGGAATAGACTTTTGCTCAAGCTAGATTTGCATTTATGTCATAAATTAGAAATTTGCATTTATGTCGTTGGGTTTAGGAACCTTATCTAAGTTGCCACGACCTTACTCATTACCCTCAAGAAAGATGAACAATTTAAAGGGGGAAAAAAGGAAGTGAAAAAAATGGCGGATACGAGGCAGAACTAACCTGCAGCTTCCACTCGAAGGGACAGAGCAGAGTGTGGAGACCCACAACTGGAACTTTTTCTCCAAGAACTACCACAGGAACATACCAAGAAAGCCAAGAGAATCCACAGAACCTTTGGAGGAAGTGGTTTGTCACTGCAGGCTCTGTGGGACAGCTGAGGAACTGTGAGTCTGTTTGCTTTCTCAGTTGGGAGGCTTGTAGCCAGCTGGGAGGCTTGTAGCCTGGGGCAAGTTCTCAGCCCTGCTCACCAGCTGCTTGGAGATAAACTTGGGGTACGGGGGACTGAGACCAGCCTTTTGGGCTGCGGGCTCTGGCAGAGTGGGGTGGGGGGCAGGCGGGGGAGGCATGGTGGGACTGAGACCAGCCTCTTTTGGGCTGCGGGCTTTGAGGGAGCTGGGTAAGGCCTGTGGCTGCCCGCTTTCTCCCACTTCTCTGGTGACCTGTGTGAGCAGTAGAGGCAGCCATAATCCCTTGGGAGCATAACTCCATTGGCCTGGGAACCACCCCCATCCGCCACAGCAGCCACAGCAAGCCCTGCCTGAGGAGAGTCTGAGCTCAGACATGCCTATCCCTGGCTGCACCTGGTGGTCTTTCCCTACTCACCCTGGTAGTCAAAACAAAGGTCCTAATCTCTTGGGAGCTCTATGGCTCTGCCAACTGCCTGAGAAACTTGAATACTTATCCAAAGGCGACCCTAGGACAAGCTTGTATCCTCCCTATATGACCACCACTAAAGCGCTCTTAAAAGTGCCACCTCCTGGCTGGAGGCCAACCAACACAAAACCAGCGCACTTAACAAAAATACAACAAAGGACCCTCACAGAGTCCACTTCATTCCCTAGCTACTTCCACCAGAGTGGGTGCTGGTATCCACAGCTGAGAGACCTAAAGACAGACCACAGCACAGAACTCTTTGCAGACACATCCCAGTACTAGCCCAGAGCCTGGTAGCTCCGCTGGGTGGCTAGACCGAGAAGAGAAATGACAATCACAGCAGTTTTGCTCTCAGGAAGCCCCATCCCTAGGGGGAAAGAGAGGGCACCACATCAAGGGAGCACCCCCGGGACAGAAGAATCCAAACAGCAGTCCTTGAGTCCCAGGTCTTTCCTCTGACATAGTCTACCCAAATGAGAAGGAACCAGAAAAACAATTCTGGTAATATGACAAAATGAGGTTCTTTAACTCCAAAAGATCGCACTAGCTCACCAACAATGGATCCAAACCAAGATGAAATCTCTGAATTGCCAGAAAAAAAATCAGAAGGCTGATTATTAAGCCAATCAAGGAGGCACCAGAGAAAGGTGAAGTCCAACATAAAGAAATAAAAAAAAATGATACAGGATATGAATGGCAAAATGTCTAGGGAAATAGATAGCATAAATAAAAAACAGTCACAACTTCTGGAAACCAAGGACACACTTAGAGAAATGCAAAATGAACTGGAAAGTCTCAGCAATAGAATTGAACAAGTAGAAGAAAGAACTTCAGAGTTTGAAGACAAGGCTTTTGAATTAACTCAATCCAACAAAGACCCCCCAAAAATGTTTTTAAATAAACAAAGCCTCCAAGAAGTTTAGGATTATGTAAAATGATAAAACCTAAGAATAATTAATGTTCCTGAGGAGGAAGAGAAATGTAAAAGTTTGGAAAATATATTTGAGGGAATAATTGAGGAAAACTTCCCTGGCCTTGCTAGAGATCTAGACATTCAAATACAAGAAGTTCAAAGAACAACTAGGAAATTCGTCACAAAAAGATCATCACTTATGTACATAGTCATCAGGTTATCTAAAATCAAGATGAAGGAAAGAATCTTAAGAGCTATGAGGCAAAAGCATCAGGTAACCTATAAAGGAAAACCTATCAGATTAACAGCAGATTTCTCAGCAGAAACCCTACAGGATAGAAGGGATTGAGGTATTATATTTAGCCTCCTTAAACAAAACAATTATCAGCTAAGAATTTTGTATCCAGCAAAACTAAGCTTCATAAATGAAGAACATACAGTCTTTTTCAGACAAACAAAAGCTGAGAAAATCTGCCACTACCAAGCCATCACTACAAGAACTGCTTAAAGGAGCTCTAAATCCTAAAACAAATCCTCATAATACACCAAGATAGAATCTCCTTAGAGCATAAATTTTGCAGGCCCTATAAAACAATAATACAATGAAAAAAAAGGTATTCAGGCAACAGATAGCACAATGAATAGAATAGTACCTCACATCTCAATACTAATGTTGAATGTAAATGGCCTAAATGCTCCACTTAAAAGATACAGAATGGATAAGAACTCACCAACCAAGTGACTGCTGTCTTTAAGAGACTCACCTGACACATAAGGACTCATATAAATTTAAGGTAAATGGGTGGAAAAAGATGCTCCATGCAAATGTACACCCAAACTAAGCAGGAGTAGCTATTCTTATATCAGACACAACAAACTTTGAAGCAACAGCATTTTAGAAAGACAGAGGGACATTGTATAACGATAAAAGGACTAGTCCAACAGGAAAATATCACCATCCTAAGTATATATGCACTTAACAGTGGAGCTCCCAAATTTATAAAACAATTATTATTAGACCAAATAAATGAGGTCGACAGCAACAAAATAATAGTGGGGGACCCCAGTACTCCACTGACAGCACTAGACAGGTCAAGACAGAAAGTCAACAAAGAAACAATGGACTAAAACTATACCCTAGAACAAATGGACTTAACAGATATTTACAGAACATTCTACCCAACAATTGGAGAATGTACATTCTATTTATCAGCACGTAAAATATTATCCAAGATAGACCATATGATAGGCCACAAAACAAGTCCCAAAAAATTTAAGAAAATTGAAATTATATCAACTACTCTCTTAGACCACAGTGGAATAAATTGGAAATTAACTCCAAAAGGAACCCTCAAAACCATGCAAATACATGGAAATTAAATAACCTGCTCCTGAATGATCATTGGTAATCAATATGGAAATTTAAAAATTCTTTTAACTGAATGATAATAGTGACAAAACCTATCAAAACCTCTGGGATACAGCAAAAGCAGTGCTAAAAGGAAAGTTCATAGCATTAGATGCCTACATCAAGAAGTCTGAAAGAGTACAAATAGACAATCTAAGGTCACACCTCAAGGAACTAGAGAAACAAGAACAAACCAAATCCAAATACAGCAGCAGAAAAAAAAAAAAACAAGATCAGAGCAGAACTAAATAAAATTGAAACAAACAAACAAAAAATACAAAAGATAAATGAAACAAAAAGCTGGTTGTTTGACAAGATAAATAAAATTGATAGACCATTAGTGAGATTAACCAAGAAAAGATCCAAATAAGCTCAATTAGAAGTGAAACAGTAGATATTACAATTGATACCACAAAAACACAAAAGATCATTCAAGGCTACTATGAACACCATTATGTACATAAATTAGAAAACCTAGAGGAGATGGATAAATTCCTGGAAATATACAACCCTCCTAGATTAAACCAGGAAGAATTAGAAACTCTAAAGAGACCGATAACAAGCAGTGAGATTGAAATGGTAATTTAAAAGTTACCAACAACAAAAAAGTCCAGGACCAGTCAATTCACAGCTGAATTCTATAAGACATTCAAAGAAGAATTGGTACCAATCCTATTGACAGTATTCCAAAAGATAAAGAGGAAATCCTCACTAAATCTCTCTATGAAGCCAATATCACCCAAATACCAAAACCAGGAAAGGACATGACAAAAAAGGAAAGCTACAGGCCAATATCCCTAATGCACATAGATGCAAAATCCTCAAGTAGCTAACAGAATCCAACAGCATATCAAAAAGATAATACACCATGATCAAGTGGGTTTCATACCAGGGATGCAGGGATGGTTTAATATCCACAAGTCAATAAATGACACACCATATAAACAATTAAAAACAAAAATCACATGATCATCTCAGTAGTTGCAGAACCAGCATTTGACAAAATCCAGCATTGCTTTATGATTAAAACCTCATCAAAATTGGCATAGAAGGAACATACCTTAAGGTAATAAAAGCCACCTATGACAAACCCACTGCCAACACTATACTGAGCAGGGAAAAGTTGAAAGCATTCCCCCTGAGAGCTGGAACGAGACAAGGATACCCACTTTCACCACTTCTATTCAACATAGTACTCTCGAAGTCCTAGCCAGAGCAGTTAGACAAGGGAAAGAAATAAGGGGCATCCAAACTGGTGATGAGGAAGTCAAACTGTCACTGTTTGCTGATGACATGATTGTATATTTAGAAAACCCTCAAGACTCCTCCAGAAAGCTACTAGAACTGGTAAATGAATCCAGCAAAGTTTCAGAATACATAATTAATGTACACAAATCAGTAGCTTTGCTATATACCACCAGCAACCAGGCTGAGAATCAAATCAAGAACTCCATGTCTTTTAGAATACATGCAAAAAATAATAATAAAATACTTAGGAATATATTTAACCAAGGAGGTGAAAGACCTCTACAAGGAAAACTTCAAAACACTGCTGAACAAAATCATAGACAACACAAACAAATGGAAACACATTTTATGCTGATGGATGGGTAGAATCAATATTATGAAAATGACCCTCCTGTCAAAGGCAATCTACAAATTCAATGCAATTCCCACCAAAATACCACCATAATTCTTCACAGAACTAGAAAAACAATCCTAAAACTCATATGGAACCAAAAAAGAGCCCACATCGCCAAAGCAAGACTCATCAAAAAGATCAACTCTGGAGGCATTACATTACCCAACTTCAAACTGTACTACAAGGCCATAGCCACCAAAACAGCTTGGTAGTGGTATAAAAATGGCATACAGACCAATGGAACAGAATAGAGAACCCAGGAAAGAAAAAAGCCAAATACTTACAGTCAACTGATCTTTGACAAAGCAAACAGAAACATGGGGGAAAGGACACCCTAGTCAACACATGGTGCTGGGATAATTGGCAAGCCACAGGTAAAAGAATGAAACTGGGTCCTCATCTCTCATCCTATACCAAAATCAACTCAAGATGGATTGAAGACTTAAATCTAAGACCTGAAACCATATACATTCTAGAAGATAACATTGGAAAAACCCTTCTGGACACGGGCTTAGAGAACCCAAAAGCAAATGAAACAAAAACAAAGATAAATAGGTGGAACTTAACTAAATTAAAAAGCTTCTGCACAGCAAAAGAAACAATCAGCAGAGTAAACAGACAACCCACAGAGTGGGAGAAAATCTTCACCATCTATACATCCAACAAAGAACTAATATCCAGAATCTACAGGGAACTCAAGCAAATCAGCAAGAACAAAACAAAGAGTGCCATCAAAAAGTGAGCCAAGGACATTGACCCAGCCATCCCATTACTGGGTATATACCCAAAGGGTTATAAATCATGCTGCTATAAAGACACATGCACATGTATGTTTATTGTGGCACTATTCACAATAGCAAAGACTTGGAACCAACCCAGATGTCTATCAATGATAGACTGGATTAAGAAAATGTGGCACATATACACCATAGAATACTATGCAGCCATAAAAAATGATGAGTTCATGTCCTTTGTAGGGACATGGATGAAGCTGGAAACCACCATTCTCAGCAAACTATCGCAAGGACAAAAAACCAAACACTGCATGTTCTCACTCATAGGTGGGAATTGAACAATGAGAACACTTGGACACAGGAAGGGGAACATCACACACCCGGGCCTGTTGTGGGGTGGGGGGAGTGGGAGGGATAGCATTAGGAGATATACCTAGTGTAAATGATGAATTAATGGGTGCAGCACACCAGCATGACACATGTATACATATGTAACAAACCTGCACATTGTGCACATGTACCCTAAAACTTAAAGTATAATAAAAAAGAAAAAGACAATTTTCAAAAGAAGATATATAAATGGCCAACAAACATATGGAAAAATGCTCAACATCACTAATCATCAGGGAAATACAAATCAAAACCACAATGTGATGTCACCTCACTCCTGCAAGAATGGCCATAAAAAGAATAATAATGATAGGTGCTGGTGTGGGTGTGGTGAAAAGGGAATACTTTTGTATTGTTGGTGGGAATATAAACTAGTACAACCACTATGAAAATCAGTGTGGAGATAAAAGAACTAAAAGTAGATCTACCATTTGATTCACCAGTTCCACTCCTGGGTATCTACCCAGAGGAAAAGACGTCATTATCTGAAAAAGATACTTGCACATGCATGTTTATAGCAGCACAATTCGCAATTGCAAAAATGTGGAACCAGCCCAAATGCCCATCTGCCCATCAATCAAAGAGTGGATAAAGAAATTGTGATCTATATATATATACACACACACACACACACACACACACACACCATGGAATACTACTCAGTCATAAAAAGGAACAAAATAATGGCATTTGCAGCAACCTGGATAGAGTTGAAGACCATTATTCTAAGTGAAGTGACTCAGGAATGGAAAATGAAACATCGTTGTGTCCTCACTCATAAGTGGGAGCTAAGCTAGGAGGGCACAAAGGCCTAAGAATGATACAGTGGACTTTGGGGCCTTGGGGAAAAGGGTGGGAGGAGGGTGAGGGATAAAAGAGTATACACTGGATACAGTGTACACTTCTCCGGTGATGGGTGTTTCAAAATCTCAGAAAGCACCACTAAATAACTTGTTTATGTAACCAAACACCACCTGTTCCCCAAAAACCTATTGAAATAAAACAATAAAAATAATTTTTTAAATGAAGGGTAAAAAGACAATTAGGTCCCAAAGTAGAGAGAATCTGATAAAAAAATTTTGCCCAGTTTCTTGTCACCCAACATTCAAGTTTCCATGAAAGAAATCAGCTCTGCTGAATTAACACTGGAGACATATTTCATGACGTCCTTTAACCATCTCTCACCAGATAAGATGAGGATTCGATAAGCAAGAGAAATGTTTTTTAGGACTGTTTTGACTTCGTGTTTGTGTACTTAAAAAAAACAAAACAAAACAAAACATCACTAATTTATCAGACCAAGGTGGGTTTTGCCATTAGGAAATGACGGTCTGAGCCATGTTGGGTTGAGAGAGCAGATTGGGTGGTGTGGCTTGTTCCCGCTGATCACCAACAAACATGCTTCTCCCAAGGTTAGAGGGCAACCACAAAGCCATTAAAGGCCACTCCTCTAGAGCCAACTGCCATGGCTTATGCAGCGATCCCCCCTGCTATCTCTCCAGGGTCAGAAAGAAAAGGAAACAGGAATTCTGACCTGACCTCCACAAATGCTCAAATGCCATCACCTGCTATTTTGACACCAATTTGTCAAGTAGTTCTCAACCTAAAAGTGCATCAGAATTGCCTGGGTTGCACTTTATAAAGGAGACTCAGAATAGGTTTTGACTGAGCAAGTCTGGGGTAGGGCCTAGAAGTCTGCAATTTTAATAACAACCAGGAATGGTGTTGATGCATGTGGTATCTGAACTAGACTTTTGGAAACATCAGCCCAGCACAGCGGTTCACAAACCTGAACATGCATCAGAACCACTTGACTGGCTTCTTAAAACCCAGATTACTGAGTCCAATCTCCAGAGTTTCTCATTCAGTAGGTCAGAGGTAGGGCCCAGGAATTTGCATTTCTAGCAAGTTCCCAGGAGATCTTGCTGCTGCTGCTGACAGGGGCCATGCTTTGAGAACCAATGTCCTACTAAAACCCAGAAAGAATGCCTCTTTAAAGCACTGTCGGCTAAGAAGGTGGGATACTCCTTGAGAAAAGAAAAAAGCAAATGGACACTTACTGAGTATCTGCTAGGAGAAGGTAACTGGAACAGTGAAATCGTATTTATTTTCCTGGTCACTATTTTTTTAATGTTTTTTACAAATGACAAATCCAAAGTTACGTGACATCTTTAAAGGTCACATAGCCAACTAAAATGTTTTAAACTATTTTTTTCTTTGAGTTTTTGTAGTTGTACATGCGGCAATTTCAGGTAGCTTTTTCCCCAGTGAGGTTGCTTTTTATTGCTTCCCAACTCAGCCTAGACTTACCTAGTTTTGCCCTGTGGAAGGAAAATGGCATTCCTGCCGCACATTCTGTATGATAGAGGAACATCTCTTCTGGAAAGACGGCTGGATTCCCTCGCTTACATTTACCATTGCAGGGGCCAAGAAGTTTATCCAGAAGGAGAAACCATCATACAATTAGCAAGTCAAGTCATAAGGCACTGATTTCATTTGTTTATTTATTTATTCATTTATTAGTTCAGTTAAATATTTACTGAGAACAACTGTATTTGCTGGGTATTGTGCAAGGCACTAATAATAACAGAAAGACTCCTGGAGTGAAGCCAGGAAATCAGAACTGTGTGCTGTCTTCTCCATGTGCAAGCTTTGCTCCTGGGTAAGTCCCTTCAGCTTTTGGGGTGTCAATCATCTCCCTATTAGCAAATGCAGGGAGGGAGATGAGCCTTGGTGATTTCCAAGGCTCCTTTATTTTTGTACACTCCTGAGTTTATAGTTCAACTCTCACAATGTACCTAACCTTTGTGCTGTGGAGTGAGTGTGTGGAAGGAAAGCTTGGGGGATGTAGAAAGAACAAGAGGCAGAAGGAAGAGTCCTTGTCTTTGGAAACAGAGAAGATCAAAATATGCACATATGACATCACTGGAGAAACTTACAATTCAGCATCTAACCCCAAAGGAGCTCAGGTAGTACAGCTTCTTATGGGAGGAGCGGTCAAGGATGGGGGAATATAAATGGGGGAGTGAGGAATGGTGAGGGGTGGACTAAAGGAATGGAGAGAGGAGTGAATTCAGCAAATGTGACCTCAGAAGCAGAAACTTTTCTGATTTCACTTCCCTTCACAGGCCAGCGTCCTCTTTCCTGTGTTGGTCACATCCTCAAATGCCTTTGGGGCTGGATGAACAGTCGGCTTGTGGGTAAGTATGCCAGGTTTAGCACATAAAAATATAGGAAGCCCAGTGAAATTTGAATTTCAGATCAACAACATAATTTTTTAAAGGATCAATAAGTCCCAAATATTGCATGGGACATACTTATACTTTAAAATTATGCCTTGTTGATCTGACATTCAAATTTAACTGAGTGTCCTGTATTCTTTTTTTTCAAAATGGTTTTATTCCTCAAACCTCTGCATATGCCAGTCCCTTGTTTTGTATCACCGGATCTTATCAGGTTGCTTCTTATAAGAAAAGCTCAGCTAGACTCCTGATTAGACTAGATATCCTCCTTTTTGCTCCCACTTTGCATTTCTTTTATATATATATATATATATATATACTTTAAGTTCTAGGGTACATGTGCAAAATGTGCAGGTTTGATACATAGGTATACATGTGCCATGTTGGTGTGCTGCACCCATCAACTAATCATTTACATTAGGTATTTCTCCCAGTGCTATCCCTCCCCCAGCTCCCCACCCCAGGACAGGCCCTGGTGTGTGATGTCACCTGCCCTGTGTCCAAGTGTTCTCATTTTTCAATTCCCACCTATTAGTAAGAACATGCAGTATTTGGTTTTCTGTCCTTGTGATAGTTTGCTGAGAATGATGGTTTCCAGGTTCATCCATGTCCCTGAAAAGGACATGAACTCATCCTTTTTTATGGCTGCATAGTATTCCATGGTGTATATGTGCCACATTTTCTTAATCCAGTCTATCGTTGATGGACATTTGGGTTGGTTCCAAGTCTTTGCTATTGTGAATAGTGCCGCAATAAACATACATGTGCATGTGTCTTTCTAGCAGCATGATTTATAATCCTTTGGGTATATATGCAGTAATGGGATTGTTGGGTCAAATGGTAATTCTAGTTCTAGATCCTTGAGGAATTGCCACGCTGTCTTCCACAATGGTTGAACCAATTTACACTCCCACCAACAGTGTAAAAGCATTCCTATTTCTCCACATCCTCTCCAGCATCTGTTGTTTCCTGACTTTTTAATGATTGCCATTCTAACTGGCGTGAGATGGTATCTCATTGTGGTTTTGATTTGCATTTCTCTGATGACCAGTGATGATGAGCATTTTTTCATGTGTCTGTTGGCTGCATAGATGTCTTCTTTTGAGAAGCATCTGTTCATTTCCTTTGTCCACTTTTTGATGGGGTTGTTTTTTTCTTGTAAATTTGTATGAGTTCTTTGTAGATTCTGGATATTAGCCCTTTGTCAGATGGGTAGATTGCAAAAATTTTCTCCCGTTCTGTAGGTTGCCTGTTCACTCTGATGGTAGTTTCTTTTGCCATGCAGAAGCTCTTTAATTAGACCCCATTTGTCTATTTTGGTTTGTGTTGCCATTGCTTTTGGTGTTTTAGACATGAAGTCCTTGCCCATGCCTATGTCCTGAATGGTAATGCCTAGGTTTTCTTCTAGGGTTTTTATGGTTTTAGGTCTAACATTTAAGTCTTTAATCCATCTTGAATTAATTTTTGTATAAGGTGAAAGGAAGGGATCCAGTTTCAGCTTTCTATCTGGAAACTCTATGCTATGGGGGAACCTCTCAGGACCTGGGCATAGACAATAAGGGGACAGGAGCCCCATTTTATTACACTTTGGCTGTTCCCTGCTTCTTAACCAATGGCTCACTTAGAATGCCTAATTTTTTTTTTTTTTTTTTTTTGTGGCCAGAGAGTAGAAAGAACCCAGCTTCCCTTCCCTCTGCTGTGCACCCTTTCCTCAGGCTGGGATTAAAAGCAGAGAAACCCTTGGCATCCTCTTCTCTCATAAACCTGCTCACCACCAGGGTTAACCTGAAGTCATCCGGCAGCATTAGATTCCTCTGGAGCTTCCTTCCCCTGGTCTGGGAAGCTCCTCGCTACGTACCCGAAATCTCTCTGCTTGCTGTCTCTTGCCTCAGCCGTATTCTCATCATTCTGCAGCTCAGTGGTGTAGAAACAGCAGAAAGAGTGAGAACAGCTGGAAGAGGAGCTTTCTGACACCAGTGGGGTAGGGACTGGCTGGGTTATTTTTTTCTAGTTCTGTTTTTGTTTTCTTAAGAAAAACGGTCTCTCGCTTTCCCTCCTTCCAAGCCTACACACCAGGTCTTTGGGTTGATTTTTGTCTTTATTCCTCCCATCTTCCTGTGTACTCATTTTTGCCCTCACCTTGAGGTCCTTGAGTTCATTGCCAGAAGGAATTTGGCTTTGCCTGCTGGGTGGGCCGTCTTCAAGGATGCCTGCAATCCAGAGGCTGACTGGGGACCCTGTGTTAGTCAGGGTTCTCCAGAGAGAGAGAGAACCAATAGGATAGACAGAGAGACATATAAAATGATATTAGTTATAGGAATTGGCTCAGGCAATTATAGAGGCTGCAAAGTTGCACAGTCTGCTCTCTGAAGACTGGAGACCCAGGAAAGCCAGTGGCATAATTCAGTCTGAGCCTGAATGCCCAAGAACCAGGGTGGTTGATGGTGTAATTCCCACTCCAAAACCAAAGGCCTGAGAACCAGGAGCTCTGATGTCTGAGGTCAGGAACAGAAGTATGTCCCAGCTCAAGAAGAGAGAGAAAGAGAGCACATTCACCCTTCTTCTATCTTTTTGTTCACTTCAGGCCCACCTTGGTGAGGGCAGACCTTCTTTACTCAGTCTACCCAATTCAAATGCTAATCTCTTCTGGGAAGACCCTACAGACACACCCAGAAATAATGTTTTACCAGCTGTTTGGGCATACTTTAATCCTGATGAGTTGACATACAATTGTCCATCACAGGGCCTGAGCAGTGCAATCCCTGTATGCATTCCAGGCCATCTTATTCTGTGTAATGCAAGTTAAAAAAGATTTTGCGGACACAAAGTAGTATCTGCACTTTCTTCCTTATGTGATTAGGAGCTTCAGATGGGCAGACAAGCTCCATTCATTAATTTATTCCACCAATACCTCTTCAGTGCCTACTTTTTGCCACAACAAATGTCTTCAAATGCAGCTCTCTGTATGATTACTCAGGAGATATCCACTCAAGCTTATTGTAATTAGTCTGTTCTCATGCTGCTATGAAGAAATACCCAAGACTTGTTATTTATTTAAAAAAAAAAAAGAGGTTGAATTGACTCATAGCTCTGCATGATTGGGGAGGCTTCAGGAAATTTAAAATCATGGTAGAAGGGGAAGGAAACATGTTCTTCTTCACATGGTGGCAAGAGAGAGAAGTGCTGAGCAAAGGGGAAAAGCCCGTTATAACCATCATCTCAGGAGAACTCACTCTCTGTCAGGAGAACAGCATAAGGGTAACTCTCCCATGCTTCAATTACCCCCCCACAAGGTCCCTCTCATGACACATCTAGTTTATGGGAACTACAATTCAAGATAAGATTTGGGTGAAGGCACAGCCAAACCATATCACCTATAATCTGCTGTCATGTGCATGATATGGTGGGGTGTGACCCAACTTACAGCAACCTGACAGCCAGCCTGGAAAATTCCAGGACTGAACTTTGGCCTTCCTACCAGAAGGGACCAGGTGCTAGGAAGTACAGGTTGGTGGGTAAAATATGGCATCAGAAGAACAAGGTAACAGAGAACAAGGTAACAAGGTAACAGAAGAACAAGGTAACAGTTATGGCAAGATGTCAGGTGGAGGAGGCCCCACAATCCAGGAAAGTCTGTTAGCAACTCAAGCCCTAGCTGTAGACCAGGTCAGGAGCAGGAACTTTCCTGAGAGGAAGAAGAGAAGCCCACAGAGGAGGGCAGGAGGGCAGCCCTAGAGGGCCTGGGAACAACTCAGGTTTTAGGCTGAGGCTTGGGTGTAAGGATCAAGACAGAGGCTGTTACCTGGTTTATGGCAAAAGAAGGGGCTGGGTCTCAGAAACAAGAAAAATGTCCTCCCTTGGCAAAACAGGAACAAAAGTTGGGAGCCACAGAAGCAGCAAGTGATTGCAAGTAATCAAAGTCTGAAGTTAAAATTGCTTAAAGTCTACTTTTCCACAATCAGAATTGTTCCTTTGGGTTCCATGAAGCTGAGCCTGCATGTGTGGATTAAGCGGCTTTAGTAGGGGGCCTGGTGGGATGGATGGGTGCTGGACAGAGCCTACCATCGCTATCAACCCTTGTGGGTTTTTGTGATCACAGATATTTGATGAGTGTTTCAGGCATTGAAAAGAATTTCTATTTGGTGAACCAACCCAATCAGACTAGATTCTTGGAAAATCTATATGGCAACAACTTTAAAACTTCATCCAGACTGGAGAAGCAGATAGAAGGCACTGATTTTCTCTAGAAACGGGGGCTTGAGCTTGGTCCCTGGGGATGGAAGAAAACCCTGGAAGAAGCCATCAAAACCTGATATAAGCTGAGTTATGAGACACAGTGGTGTTTGCCAACCTGTAGTGGAAACAGCTCTTCCTGGAAGGCCATGCAATGGTCTTTGCACAGCCAAGGGCTGGAGACCCACCATGGATGTGGCCCTGGAGATGAGTGAAGGGGAGATATTCCTGGCACAGGCCTATAGGCCAAGCAGGCAAGACCCTCAAGTAGTGATGGAGTGAAATGCCAGCAGATGCTTCTCTCCTCTGAGCTTCTGGATTCAGCGCATGACAAAGCCAGCTGTATCTCTGGTGTTACGTGACTGTTACCAAGCTCTCAGGCGCACGGAGCCATCTGAGCAGAAAGATCCATCTACAGTCGAGTGCAGGTGAAACAGAAATGCTGGGTGCCCAGCACTAGCTAGAAGGGCTGGGTTGAAGACGTGGAGGAGGCACGTGGAGGGAGTATCTGCAGCTTCCTCTAACAGGAGAGAGGCCAACGGTGCAGGAGGAATCTCCACAGATTCAGGGGCCATCAACAGTGAGAGTGCTCCCCAGCATCTTCCCTGAGAGCAAGAATTTGTGGCGGCAACTAATCTTCCTTTGCCCTGCCTTCTTTATCCCAGAAAAGCCATACAGCCAGCCCTGGGTTGAAAGAAGGTCTAAGCTATTACACACTCTCAGCACTTGGGTCGATATTTTTAAAGGTCCTGGAATAGAGATTTATAGATGAGGCTTCCCTTTGGGGCTGTGATTACAACTTATCTGGCTTCTAAAGATTCTAAAAATGTATCTTAAGTGTGCCGTATACTTATCCACATTCTGGGACAAACAGCTCTACCAGGTAGACATCCTGGCCTAGCCCACAGCATGCTGATGGCTGGCTTCAGCAGCTCTGAGATTTGAAGGCAACAGACATCAGTGTAAAATTCTGGAAGGCAGCATCACTGTTCTTTATCTTCTCATGCTGGACTGTCTTAGTGCTCCAGGCTGGAAAGTTAATGCAATGTCAAAAGAAGCCTGGACTAGGAAAGGATAGTAAGGTAATAATTCTAAATGGCTGCCTATATCTTTTGACTTTTTAGAAATATTAGGATAGCCAATCGCTCCACTTGAATATCACAATAATCTTATGGAAGTCAGTTCATTTTTATTATCTGAATCATCTCAATGAAGGAACTGAGGCCCAGAGGGATTAAGTGGCTTCCCTGAGTCCACACAGCTAAAACAGTCCAGGGCTCTTTTGGCTCCCAAAATCAAGGGCATGTTTCAGATGCTTGATGGGTTGGTTGGTTGTTCAAATTGTGCTTTGCATTCTCTCCTATGATCATTAAAAAGAGGCGAGCATGGTTATTTGCCTCGTTGCAACATTGAAACCTTCATGTTGATTATCTCCAAGAATTTTGGTCTCTGGTTGCTTCAACCCAAGGATTTTGGTTCCTGGGTCTTTTCTTTACCCTTTCTCATTTCACTCACAGCTTTAATCCTAGGCAAGAACCTTAATTTTTATTTAGGCTTTTACTTTATATAAGGTACTGTAATTAGTTCCTTACTAATTTAAATCATTTATTCCTTATAATAACCCTATGAAGGGAAAACTACTATCATCTCCACTTTACCAGTATTGTAAACCAAGGCCAGGAACATTAAGCAATTGTCCAAGACCACACAGCTAGGAAGTGGAAGACGTAAGAGTTGAACTTGAGTTGGTAGCCTTGAGAGTCTGCCATCTTAATCACTGTGCTATGTCACCTCTCTTAATCTAGAGCAGTGGTTCTCCAACCACAGTGAGCATGAGGGTCCCTGGGGAGCTTGTTAAATCATGGCTTCCTCTCAGAGATTCTGATTCAGTAGGTTTGGGGCTGGGCCTGAGAATTTGCCTTTCTAATAAGTGATGATGCCCATGCTTTGAGAGCCACCAATCCGGGAGCTTCCAGTGTAGTCACTTGAGAATCAGCTGGGAGAGCTTTTGAATAATGAAGACTCCAGGGCCCCATTCCTAGATATTTTGATTCAACAGATTTTAGAGGAGGGTGTAGGAATCTGTAGCTTTACAAACTCTACTAGAGATTCCAGTGTGTAACTGGATACAGAGACTTCTGAATTAATCGCCTCATGACTCAGTTTCTCATCTGGAAATGGAAAATTAACCTAAGAATTAGTTTGTCTATACAAGACTGTTGACTAGCGCAAGTGAGGAAACAGATGTAAATGTACTTTGCAAAGATAAAAGATCTATTTAGAAACAAGTTTTTGGTCCACTCTGGTGGCTCACACTTGTAATCCCAGTATTTTAGGAGGCCAAGGCAGGAGGATCATTTGAGGACAGGAGTTTGAGAACAGCCTGGGCAAAATAACCAGATGCTATCTCTACAAAAAATAAAAAATTAGATAAGCATGGTGGTGTGTACCTCCCAGCTACTGGGGAGGCTGAGGTAGGAGGTTCACTTGAGCTCAGGAGGTCAAGGTTGCAGTGGGCCATGATCGTACCACTGCATTCAAGCCTGAATGATACAGAAAGACCCTGTCTCAAAAAAAAAAAAGAGAGGCAGTTTATTGTGGTTGCTAAGCAGTTTACTGTGAGTTTTGGAGTAGGACCAGCCTGATTTCTGTTCTGACTCCTCCCTTTTCACCTTTAAATCCTAAAATGGAAATAATGAAAAATGGAAATAATGATAGTCTTGTCATAGCAGTTGTGAGGATTAGGTGAAACAATTATTCTACTGTGTTTAGCACATAGTAAGTACTCAGTAGAGTATTATTTTATGTGTTTTATGCATTATTTTTATTGTCCTTTCTTCCTTGCTGACAGCTGTATGTATACAGCTTGTGTGATTAATGCACCTTGATAGGCCTCTTCCTCTCTTCTTAAGGGCCCATCTGTTCCTTGCGTGAGTCCAGCTTTCTTTATTTGCCTTCTTATATGCTGGCCAATTCTCTTGTAAACATCTGTACATGTCCATATAGTCTGTGACCTTAGGGTCTTATTCTTTATTTTGCTTGTCTAATTTTGGATAAAATGATAAAGAACAATAGCTAACATTTGTGTCTCTGTTTAGAGTTTTACAAAACACTTTAATATATGTTGTCTTATTGGACACCAAGGAATAAAATGATGATGATGATGATGATGGTAACGATAATGACTATAAATGATCATTGCTTTTTACAAGTGGGACAAACAAATCATACAGAGAAAAAGTTATTGCATTATATCCCGAAACTCTAAGTGTTAGAGACAGGACTCATCCCGTCTATGCTCCAATTCTATACTAGACTAAAGAGAGAAATATTTTATCTGTTGTATGTTTTTTCTTTAGATGCATGTTGGCTTTTTACCCCTACTCATCTCCCCTCAAAAAAGTACTGTTGAAATTTTTAGTTTGAATTCCAGTAAGCTGATTAATTAATTTTTGCAATATTGAAACTTTCTACCCAAGAACATAGTTTGCCCCACCAGTTCCCATCTTCTATATCCTTTGGTCAAGCTCTGCAGTTTTCTTTATGTGTGGTATACATATTTCTTAATAAGCTTATTTTAGGTATTCTATACTTTTGCATTAATTCGGATGAGCTCATTTTTTTCTTTTTTTTCTAGTTGATTATTGCTGACATTTAGGAAATCTATTTATCTTATAAATCTATTGATTTTGATTACTATTTTATAGTAGTTACTCCAGCTAAACTTGGTTAGAAGTAATCTTTTTTTCAGTAAATAATCTTCTTAGGTTTTAAAAGCAGAAAAAATATATAATTATCAATGATAATTGATAATTGATAATTTTTTATTCTTTCCAACAAATTAATGTAAACTATTTTTTGTTAATATTGCTTTGGCATGGATACTTTTGTAGAATTAGAGACAGTGAGGAAGTTGGCTTAGGTTTACTTTTTATTGTCACGACTAAATATGCTCTGAAGATTAAGCCACATGAATAAAGTTAAGCTTCATCTCCTGTGACTATCTCTAGAATAAGAACTTTTGAAAGGTTTACTTGCTTTGATAGGTTTCTTAAAATATAGTTAGGTATATCCTTTAAGCTTGTTCAATATTAAATAGGAAACAAAGAGGATGCAATTTTCACCTTTAAGTAGCCAGTCGTTCACTGGCTTGATTGCAAGAAAGCAAGCAAAATTATTTCTGGAGCACCGACATAAAATTCACTGACTGAAATTAATTTACTAACTGAAAATAAATTCACTGACAGTGAATATGATCAAGCTTACCTACATTTTGCATTGATAATAATTGGTATGTTTTTTTTTTGCAGCATAATAAAGTATCAAGCAATAGTACATTTTTTCATAAAATATAAAGGGAATGACTGTGTTGCACTTTGTTTTCTGTGTTCCCTGGGACAGGACATATGATTGTCAAACAGAAATAATAATTATTTATATTGATAAATATTTAAATATTTAAAGTATAGAAAAGTAGAACTTTAAAACTTCAAAGAAGGTCAGAGTTTAAATAAGGAAACAGATCTAGAGATCTGAAACAACCTATAGAATTCACCTATGCAGCAGTGGTTCTAGTTCTAGTTCTTCTAGTTCTAGAAAAGAACTAGAAGCCAGATTTCTTGACTCTACATTCGTCTGTATTCAGACAATTTTAAAAACGTGCCTGATAGATAATTACCATTTGGTTTATTTAAAATACAATACAATACTTGCCATTTTGTTTATTTAAAATATGATTAATTGCATTAATGGTTACTGATGGTCCCCAGTCTTGCCAAATCATCATGACTTCAAATAGCCAGTACTTCATAGATCATTGTACTTTTGGACGTACATTTAAAGTTTCCAGGGTCATTCTTCCAGGAGCAAACCTCAGCCCAGGTCCTGCCAGATCACATTTGTCTGCATCTACTCTATGGATGGAGAAGATGCAGGAAGAATTGTCCCCATTGTTCTACACAGGGCAATGTACAATGGTGGAAGAGGAGCCATCTCTTCTTTTCAAGTCAAAATCAGAGAACCAACTATTAGATAGGTTCATCTTGCCTATCTTTCACTGAAACACAATAGCATTACAAGGTTAATTATTAGTTATCTTTAGAAACTTCGAATTAAACTCTGAAAAACAAACCAAAGGTTTTTCATTTCTACCTTAGTAGATCAAACAGGGGCTGCCAGACCTATATTTTATTTAATAATCCTTATAGCTGACAGCGTTGGTTGGCTCAATCAATACCCACTCCAATTTATTTAGCTGTTTCTTCCTACTATACACGTTGGAAAGCTAAAAAGTACATTTGCCAGACTCCCTTACAGCTAGGATCTAGACAGAAAGCCTTGGTTCCACCAATTAGAGCCATCCCATTTGTGACTTGGAGAAATAAAAGGAAGTAGCTGTGCAAAGAAAAATTGGATCTTCTGGATAAGAAGATTTTTTTGTGAGACAGCAGTGGCAAAGCGCTTGGAGTCCAATCTCAAGGGTGATCAGTGCCCAGAGATGGGCAGTGGTATTTCACAATAACAGCCCTGGATTCCTGGATGCTTTGGTTCTGCCTGTCTGATGAACAAACCTGGGTCTTTGATTATCCTAGAGAGTCTATGTTCTTCCTAATATCCTTTAATATTCCTTTCTGATTAAATTGTCCAGACTTGACTTCCTTATTGAACTAAGAGCAATAATTTATATAACCTTAGTACTTCTACTTATAATCATAGCTAATCATAACATTACAATGTATCTATGTAACATTTTTACATATACAAAATAGTAGTGACACTACTGTGATGTTTTAACCTACTATGTAACAGGTAGTTTTCTAAGCACTTTACACATATTGACTTATCTAATCCTCCATTTTAATGATGAGGAAACACAAATGTGGAGAGGATAAGATGCCTGAGATCACAAAGCAAGCAAGAGAGGGAAGCTCAAATGTAAACCTAGGCAATTTAGCTCTGTAACTCCCCAAGCTCTACTGCCTGACAATCTTATGAAACAAGTATTATTATTATTATTACTATTTTACAGAAGCAGAGGTGAAGTACATTCAGAGACATTCAATGACAGGAGTAGTTCAGCTGATAAATGACAAGGCATAGTGGACCCAAGATCTCCAGAATCCACATCCAAGGGTCTTTCTGCTACATGCCACTGCTGGTCAGACTTTCACCCTATTGCTTATTTATCCATTCATTTATTCAGACTGTCCATTATTTATGCATCTCTCCATTCATTCAGCTGTATCTTTCCTTTGAGAGTACTATGGCTTTTCCATTTGCGGAAGACTATGGAGTTTGCAGTCCCAGGGCCTCTTTCTATAATATGCTGAGACCCACACCTCATTTCCTTTGGGGTCCTGTAGAGGTGTAGATAAAAAACACCATCTCTGCTCATATCTCATGATTTTTGCAAATTAATGATCTAAGTAAAATGGACCATGGCCTTTAAAAGTGTGCAATATAAAATGACAATAAATGCCAGGCTCAGGATCATAATGGAAAAACAACTGTTTGGGGTATTTTGCTATGGTACAGTTCTCCAGCCTGAGTGCTTTAAGTAGAGTGGGCTGGGTTTTTTTTTTGATGGGGGGGGTGGGTTCCACATTCAATGCCTTGAGTCTTCACACATGGCTGGGTGCAGAAAGAGAACTGCCTGTGAAGTCAGGAGAGGCTTAAATCCGAGTACTGCCAATAGGCGTATCAATTAGACAGTGACCCAGAAATTCTTGGAAGAGTGATTTTGAGCTCCCTTCTATCTCCTTAAAGGCTCCTTTTCTTCCATAATTTCTTGGTAGAAAGCTGGAAGAGCTGGGATTTTTGCCAAGGAAGGTTTAGGAAAACAAAAGTTAACTGCTGTAGCTTTGAGAAATAAACTGCTCTGTGAGGCAAAGGAAAATTCAAAGATCTTGGGAGAAAAATGAAGCCACAGTTTCAATTATAACTGTTACCAGGTTTAGACCCAACTTTAGGCCAAGTGTCATCCAGACAGATGTTCTTGCAATTTGGTTTCCATAATAAATGTTGTACTTGTGAAAATATTTTAATGACATCTCGGCACTTTACTAGCCCTCAAATTCTAGGAGATTTTCCAGGTCAGGCGAGGACCATTTGCACCATCTCACCCAGTGACCTCTCTCATTCTGCTGGGGCTCATGGAGAACATTAAACTTGCAGATGCAATTATTGCATAATAAAGTCTTGATTTCCTAAGAACTGCTATAACATTTTCTTCTTCATAATTAGCATTTACAAGGAATACATCCAAGAACTTTTATAAAGCGTTAAGCACCTATTGCCACTTGAATGAGACAGTACTTTAGTAAAAGAATAAACAACATTAGAAAATAGCTTCAATTTGCAGAACTACAAATTAGATGCACATCACATATAAGGTTTCTTACAATGTCTTAGTTTAGATTTTAGAAGAGAGTTTTGATATATGATGTAAGCCATTCTGAAAATGTCATTTAAAGGCAAATTGAATATCTTCTCACAGCTGATACAGATGTTAGTTTTGCTTGGTGATGGGATAACTTACTGACTCTTCTCCTATGGACAGTTTTCACCCATTAAAGCATCAGAAGTAAGAACAATGTACAATTATAAAATGAAAGTTTACTTAAAGTCAAAGAAATGTTCAAGTACAATTTAAAGATAATTTCTGATCTGGGTTCAGTGGCTCATGCTTATTATCCCAGCACTTTGGGAAGCCAAGGTAGAAGGATTGCTTGAGGTCATGAGGTCACTACTAGCCTGGGCATCATAGTGAGACCCCCGTCTCTATAAAAATTTTAAAAACCAACCATCTGTGGTGGTACATGCCTGCAGCTACTAGGGAGGCTGAGATGGGAGGATCACTGAGCTTAGGAGTTTGAGGTTACAGTGAGTTGCAACCACTATAGCTGAAGACGCTGTCTCAAAAAAAAAAAAAGATAATTTTTGCTATGTAGAACTGAGGTTTTTTAATATTCCAAGTGAACAAAGGCTATGATGACTTTGAATATCTTCAGGGGAGGAAAGAGAAGATTTATAAAGAAGTTATCAACACAAGGTGTTTTTTCACGTATTTCTGGTTTGCTCCTGTTGAAGTTAGAGGAGTGTTTTCATATCCTTTATATGTTCTGTTGAAGTTTTCTCCTGAACATGTTGAAATTAGCTCTGGGAAAGCTTTAGACACAAGGGCTACTAGATCTTACAAAATGGTATGCTACCTAGCAGAGTTCCAGCCAATCTGCACTCCATTTCCAGTCACACCACTGATGAGCTCTGCCACTTGAAAATATTCCTATCTTCAGCTCTGTGCTTCAACTCTGCTGACTGGGAAGCAACTTGGCATTGGCCTTGAAATCAGAGAGGCATGGTATCACTTATTCTTTCTGTATCTCTCAGGAAGAGACATTCACTCACTCAATCAAAAGATATTGTTGAGTTCCTGCTATGTCCTCAGTACTATGTTGAAGGGAATGTGGAGGCAAGATTAGAAAGGAGATATAGCTCTTGTCCTCAGGTCACTGACAATGACAGTATGTCAAATACATGTGCACAATGACCAATCATATGTAACTGTGCCAGTAGAGCTTTTGCCCATGTTGTTCTCTGTGCCTAGAAGGCCCTCCCTTTTTTCAACCAACCAACTCTAATCATTTTTCAAGATGTAGCTAAAATCCTCTTCCTCCCAGGAAGCTTTCTCTAAACTTAAAGTTCATAGCTTCAGTATTTTTCAGATTATGTTAAAATTATCTTTTCATGGTTCTGGCTTAGTTATTAGAATCTGGTTCCTCCAAACAAGAATTAGTTATGTTACTCTTCATATCCTAGGGCCTCTCTTTTTGCTCACTTTTCTCATCTCCTACTGGTCATTCTAGTTGGCCAACCCCACCTGGAGGTCAGAACATAAGGGAGTCTCAGATGCCTTGTGTGGAAGTCACCATCTGGAGCACAGAGCAGGGCAGAGGAAAACAGTGATTGGATCTGGGGAGGAGGAAATGGAGAATAATCAGCATACAGCTCTCTGACCTGCCTGGCAAATTACAAAATATATGTTCTCTGGGCAGATACAGTTTTAAGAATGAGTAACTTAGTTAATGTACCCAGCTAGGGAACAACATAGTCAGCCTAGGGGCACATGACTTTGTGAGCAGAGAGTAGGCTGGATTTCAAACCCTACTCACCTCCTAGGCTGGGTGCCTTGGTGTCAAGGTAAGCCTCACAATAGTATGCAGTAGTCCTGCCTATACCAATCCTGACCCGCCATATATGACTATTAGCATAGAAAGCATATGACCCCAAATATAGTTGTGATAGGAAGTTGGTAAAGTGGGTCTTCAAGGAATCCTTGAAATAACTGAGTTTTTGTCACTAGCAGAGTGAAATAACTTTGCTGTCTTGCCTCCATCTATTGAAGCTCATTTCCCCAGACAAGACTCTGCTGCCTTGGACTTCTCTGGAACCTGTGCGGCTCCTCAAATGATGGCCAAAATTCCTGCATACTGCCTGGGACCAGACCCTCTATTTCTACCACAGATCACAGCTCCAGGCACCTCCAGCCACTGCATGTAGATAGACATCAGGGAGGAGTCTTGATCTGTCGCTACTAGTTTTATACCTAAATCACATATAAATTTTCCATAATCTGGAAATAAACAAATGCATCTTTCTTCTGCTATTATAGGGTCATTTGTTTAAGAGGTTTAAAGAGGGAGGAGCCAAGTTCACACGTACAGAATGATCATTTCCAATAGCTTTAAATTTTCAGTAATCTGCACAAACAAGACAGCCTTGCTGTTCCGGGAGTGACTGCATGCTTGCCTGTGTTCTCAGGCTCCCAAGCCCTTTGAAAGGTAGGAGTGTCCCTACCTCCCTACCTCTCTCTCTTTTTCTCACTGTTTCTGAAAGCTCTGTTCTTCGCTGGGCCCCTTTGGTATGCAGAACTATCTGGCTGAATTTTATTCTTTGCCTCCTGCCCCCTGCAAAAAGCCCCTGAAAACCCAAAATGTTAATTGGGTAGCTGCACTGTGGGCTATTTGCAAGAATATATTTTTTGAGCATTATAATTACGCTTATTTAATTATGTATTCAACCCAGTGTGAATGCGTCTCTACCATATACCGAATACTGAGGTTACTGAAATAAAAATCAAGATCTCTGCCCTCAGGAACACACAAAAAATGCACCTTAAATTCCAGATCTTTGAGCTGAGGAGAATTTAAGAGTTCTACTAAGTTAGGCTCGCTATTCTCAGCAGCTAGGCTGTTATCTCCACCTTATAAATGACCCATGGAAGGGTCAGTGATATGGTTTGGTTGTGTTCCTACCCAAATTTCATCTAGAATTGTAGTTTCTACAATCCCCACCTGTCATAGGAGGGACCCGGTGGGAGGTAATTTAATCATGGGGGTGGTTACCCTCATGCTGTTCTTATGACAGTGAGTGAGTTCTCATGAGATCTGATGGTTTTACAAGGGGCTTTCCCCACTTCTACTCACTTCTCTTCCTGCCACCATGTGAAGAAGGACATGTTTGCTTTCCCTTGTGCCATGATTATAAGTTTCCTGAGGCCTCCCCAACCATGCTGAACTGTGAATCAGTTAAACCTCTTTCTTTATAAATTACCCAATCTCAGGTATGTCTTTATTAGCATCATGAGAACAGACTAATACAGAGAGTTAATAGTTTAACTTCCCCAGTGCCTCATAGCTGTTTAAAGGTAGAGAGGAAGCTAGAACACCATCCTTTCTGCCTTGTACAGTGTCTTGATTAGCAGAGGAAGATATTACCCTTGGACGTGCTGAGAAATTCCCATTACCTGGCTGGTAGTTACTAGAGGCTGTGTCACCTCATTCACAAGTGGAACCATAAACAGGCTGTTCTTGTTAGACGTTGCATTGGTTTGTAACACTTCAATATTTAATGGAAAAATCAGAGAATATAAACTGGATAGTGACTTCATTTTCAAAGCCAGCCCTAAGGCCTGCAGTGCAAGGTTTCTGGCTTAGTTATATTTCATAAACCTCAATCTTTGGACTGGAGGGAAAATGGCTTTTGGTTCACTTGGTAGACCAGCTGTTGCTGGGCAGCTGGGCTTGGTTTACTTTCTGGTCAGGGGAAAGCACTTGACAGTCTCTGGCCTAGAATGAGGTCCTGAGTGCAATGATTCAGTCCTTACTAAAGATGACCAAGAGGGCCTGGCCTCCCCACCTTACAGCCACATGCTTGTATCTTGGTGCCTCTGAAACAAGAACAGAATCCTACTCCACAATCGTGTGGTTATACTTAGTTACATAGCAGTGTAATTAATGCCACTTAATGTAAAGTGAAAACAGAATTTCTGCAGCTGCCAACTTCCTCTGGCTCAGCCAGTAATATATGTTGACTTCATTTATAAGCATTATTTTCTTTTTCATCATGCTGATTGCAGAAAGAAAATCACTCCAAGAAAGAGAAACAGACATCAAACTTCAGCTGACAACACACCAAATAAAAAATTTAGATTGCAGGTATTGATTTCCATCTAGCATCATGCCAATTGCTCCATAAAATTGAAGACCTCCTGACATCTTAGTCAATGGTCAATTTGAATGCATCAGGCCCACAACCTCTGGCAGATCCCAGGTCAGGATCTTAGCTGGTGTCACATTTCCTGTTTCTTCAATTCATTCATTCCCTACCATCACCTCTGGATTATCTGCTAAATGTATGAAAAAAGCATCATACAAATAAACTTTTAGTTTCTAGTTATTTAGTCATTGCCGTAATTTCATTAGCAAGGGCCTGGCTGCCCCTGTAGGCATTTTCCTACATTCCGTCTACTATGCTTGGTTGTGGGATCCATGAGTCGGAAGACATGGATGGAGCATGCTCTGTTGGGCCATAGCAGAAGGCACCGCTGTCTACAGAAATCTTTAGAGTAAAAGCAAAGACATTTAATGCTTGGAAAATAAGGGTTTTCTTAAATGTTCCTTAATAATAATAGAGAAGATATGAATTTTTATGCAAGGTTATGATAAAGGTGAATTTGATTTTTCTTCTCAGCCAAGCTTCTAACTAGTGTGTATGGGTTGGTACTGGAGAGGCGACAGGGAGAGGATTGTAAATCTGTAACAGTGCGCATGTTAATTGAAGTCAATACTGTCTCAGAAAATAGATGAAATCTGATGAGACATCTTGTTTAACTATGAAACACCCCTGCCAGTTAAAATTCCAGGTCCCACTCTAGCTCTTTTGAACAATTCTTAATATGTCAATTGCCCAGAAGCAACTTGCTTTCTGCAGTGATGACACAGACTTAGGGAAGATGGGAAAAAAAATCACCGTGAATCATATCTAACTCCACCTTTCAGCATCTTTGCACTATTCTGTGTTCCCTTTGAAGCTAGTGGGTGCTTCCACAGCAGAGCAAGTACATCAGGGTGGGAGGGTGGACTGGAAATCAGGCCATCCCTGGAAACGAAACAGTACCACTAATTAAATTAAGCCCTTTGTCAATGCACATTTTCCAAAAGTACTGGAAATCTCTGAACAGTGTAATTAGAGAATTTTGCTCTTCAACAGTTGAATTTCCCACATGTTGCTTTAACTTTCAAGACATATGAAAATGCTAATGTCTATTGTTATAGAGAGAACGATGCGAAAATGCCAAAGCAGCCTGCAGAAAACAGCAACAAAAAATGGCGTCCGCCCTCTCCCCCAGCCCTCTGCACCCTAATTAGAGCATCATTAGAGTTGTACAGTTTACAGCCTTGGTAATCAATTACATTATATCCTTCATCCTCTGGGGCCCCCACACCCCGGCAGGGCAGAGCCAAAGCAGACTTCTAGAGCAGCTGAGATTCACACAGGGTGAGGCACAGATGTCCTTGCTAGCTATGGCCACATCAAAGGAGGATTTTCCTTGTCCTCTTAAATGGGTGCTGTATGATAGGATTCAATTCCACTCATGCAAAATCTAAAACAATATCCTGCTCTAGGCAAAACAGACACATTTTCTCTGCACACTCTCTCATCCTCTCGTATATCATTCGTCCTTTCTTTCCCCACTATCCCTCCAGCTTTATTTTGTTGGATTTTGTCTCATCCATATATTACGGCTCCAAAAACTTCCCCTCTGTGCTTCCTCCCTGGCCTTCTCTACCCCAACAAAACATGTTTTTTCTTCTGTTTACTTAGTTTTTCTCTTTCAACTCATCTGATTAACTGACCTAAGCTAAAGTATTAATGGCTGAAAGCGACTTAAAGTGGTAATTCAGACAGATAACATACGTGTAAGTTAGTGAAAATTTTATCATTTTAGATACTAGCATAATCTCTCTTCTAGGATAAGGAACTGTCATTGTTTGAGGGAAATAACTTTTTTAGCCATTTGGGGTAGAAAGTGAGACTCAGAGGATAACAGTTTCAACAGAATCACATGGTTTTGTTTTGTTTTGTTTTTGAGACAGTTTCACTCTTATTGCCCAGGCTGGAGTGCAATGGTACGATCTCAGCTCACCGCAACCTCCGCCACCTGGGTTTGAGCGATTCTCCTACCTCAGCCTCCTGAATAGCTGGGATTACAGGTGCCCACCACAATGCCCAGCTAATTTTTTGTATTTTTAGTAGAGATGGGCTTTCCCCATGTTGGCCAGGCTGGTCTTGAACTCCTGACCTCAGGTGATCCATCTGCCTCGGCCTCCCAAAGTACTGGGATTACAGGCATGAGCCACCCCGCACGGTCAAATCACATGGTTTTTAACAGATCCTTGAAGTGCTTTTCATGGGAGGCTAAAAGAAATGTGCTTTGTTCCTGAGAGGATAGGGAGAGAAGACAATAGATGGGTAGAAAGGTACAATGGGGGGAAGAAGGAATGGCATGAACTTGAGCTCTTTGTGAGATAAACAACTAGTGAACTTTCCACATGGGAATGGGCAAAGCAGATTTTAAGAATGAGAATGTCTAGTATTTAAAATTGTGCTCATTGTTGCAATGCAAACTGTGTTTTCCAACTCCTAAGCTTTCCTTTATATCTACTAGATGCACAAGTGCTTTTTGTGAGTGGATTTTTGTGTGCATTTGTAGCATTTTATATACTACAAGAACAGTAAGATTACAAGAGCAGAGGCTTTCTCTAGAGTGGGGGTGTATGACTTGGAGGCTGTGGATCACTAAGAGGCCTAGTGATAAACTTATGGACATGAGACACCCTGAAATTGTGCACAAACATTGTGTATATGAACAAAAATGCTCTAATTTCCCTCTTACTCTCAAAGGGGTAATCACTTCTCAAAAATTAGGAACTCTGCTTCTAGAGCTCTTGAGGGCGTGGAAGTATAGACAATCAGCACTGAGAACAGTGAGATTCCTCCATCTAGGTGTAGACCTCAGGCCTTTTCTCTTCTGAGATTATTCTTTTTTTAAATGACTCTAGATCCGTGGCTCCTTGTGTGATCTAGGCACTTACTCCCATGATCCAGAGCCTACAGCCAATGCCCTCCTTTGAAACACCACTTGAATGTGTCAACTTAGCTGGTACCAAGAGGAAACTTTGGATCTTTCCCTCATACCCAGTCCTTTTCAGGATCGCAGTGTTCATAGCTGTGCATAGTAAACAAAGGAATCATCCTTGATGTTTCACTGTCCACTATCATTCTTCCCCATATCCATTTCTTTACCAGATTTTATTATGTTTTCACTTCCTAAATGTCTTCTGAATCTGCTCACTCTCCCCATGTCTCTCTCCATCATTGTAGACCCAGCTACTGCTGTCTTTGGTTTACTACTATATAGCCACTTACTTAGGTTACCATGACCACCACTGGCTCCTCTTTGGATCCTTCTTCATGTTACTTTCAGACTGTCACAGGTTGGGTTTCCTGGGAAGCAGACTTGAGATGGAAATTAGCAAGCAAGAAGTTGATTAGGGAGTGTTTCTTGTGAAAGAAAGGGAAGTAAGCTTGGGCAGAGGGAGAAGCTGAGCAGCAATAAAGTCTCAACTGCAGCCTCATCCAACACTATGAGGGTTTCTGAAGGTGGGGTGACCTTTCAGAGCTGTCTCAAGGTGGAAAGAGCAGGGTAGGCCTTTCCACTCCTGCACTGATTGATTAAGATAGGACTCTGGAAAGGAGCGCAATCTTGGGCCTGGTGGCTCTGCAGTTTAGGCGATTCCCAAAGGTATTTTACAGGTAAGGCTTTCTTCTAGCAGAACTCCCAGCAGCTGGGGTAATGGGGTTTTCTTTTTCTCTTTCTTTTCTTTTTTTCTTTTAGAGACATGGTCTCACTCTGTTGCCCAGGCTGGAGTGCAGTGGTGCAAACATAGCTCACTGTAGCCTTGAACTCCTAGGCTCAAGCAATCCTCTTGCCTCAGCCTCCCAAATAGCTGGGACTATAGGCATGCACTACCATGCCCAGCTAATTTTTAAAATTTTTTTGTAGCAGTGGAGTCTTGCTGTGCTGATCAGGCTGGTCTCGAACTCCTGGTCTCAAGCAATCCTCCCAACTCAGTGTCCCAAAGTGCTGGATTACAGGTGTGAACCACTGTGCCTGGCCATATTTTTTATTTTTGAAACAATCTGGTGGCACAGTAACCTTTTCAACTCTGATTGTGTCATCCCTTTGTTTAAAACTCCTCAGTGACCTTCCAGTGGCTCTTAGGAGAAGCCAGAACATAATCCTACAAACTGCATGGTCTGACCCCTACTTGACCTTTCCAAATTCACCTCTAATCTACTCGCCTTTGCTCTCTGGACTCAGCCACATTGGGTGTTTACAGTCTTTCATATTTATCTTGCTTCTTCCTACCACCAGGTCTTCGCATGTGCTATTTCCTCTTTTACAATGGTTCCCCCTACCTCCACTTCACCTAGTAGAGCCTTTAGATCTCACCTCAACACTTCTTCCTAACCTCCGTGACTGGGTCACTCCCTCATTATAGACTCTCACAGCACATGTTTCTTTGTGCAGCAGCACATGTGTTGGCTGTAAGTTTTGTATTTGTTTATGTGGTTATTTCCTAGTAATCCACATGCCCCTCTAGAGGACAGAGCAGTGTCTATTTTACCCACCATTGATTTCCTAGGGCCTTTTACAGCTCCTGATCCATAGTGAGGGCTCAGAGAATATTGGTTGAGTGGAAAGTGAATGAATGCCCTTATTTTATGGCTCAGGTCACCAAAGATTGAAGAGATTGCATGGAGTTGTCTAGGGTCAAACAGCTGCTTACTGTCAGGGAAGGATATTTCAAGTCATAGTGTATTTGCATGTTATTTGGAGATTTTTCTGGCCTATTCATAGTTAAGTTTACAGCTAAAATTTGACGGCTGCTTCTGCCTTTTGACCCCCTCTTGAACTGGACCATTGATTTTTCTTTCCTAGTACTTACCCACCTTGATTGTTATCTTCACTCAAATAGTCACCAATTTAAATTTCAAAGAAAAACTTCGAAGGGATTGGTGGTTTAAATACAACCAGAGGAGACTTTAAAAAAATTCTACATGACACTAAATACTCAGTTTGACCAAGTCTTTTGCTTTTCACCCAGTTGCTTTAAAATGATAGAGCGGCAGTCTTTATTTCAGCCAGATGCTCCGCCCCCTGCCCCATCCACACTGCATGGAAAAGAGAGTGAGAGAAACAAGGAGAAGGAGGTTGGACCACAGGTATATTTCTGGGCTCAAGTTTAGAGAACAATGATTTGGAATCTAGGGCATAATTCACCAATCAGGCTACACATGCAAATGAGAACATCCTGACTTGTTCAAAGGAGTTCCGTAAATAATATTACTCATCTCCTAGAAGCAAGCCATATTTTTACTGGACTTTTTACTTCAGCCTTGCATTGCTAATGAGAATATATATTTTTAAAACTCTGTTATTTATTTCCCTTCTGCTTAATATTTCAATCAAACATACATTTACTGTATTAATCACAGGACATGATAGTTTTAAAACCTCAGAAATCATTTTAATTGAATACCTCATGTCTGTTTAATCTAAAGTTAATAAAACCTTTTTTTTTTTACATCATTGTATCCAATTTTAATTTCTTGCTGTAGGACATTCACCACTCCCCTCTCTGAATTATTTTTAAAGTCAGGCTTCTAAAAAAATTCCTATTTTATTTTGAAATCAAAGTTAGATTTTTATGTTAATATGCTAACTTGTTTTTTACTAAAATCAGTGCAATAACCAATAAAGTGGAGAATTGTGTCTCAATGATAAAAATGTGTAACATATTTACTCAAAGTACATTGTGAAATAAGAAAATCTCAGCGATATCAGTCATCTTCAGATATGAACAGAATTGGGTGAAGAGGAAATTTCTGTTATATAACATTTAAGTATCTGTGCATTGGTGGGAGTTCTAGATGGGAGACATAGGGGGTTGCACATGGCACCAAGTGGCATTTCTTAAATTACTTTGACTAGAAATTGCAGGGGCACAACAATTACGGATTTGGATATTCAAGCCATAGAATTCATTGTTCCACAAATCTGCAGTGTTTCCAGTTTTTCCCATTTACTTCAGAGTTGCATGTTGTTCTTTATCTACATATAATAGGTAAAGAATGATACTTCAGCTCTTCCTTTGATTAGAATTATCTGGCCCCATGTTCCTGTTGTAAAATGAAGAGAAATCTGAGTTGAGAAAATTTGTCTCAGAAACATTTGGAACCTATTCCTTTAGGGTTTCATTTATTGGGGACCAATTAGCTGGGCAAGTATTGACTGTTTTTATATTTTGTATCCAGTGTCGTCTAGCAGAGGGCTTCACTATGGCTCTTTTTACATGAACACATGCTTTGCCTGACCAATCCTGTGCAAGGTCAACAAACCCATTGCTGTTGGAAAGTAATAGTCAAATATCATACAGCTAGGGTGACCATAGAATTCTTCTGCCAAACTAGGAAATATTTTAATATGAAAGGGGAAGCACTATTGAGTCAGGGCAACAGGTGCAAATCTCAAGCATCCATGGAAAAACAGTACATATGGTTACTCTGTAGTATATCTGGAGCACCAACCTCTTTCTCCTCCAGAATAACTTAGTTTCTTTTTATTATTATTATTATGATTATTATTATTATACTTTAAGTTTTAGGGTACATGTGCACAATGTGCAGGTTAGTTACATATGTATACATGTGCCATGCTGGTGTGTTGCACCCACTAACTCGTCATCTAGCATTAGGTATATCTCCCAATGCTATCCCCCCCTCCCCCCACCCCACAACAGTCCCCATAGTGTGATGTTCCCCTTGCTGTGTCCATGTGTTCTCATTGTTCAATTCCCACCTACGAGTGAGAATATGTGGTGTTTGGTTTTTTGTTCTTGCGATAGTTTACTGAGAATGATGATTTCCAATTTCATCCATGTCCCTACAAAGGACATGAACTCATCATTTTTTATGGCTGCATAGTATTCCATGGTGTATATGTGCCATATTTTCTTAGTCCAGTCTATCATTGTTGGACATTTGGGTTGGTTCCAAGTCTTTGCTCTTGTGAATAGTGCCGCAATAAACATACGTGTGCATGTGTCTTTATAGCAGCATGATTTATAGTCCTTTGGGTATATACCCAGTAATGGGATGGCTGGGTCAAATGGTATTTCTAGTTCTAGATCCCTGAGGAATCGCCACACCGACTTCCACAATGGTTGAACTAGTTTACAGTCCCACCAACAGTGTAAAAGTGTTCCTGTTTCTCCACATCCTCTCCAGCACCTGTTGTTTCCTGACTTTTTAATGATTGCCATTGTAACTGGTGTGAGATGATATCTCATTGTGGTTTTGATTTGCATTTCTCTGATGGCCAGTGATGATGAGCATTTTTTCATGTGTTTTTTGGCTGCATAAATGTCTTCTTTTGAGAAGTGTCTGTTCATGTCCTTCGTCCACTTTCTGATGGGGTTGTTTGTTTTTTTCTTGTAAATTTGTTTGAGTTCATTGTAGATTCTGGATATTAGCCCTTTGTCAGATAAGTAGGTTGCAAAAATTTTCTCCCATTTTATGGGTTGCCTGTTCACTCTGATGGTAGTATCTTTTGCTGTGCAGAAGCTCTTTAGTTTAATTAGATCCCATTTGTCAATTTTGGCTTTTGTTGCCATTGCTTTTGGTGTTTTAGACATGAAGTCCTTGCCCATGCCTATGTCCTGAATGGTAATGCCTAGGTTTTCTTCTAGGGTTTTTATGGTTTCAGGTCTAACGTTTAAGTCTTTAATCCAACTTGAATTGATTTTTGTATAATGTGTAAGGAAGGGATCCAGTTTCAGCTTTTTACATATGGCTAGCCAGTTTTCCCAGCACCATTTATTAAATAGGGAATCCTTTCCTCATTGCTTGTTTTTCTCAGGTTTGTCAAAGATCAGATAGTTGTAGATATGTGGCGTGATTTCTGAGGGCTCCGTTCTGTTTCATTGGTCTATATCTCTGTTTTGGTACCAGTACCATGCTGTTTTGGTTACTGTAGTGTTGTAGTACAGTTTGAAGTCAGGTAGTGTGATGCCTCCAGCTTTGTTCTTTTGGCTTAGGATTGACTGGGCGATGCGGGCTTTTTTTTGGTTCCATATGAACTTTAGTTTTTTCCAATTCTGTGAAGAAAGTCATTGGTAGCTTGATGGGGATGGCATTGAATCTATAAATTACCTTGGGCAGTATGGCCATTTTGACGATACTGATTCTTCCTTCCCATGAGCATGGAATGTTCTTCCATTTGTTTGTATTGTCTTTTATTTCATTGAGCAGTGGTTTGTAGTTCTCCTTGAAGAGGTCTTTCACGTCCCTTGTAAGAATAACTTACTTTCTATGAAACTTCGTAGCAAAAAGTTTAATTCATGTTTTGTGCCTCATAAACACAGCCTGATGCAGGATTCTTAAAATCATTTGAATCTATCACGTCATAGATCTGCTACAGGGGGAAATTCTCAAACTCTAAGAAATGACCTGATCTATATTAGACACTGAGTCCACGTTAAAGTCCCTCTGGCATGGTTCTTTTCATGTTTTTATAATCCCGAGATCCCCAGCCCCAGGCAATAATGACAAAGGGTAATCAACTTTCTGCATGACTACAGAGCTCATTCAAGAACTAGATCAGTATTTAATTAGTCACAATCCTATCCTTGCCCATTCTAGGTTGTTTTCTGTTTTCCTGAGCCTGGGGTACCATCTCCAAGGATGCAAGGGTCCCAAGGAAGGATATCATAGAAAACTGCCAGATTTTTAATATTCTGACCCTTACTCCCTAAGAGAGTAGCTATAAGCCCATTTAAGGAAGAATACAGCCAGTGGAGTTTGGGCATTACTCACCACATTGTAGACCATTCTGTTTTTGAAGAGACAGATTGAAGGCAAACAGACCTGCTCATTGCTGCCTTTCCTGGAGTTACACAATCTTGGTATCATACCCAGAGGTCAAATAAGAGAATCTTGATTTTTTTTCCTGAGGGAAATATTGTTTAGAATTTCTCTTCCTGAGAGAATTTTTTGTTTCGAATTGACCAGAAAGGATGAGTTATTGAACAACTCTTGTGTCATGATCCAATGAGCAAAGAAAAAGCAGTGCTCCAATTACCTATGAACATTCACGAAGACAAGTGCAATCAGTTGCAGATGATTAACCTGTTCATAATCCAAATATAAGAAACAAATCTCATCATTCTGGAGCCCTGGGGCAAAGGAATTACATTTTCCAAACTAAGCTATGAATAAAAAAGATGATTAGAGAGGAAACATCTTGGCCAGTATTTTACATGATTCTTAACTCGAGGAAACACAGCCCTCAAAAGGCTTTCTTCTTGTGATGCAGATTTATTCCGAGAGGAATAACAGAACCTTTGCAATATTGAACATTAGGTAATTAATTTGGTATGTCCCTACACTACTTTTGAGCAATGAGTGCCAGGCGTGAGCTTAATCGTGTTACATAGGAGGTGATATGGTGCAATGCAATGGGTGACCTTTTTCAGCTGGTACTTCAAGCAGCAAAAAATTCATTGCATGAAAAAAGACTTAAAATGCTCCTCTCAATATCACATAGCAAAGAGGCCACTGAATGAGGTAGAAAGAAGACAGATTTAAAAAGGATTTGAGAAATAAAGTATTTTGCTGCCATTTTTATTAACACATAGTCAAGCTGTCACTAATCATTTGCAGAGTGCATTGGAGGGAAAGGGAATTTTTCATAGGTGTAAATTGGTAAAGTTTTTGTTCCTCGAAAGTGGCAAGTGTAGATAGACCATTATTTTTTCTGTGATTAATAAGAGACTTGTAGTTAAAATCAGCCATCTCAATGCAGAAGGCTTGAAACTGTAAGATCTGGACATGGAGAGGGGGCTAGAAGATAATTCCATTAATCACATTCTTTAAAAGTTACCACTAGTTCCTTAATGAATAGGAAGTAGAGACTAGATTCAGGATTCTTTTTAGTACATTCAATGTAAATATTAACATCATTGTAGATATACATCATCAATATAATATTATCATCATTGGATATTATTTAATTATTCTCAGATAACTTTATTTTATTTTTAAGACATTAGAGCTCCTATATACCCCCTGCCCTCCCGTGCATAACATTTCCCATTATCCACATCCCCGCCAAAGTGGTGCATTTGTTAGAACTGATAAACTTACACTGACACATCACAATCACCCAAAGTCTATAGTTTACTTTAGGGTTCACTCTGGTGTTGTATAGTCTTTGGGTTTGGAAAAAATGTATAATGGCCATCAGTATACTATCATACAGAGTATTTTTACTGCCTAAAAAATTCTCTGAGGTCCACCTATTTTTCTCTTCCCCATCCCTAACCCCTGGTAGTCGTTGATCTTTTTACTGTCTCTGTAATTTCACCTTTTCCAAAATGTTATATAGTTGGAATCGTACAGTATGTGGCCTTTTCAGATTGGCTTCTTTCACTTTGTAATATGCATTCAAGGCTCCTCCATGTTTTTTCATGACTTGAAATGTAAAGTTTTCATTAGTAAATCCATTGTCTGGATGTACTAGTTTATCCCATTCACTTACTGAAGGACATCTTGGTTGTTCTCAAGTTTTTGAAATTATACATAAAACTGCTATAATCATCTGTGTGCAGGTTTTTGTGTGAATGTTTTCTACTTCTTTGGGTAAATACCAAGGAATTTGATTATTGGATCATATGGTAAAGATGTATTTCGTTTTGTGAAAGAAACTACTGAACTTTCTCCCAAAGTGGCTGTACCATTTTTCATTTCTACCAGCAATGAATGAGAACTCCTGTTGCTCCACATTCTGGCCAGCATTTGGTGTTGTCAATGTTCTAGGTTTTGGCCATTCTGATAAGTGTACTGGTAGATGATTTTATTTTTATCTTCACTGAGTTCTATATTAAATTATTGCCTTAGTCTATTTTCTGCTTCTATAACAGATTGCCAGAGTCTGAGTAATTTATAATGAACAGAAGTTTATTTGGTTCATGGTTCTGGAGACTGAGAAATCCAAGAGCATGGCACTGGCATCTGGGGAGTATCTTCATGCTGAGCCATCCTATGGAAGAAGGTGGAAGGGCAAGCAAGCATACCAGACAGAGGGAGTTGGCCAAACTCACCTGGGAAACCACTCCCACAATAACCAACCCACTTTCAAATAATGCCATTAACACATTTGTGAGGATGGGACCTCATGGTCTAACTATCTCTTAGTGGTCCCATCTCTTAATACCATCACAACGGCAATTAGATTTCAATGTGAATTTATGAGAGGACGTTCAAACCATAGCAACTATCAATCTAGATATTTCTGTTTTTCTGCAGATACCAGAAATGGAGAAATCCTATCTGGTTTTGTGCCCAGAATATGCATAACTGGGTAGATAGTAGTGCTTAGAAAATTGAGTCTATGTATACATTACAAAGGCATCAAGTCCCTGAAATGTAAGGTAGTATCTTATATCCTTCTGCATTCCCATCTACACTCTCCATCCTACAGGCACAGAATTATAACGTGTGTGCTCACAGACACACAGAAATATAATTCAAATATGTTTGATCCAGGATAGCCATTGAGAAGTTTCTTTACTCTCCCCCAGCTTCCACCACAAACATACACCACACACACACACACTTTATGCTAGCAGGGATTCTAAAAAGACTTGGTAATATTTACATTAATATAGAGTTTAATTCTTTTCAAATCCTTCACATATTTTGTGCTAACCTCAACCCTCTGAGGTCCAAAAAAGCATTACAATCCCTGTAGAGTAGAAAAGTAAGGCCTGTGGTGGCATATTGCCTTGTCCAACATTTCATGTCAAAGTAATGGCAGAATCAACACAAGAATTCAGGTCTCTTCACTCTCAGACTTCTCTGTGTATCACACTGCTTATCCTGGTGCAATGGCCAGGTTTCTCTTTTGTTCCTGCTGCTGGAAGAAGGAGGTATGCAAAGCTATCATTAGCAATATGGAAAGCAAAGGAACTGATTGGCAAATACTGGTAGCCATATTAGATGAGCTCATGAAGATAAGACCTTCTGAATCACATAATACGTTGCTTAGTGAGATTGTAAAACATTTCAAAAAAACAAAAGAAAAAAATATTGGCACAGAAAATTATTCAGAGAATTGGTAAAGGGCAATTTAAGATAGACATCAACAGCGAGTGGTGACAATGAGGTGGGGTATAGCAGGGCAGAGCAGAGAAGACTGGAATGGGCTTGAGAAAACCTGGATTGTATTTGTAACTACATCACTTACTGTCTTCAAGATCTTGAGCAAGGTATTTGGCAAGGTATTTAATCTCTGCATGCATCAGTTTACTTGTATGTTAACCTGCTTGTCCTCATCACAAGGTTCTGTCAGAATGAAATGATAAAATCAACATAACTTTTACAATTCTGAAGTGCTGGACAAAGGTAAAAAATAATACAGCAGTACACATAGTAGGTACTTAGCAAACATTTATTGAACTAAAAATGCCATTTCAACTGGAATTGAACACCGCGATGCATGGTGATTTCTAAGATTATATGCCAATAATTATTGCTTTAATGGAAGTGGCTAAGTGAATTAACCTACTGCCAGAATTATGGATCCAATGACATTGTGGAAAATTGTTATTATTCCTCTGCCTGAGATATCTGGGTATGTACTGCAGTAACAAACATGCAAATTGTGGCCAACAGCCTGGGTGTTTTTGCTACTTGATAAAACTGGAATGCTTGAATACGGTTTTTCCATTTGAAAGACACATTACAAAAATCCACCAAGACAAGTTAAGTAAGTGTCTCTGGCAGAGGAATTAAACAAATGTAGAGAGTGAGAAACATCAGTGCAATGCTAGCTATTTTAGTGCTCTATTATCACCCATGGAGATTCTTAATGTAGTATGAAAATTCCATGATTATAAACTCCAAATAAATGGCTTGCCTAATAGGCTATCAGTTTCCATATTGTTAAGAACAGATTAATCTGAATTTTGAAAACTTACTAACCAGTCATCACAAAACTTCATTTACTATGTGTTATATACATATATATTAATAAGAAGCAACCACTATAGGAAAGAATAGTATTGCTCTTTGTGTAATCTTATAATTTCACCAACAATGAAGTCTGTGCCAGAGAACATCTTGTCTGTAAGTGTCTTCCTATGGGTGCCAAATTGCTTTAACTTTAACCTCTGTGCTTTAACTTTAATCTCTCTGTAGAAAAGAACCACCAGTTCTTTCCTACTTTACTCTATTGCTTTGTCAAGAAAAAAACAGGTGTCACCTATAATTTCTGCCCACTTAGATAATCTTTAGGGTCTTCTTGAAAACTTTCTTGGGAGCAACATCCTCTAAACATCTTTGCTCACAAAAAGTATCAAACACTTTAATGTACAAGTTGACCCCTGGCCTGAGGTATGTCTATGTTTGAGAGATTGTTTCGTTTCTCCAAGGGCATGGCTGTTTGTTTGTTTGTTTGTTTAGTAATCTCAAAGTGCATTTTCATCATCTAGCATGTGTTAGGTTGTTGCAGCCTCTCTGGAGCAGTTTAGAGGCTTTCTGATGAACGGATCCTGGGTAACTGGACTCAGTCACCTAGGCTGCATCCACAGGCCTTCCTTCCTCTATCTAAGACATCGGAGATTACTTCATTCTGAGCAGTGGCTTTCAAATGCCAATCTGCACAACAAAATTAGAGAATAAAAGCAAAGTTGTAATTGTTTTATTGGGGCAAAATATACATAACATGAAATTTATCGTTAAGTATACAGTTCAGTGGCACTAAGTGTACTGACATTGTTGCGTGACCATCACTACCATCCTTCTCCAGAACTCTTTCATCATCCCATACGGAAACTGTGCCCATTAAATGCTACCTCCTCATTCCTTATCCCCTCCATCCCTGGCAACCACTATTCTATTTTCTCTATGAATTTAACTACTCTAGGAAACTCATGTAAGTGGAATCATTTAATATTTGGACTTTCATGACTGACTTATTTCACTTAGCATAAAAATGTCCTGAAGTTTCATCCATGTTATATAGCATGTCACAGAATTTCCTTCCTTTTTAAGAATGAATAGTAGTGCATTTTATGTATTTACCACATTTGGCCTATCCATTCATCTTAATGGGCTGTTTCCACCTTTGAGGTGTTGTGAATAAGCTGCTATGGATAAGGTTGTGGCAACATGGTAATTTTTTTTTTTCTTTTTGAGACAGAGTCTCACTCTGTCATCCAGGCTAGAGTGCAGTAGCATGGTCTCGGTTCACTGCAACCTCCGCCTCCTGGATTCAAGTGGTTCTCCTGCCTCAGCCACCTGAGTAGCTGGGCTTACAGGTGTGCACCACCATGCCTGGCTAATTTTTGTATTTTTAGTAGAGATGGGATTTCACCATGTTGGCCAGGCTGGTCTCGAACTCCTGACCTCAAGTGATCCGCCTCCTTGGCCTCCCAAAGTACTGGGATTACAGGTGTAAGCCACTGCACCTGCCCAGCATGGTGAATTTTTTTATAAAGCTAAATGTGTTTAAAGATCTGTACTTCCAGTTTTTTCCTTGGTATGAATCCACCTTTTTGTTTATGAAATAATGTTGACAAAAGGTGCTATGTCTGAACGCTTGTGTCTCCCCAAAATTGATATGTTGAAATATAATCCCCAATGAGATAGGATTAAAAGGTAGGGCCCTTAGGAGGTGATTAGGTCACCTATTGAGGGCAAAGCCCTCAAGAATGAGATTAGTTCTCCTATAAAGAGGCTCAGGGGAGCTTGTTTGTCCTTCAGCTGTGTGAGGACACAGCTAGAAGTTATCAACTATGAGGAATGGGCCCTTATCAGACCCCAAATCTACCAGCACCTTGATCTTGGATTTCTCAGACTCTGAGACTTTGAGAAATACATTTGTGTTGTTTACAAGTTACCCAGTTTACCTACTATTCTGGTTGGAGCAGCCCAAGCTGACCAAGACAGCAGGTGCTAGTTCCTTCCATCTTACTTGGCAAAGTAAAATGTTGACAGCCCTAAGTCAAGCTCCTATTTAGAAATTTAACTCGTCTGTGAAATACCAAAGTCTGGAAAACACAGAAATTCTTCTTAAACCTAGATGAGCTCCAGAATCATCTAAAAAGCATTGGGAAATGGAGTTCTCAGGAGCCCGCACTAAACTAATTGAAACCAAATCTCCGGAGGCGAAGGTTAGGCCACAATGCCGCAATATTATTTTAAAGCTCCTGAAGTCATTCTGGCTTATGGCTAAGTTGAAGAATTATTTATGGCTTTTCAGAACTACCCTACATGTCAAGCAAGATGTATCAGTTTGGTCAGTGGCTACCCCTCTGTCATCACCAAACCTATCAGGTGAGCACGACCAAATTTCAAGCATGTCCAGGACTACTAACAAGATTGCCAGGTGGAATTGAGACTGCTTAAAGATTTAATCAATTGTCTGCAGTGCAACTTCTATTTCCAAATCAAAGCTGGAATTTGTTTATGTGGTTCCTCCACAGCTGTCTGCACCTGTTCCTTAGGGAAAGGAAGAATCAGTTTCCATGATTTCTGTCTTTTCCTCCACCTCCTCAGAGTTCTTGAACTTGGCCAGGCCATGCTTCCAAACTACATTTGGCCCAAATCTTACAGTATCTAGTCTCCCTGCTTTTGATCTTTTCTGAAATGATAACCCAGATTGAGGTGGGTTTGGTTTCATTCCCACATTTATTGATTTTCTTTCCATAAATAAATAGCTATGGGGTCTATTATGTGTCCAAAGAGTCAATAAAGCACATAGGGAAGCATGTCAAAAATGACGAAGAAAGTTGAATCCAGCAAGAATCTTTCCAGTGCCACCCATGGAGCGAAATCATCCACATTTGCCGTTCACCTTCACTGCCTCCCAAATACCAAACATCAGTTGCTGGCATGTGATTAGTGAGGGAGCTCTGAGTTGATTAAGTGCGGTGACATTTTGAAAAAAGCAGGACATTCCTCATTATCTGCAAATCCGTGGGTATGAGAGAGCTCTCTCGTTCACATATTAGCATTTCCACATCCGTCTCCTCTTCTCTGCAACCTCTAGCAAGGCAGCTTGCCTTATTAGTAACATGTTTGGGATTAACAGCTTTGCTATTGTGTTAGCATCTCTGTCATTACCCAGGGAGGGAAACTGGCAAGTGCTAAGCCGGTTACTAACAGACCTAAACAGTGCCCAGGACGGAATTCACACACGGAAACCAACCTCAAAGCCAAAATGTCCCCAACTACAAGAGAGGTGTATGCATCTTTAACAAAAATGGGCCTCATAATTAGCATAGGACAATTTTTAAGCATGCTAAAACTCTCATGTTGCATTAAAAAGAAATGCCATTTAGGCATTTACAAAGTAATGGAATCTCATTTCCATCTGCTCCAGCCTCCTTTCAACACCTCTCCCCATAGCAGTGCCAAAAGGAGAACAATTCTAGGCTAGCAGCGTGTACTATTTGAGAGCCATCTTGGAGTCATGGATTGGGAGGGGCTAGACCCTGAAAATGGCTGGAAATATTAAAGTGTCTGGTGATGCAGAGTGGGCCCATAGGCTCAAGGGTTTGTGACCTGGCTTTCTACAGCCATGAACTCTGGCCAAAGTCCCTGGCCAGCGCAGGGTCCAATGGAGGGAGCTCAAGAGTAGGAGGTGGGCCAGATGTGTCTGCACCTCCAGTCCTTCTGATGGGATGCAACCATTATGGGAACAGTCCCATCGGTGGGTCACTTTCCCTTAAGCCACCTTAGACTGGAGTTGTAAGCAGGAGACACAGGTGCTCTAGAGAAACTCACCCGTTATTGTGGGCACATGCACATAGTCCCCATCTGGCTTATCACATGGTGCTGCTCTGGAGTGGATGCAAAGAACAGAATGAACACCTCTCACGATAACTCTCTTCCTCTCTTAATGATGACCAGCTCCAAGTCACAGAGGCAGACACTGAAAGTATGGCAAAAAAAAAAAAAAGAAAAGAGGTTTCCTAGACCACTCTGCGACTAAACTCAAGAATCAAGCAAGGGGTGTGCTCTATTTCTAGCTGAAGGTTCCAGCTTCAAACAAGTCTTCCTCCAGCCAGGGTTCTCAGGACCTTCCCAGCTGTTGCTGGAATGGATGCTCACTCTGGGTCATGATTTCTCGTGGGGCTGTGGACCTTTTGGCCCCCAGTTTCTTCCACCACTTTCTCCATAGAGCAAAACATCCTTCTATTGTTAGAAATAGGGCTTACATCCAACACCCCAATTTTAAAACCAAGAGGAAACCCTGGATGACCTCAAACACCTGTGTCAGAGAGCCTGCCATGAGGCTGGGATTCTCAGGGGTCAGAATGATCAGGAAAGCAAGGAAAAGAAAGGCCGGGCTCATGACTTAAAAAGCAAACTATGTTTGCTTCAGAATTTTGCCTGGGGCAGGTCCTATTTCTAGTTTCTAGATCTGGTAACTGAACTTCGTGAAGCAGAAATTTCAGCACTGGGTTTGGCAGGATTTTCTCTGATTTGTGGGCTTTCTTGGTTGAAAAGTCTTACAAAGCAGTAATAACCCAGCTTCACCACGCAAAATATTTAACAAATCACTTTGGTAAAAAGATTAAAAATGTATGACATGGGGGCCAAACCCCCAATTCTAGGACATCCCTTTGTACTTTGGAACACGAGGTGTGTGTCCAAGTGTGTGGGGTCTCAGATTCGCTCTCAGTTTACAGCCAGACCTGAAGGCAACTCACCTAGTGCTTCCCTGGCTCTCACTCTCTCCACACTCTCTGTCCCTTCCCTGAGTGCTTTCCCTTGGGAAAGGGTGAGAGGCGGTCCTTTCTGCGGTTGGGTGGATGTGGGTCAATTTCAACACAGCCCCTCTGGGTGTCACCCGACTGCTTCCGGAAGTACATGCATCCCCCACCAACCCCACCACCAGCTTTAATTTGCCTGGTTGGTACATCCATTTCTGAGTCCCAGAAAGTCACGCTTTGTCCTATCTCCCTGCAGTGTAACTAGATGAGAAATCCCCAAACAGGTGGCTTCCTGCAGTTTGCAAACAGTGACCTGACCTCTAGCCTGAGCACACTTGCTGTCCAGGCCCTTCTCTGGACCCTTCCTCCTGTGCTTAAGAAGACAAAGAACTGAAAATCCCTCTGCGGTCAGAAGTCCAGGACAAGTAACAATCCCGGCCTTCTCAGTTCTAAACTCACCTTTCTAAACTCTGAATATTCATCTCATTAAAATATTTTTTCCTGTCAGAATTCAGTTTCAGAGAAAGACACTTAAGTAGATCAAAAACATTAATACATCAGAGAAGGCTCGAGTTAAAAAATCGCTGAATTGAAGCTACATTGGGTCTCATCCACGATGCTGCCCGCCTGCCTGCCTTTCTTCCCTCCCTCCCTTCCTTCCTTCCTTCCTTCCTTCCTTCCTTCTTTCCTTTTTCTTTCTTTTCTTCATGTGTGTCCGCCACCTACATTTTACCCAAGGTATGAAATGTGTCTTACGAACAAGTGTGTACATGTGTGTGTATGTGTATGTTTCCATATGCGTTCACCTGTCCCCTGGAATCTTCCCACAGGTGGAAGCTGGCACGATTTAAGGCTGACATTAGTGGGCTTTAACATACAGACCACTTAGACCACAGTGTCTGGGGGTGTGGGAGGATGCAGATTGGAAGCTGCTTACGCTGCTCTCCAAACCCCACTGGGAAGAATGACTGTGGCTCCAGCCCATCCTCTCAGGGTTTCTTCATTCCCCTTCTTTAGTGCTGGATGGAAGAATTACAAGGGCAAAGGGTTCCAGGCAAAGAACTGAACCCTCCGAGAAGTTGCTCACTTCTCCAAAGTGTTGTATTTCTTCTTCCCAGAAGATCATTGTCTCATGTCACCATCATCTAGGAGTAGGCCTCCCTGTGCAACCTTTCATCTTCCACTGAGGAAAAGAAAATGTTTTGACTCTGGGAGAAAGAGGGTAGAGATGGTCGGGGCTCCCCTAGGGCCCCTCTGACATCCAGGTCCCATCAGCTGGTTTGGGGAAGCAGTGCCCGCCAGAGGGCAACTCACGAGCAGGACGAGGTACCCACAGATCACAGCCGCTAAAACGCTGGTTGAGTCTGGTCTGTGAATTGAACCTCTTATACTAAAAATATTATTTGTTGTCTATCTGAAATCTAAATTTAACTGAGCATTCTGTGTTTTTATTTATTAAATTTGACACTAATTGGATATCTGCAGGAAAAACAGAGAGGACATTTATACCTGTGGAGCAATACTATTCTGCGCTGTGAGGGGCCAGGAATGGCAGGAATACCGAAACCATGTCTAAAGGGCATTGAAGAACCTTCTTGGAGCCATCAGCAATACTGCTATTGTGACTTGCTAGGGAAGACAATCATAGCCAAGAAAAAAATTGAGGAGTCTTCTCTCTTCTTTTCTCCTCACATCTGGTGAATACATCTTTAAGTGTTCAAACAGGGACATTTTTTTTTTCAGTAATAAGTATACTGGGGCAAAAGGTGTAAACCAGGACAGTTCCAGGCAAACTAGGCTGGCTGTTTGTTCACTCTAATTAACCACCAAATTCAGTATATGATGATCCATTGTCCTTTTGAGCTATCAACTCCCTCAAGATGGGGATCTCTGAATAATTGTTAAACTAAATTGAAAATTACTTAACTCCCTCCGTTTTCCCACCATATGTCATCCCGGGTTTGTGGATAGCCAGAGGTTTATCTGTCCCTATGCAACTGAACTGTAAGCCAAACTTCCTTCATACCTGTAAGGAAAGCTGAGAAGAGTAGGACCAGAAGGAATCCACACTAGCTTACCGAGTTTGGAGGCTTCTGTATCTGGAAACCAATTTGTGACACACACAAATGCATCTGAGGAACTGAGCATTTTAAAGCAGGGCAGCACTTCTCAAGGCTGAATTGTGTTAACTAGCCAGTGGTTCTGAGGGCAGAGAAACACACACCCAAACAGCAGCAGGTGGTTGCACTGAGCCAAAAACTCACCCCTTCTGGAGAGGGTGGGGGAAAGGAACCAGCTCAAGTCTGTCAATAAATGCTGTGTGACCCCCCTTCCCTAGCCCTGATCTGCAGTAATTTGATTTTTACTCCCAAACCACTTGTTTTGTCTCCATAAATTTAATGTATGTAATGATCCAGTCCCTACAAAGTTCTCTCTGGTGGGGATTTTGAGGAGGAAGTGGCAAGGAGTCATCACTGGCCTCCAATTCTGTTTTTGTCAACCTCCATCATCCATTCTGCAGCGGAGACCTCTCCTGCACCGTGGGGCAGGCTAGTTTCTCATGCAAACAGCCCCAGGGCCCTGTTGATGTCCCAAAAGAGCATCATCAGCTTCCAGTTACACACATGTGGCAGTTACACACATGTGGACTTTTTTTTTTTTTTTTTTTTTAGCACTTTTCAGATAGACTGCATTTCCCTGTGGATCTGTAAATAAAACCTGTAGGGCCAAGCACCTTGTCATCAGGTACCCAATGGAGTGGGAAATTCACCTTTCCTTTTACGGTTTGTTTGAGACGTAAGATCAATGTAGGATCAACAATCCAAAGACTCAGTTGGACCAAGTTATTGAACCCATTCTAGCTTGGAGGAGTGAGTTGCTCTAAGAAGGATAAAGTTGCTAAGTTTCAACGTGAAAATCTGGGCAGGCAGAACAGAGACACCCCGAATGCTGATGAAGGCTGTAACTTGAAAGATGGATTCACCCTCGCCGATTTTTTTCAGGTGTTTTAATCTCTAAAGATGTTATAGTCTATGGCGGAAAATTGTGTGTTTTGAAAAAGTCTGAATTTGATAATAATTTTATCATTTTTTTTCCTCTGGTATAGTTCAGTCTTTTTAAAGTAGTGATATCAGAAGTCACTAAGTTATATTGCACATTAAAGGTGATAGTAACAGCTGTTCATAGCTGAGAAGCAACCCTTTCTCAGGCTAGCCAGAATTCATTTTATTGAAAATGAGTCTATGCTTATCTCCTTGAAGGTTTTCATGGTGATTTCAACTAATATGTGGAAGGGAAGGAGGGGAAGAGGAAAGACTCGGTGATGGCTACAGCAGGCAAACCATATGCTACCGCATGGGCCTGAGGACAATCTCAGACGTCTTGCAAACAATCACCCACACAAGGTTTTGTTGTTGTTGTTGTTGTTGTTGTTGTTTGATCTTGTTTTCTTTTTCTTTTTTTTCTTTTTGAGATGGAGTCTTGCTCTGTCATCCAGGCTGGAGTGCAGTGATGCGATATCGGCTCACTGCAACCTCTGCCTCCCGGGTTCAAGCAATTTTTCTGCCTCAGCCTCCTGAGCAGCTGGGTCTACAGGAGCGCACCAACACACCTGGATAATTTTTGCATTTTTAGTAGAGACAGGTTTTCACCATGTTGGCCAGGCTGGTCTTGAACTCCTGACCTCAGGTGATCCACCCGCCTCGGCCTCCCAAAATGTTGGGATTACAGGCATGAGCCACTGCGCCTGGTCTGTTCTTGTTTTTTTAATGAGTTAGTGGCTAACATGGAAGGGGGAATGCATTTTTGCATAAAAATCCACATTTCTATTACTTCCCTTGAAAATACAAAAGATCTATTCACTGGCACTAGGTAGGGGCTGTGTCTTTTTAATTGCTTCCTCCACTTGTTGCAAACTGACCTAAGCTATTTGCTGTCCACAAATGTTAAGTTTGGCTGAGTCCCTTCCACTCTCTATTACTTCTTAATGCTGACACCAAATACCAGTTGCCAGTGATCATACTTGAGGTAGTGGTTTTCTTAGGCTCAGAAGCTTCAACCATTTATGTTTCCTGCCTGGGCCCTCCATCTCCAGTGAAGAATGATTGGATTTGTCCCCAAATATCTGCCTCAGGTATGCCTGAAATTTCCCCATTACTACTCATCACTTTGGGTTATTTAACTCCTTATGTCATCCATCCTCTATGAAAATCAACGCAAATACTTCTGAAAGAGGAAATGTAGTGTTACTTTTCTAACATTAAATTGGTATGGATTTAATGAGGTCACTCTTTGCCTACTTGTGTCCAAAAAGAAACATTTATCTTGTAGAAAACTGGGTTGGATGGCAGGGTGCTGCCCAGAGTTATTCCAGGCCTGTGGAATAACTCTTCACCTGTTTTTAGGGAAAGTGCCTCCAAGTAAATGCTACAGGAGGCAGACCTGGAGCATGGTGGGGAGGGGTGGAGTAGGTACCACCTAGAGAAAGTGTCAAAGTGCTTGTGTTTTAGGGGACCCAAAGAATAACAGTCTTCTTCCTTGCCAGAATTCAGAATGAGATAAGAGGTAGTAGGCACAGAAGTTGGACAAGTAAGGATCTGACTAACAGCTTTTTACTTATTAGAACTGAATTAAAGAACATGGCTTAGATGTGGGGACCAGATGGGCTTGCTAACACTCTGCTGCTGTGAATCTGATGTCCCCCATGAAATCAGGAGCCTCACTCCCAGGGTGAGGCCTTTTCTCCACGGCCCACAAACAGACAGACACCTATATCTGTGGGCAGGTGTGTGAAGAGAAAAGGAAGAAGAGGGGCCTGAGCCAAGTATGACCATTTCTTCTTTCCAACTCCTGGTCAGTTAACTCACCACTTTTCAGGAGGCAAGTGCTGGGGTGATCAATGAATGAGGAGGGGGAAGAAAACCAAGTACCCCATGGATTTACTATTGTGGGAAATGAGTAGGTGCTTCTAATGACAACCTATGGGTTGTGCAGTTCTGGAGCCAGAGAAATAGAGTCTTTGCCATCTGAATGTTCCTCTTGGCAAATGGAAGCCCAGAGCACTGGTCCAGGTGAGGTTCTAGAATAGGGAGAGTAAGAAGTGCTGGGCCATGGCTGTGGCATGTAGAGCCATGAGATTGAGAGAGTCCAGATGGAAAAGAAGACTTGGGAAAGAATATGGGCATAAAATGTCTCCATGGATACAGGCCACAGGAACAGCAGGAAAGATCCAGAGGGTTCTGGAGGGCGAGGAGGAGCAGGATGGAGCCTGTTACCAGAAGTACTTGAAACCTCTTACTGAGACCCTTCAATCTCTCCTCTGAGGAGCTGTCAAGGGGAAGAGGACAGCATCTGTTTTTATAACTTCCAAGTGAACATAGTCCTCTATTTTACACCTAATAGGTGCTCATTAAATTATTTGGTAGTTGAATTGAAGAGACTCTTCTAAAAATTAGTAAAGCAAAGAAAAGTAGGCAAAAAATGAATAATCCATAGGCTTACCCTTCTAAGGAATGTATGTAGTTTAAAAGAGGATCTGGTTGTAGTAAATTCATGTGTAACTGATAGAATATGCAGACATGTTTGGACTCAAAGGTCTTATGAGAAGTTTGAATTTCTTCCCAACATACACACATTCCCTAGAAGTCCAAGGTTAGCAATTTGGTGCCATACTTAGTCAAATCCCTTCCACTGTTTGAATTTTATGGCTTCTTCTAGGGAAGATCAGCTTTCCTTTCATTTTTGGCATTGGTCTGCCTATTAAGATCTATAGATCTTATTAGGTCTTAGAAATACATATTCATGACAGCAATTCCTATCTGGAGGATTTATTAGGAAATTTAATGTTTGCCATAGTAATAGAGATTAAAAGTAGGGCCACCACCTCAAAACTCAAATCTCCTTACAGAATTATAGAATTCACATACATCACAGAATCCACATAAATTGCAGAGTAACTGCCATATATGACAATTGTAAAGCCAATGGAATGTGATGCAGTAAAGTTAGATTTTATATTTATTTTGCCTTTTTATCAAGTAAGTGGAGAGTTGCTGATGTCAGGAAAGTTTCTAATTGAGAATCCCTAATGCACAGTGTCCTGATGAGTGGTGACCTTCTCAGCGAGGACTGACAACCACATGGGTTCCTACTTCATGACCAGACCAGGGTCACCATGGAGACATTTCTCATTGGATCAGCTTATTGTAAGTATTAGGTTTCAGCCTTTGAGCATATATTGCTGGTTTTCAGTTACTTATAGCTTTAGAACATCTGCTTTTTCATAGCAAAAAAAAAAAAAAAGCAAGAAGAGGAAAGAAGAAGGAAAAAATCTCTTAAGGAAGCGTTTAAAAGCTGAACTGATAGATTTGGCAATTTTCATTTGTGGCAGCAGTAACAGGCTTTACAGGGGCAGTATGACTCCAATATTAAAGAATAAACGCTTTAATATTGTTAAATACATCATAGCAGGTTTTATAGCAAACTTCACAATAAAGTTAGATGTTTCAGTATCAAAAAGTCACACACATTGCTTTAATGGTATCTACATGTTATGGATTGTAACGGCCTGTTATGACATCATCTGTTAGGAATTTACTATGAATGCATGAGGAGGTGGTTCAAAAAAGCTCCTTCTAATAAGATGCCATGGAGTGTAACTATATCTAATGACAATTGGTCAATTGTGAATAAAGTATTTTCAAAGAGGACTATTGCTTTAAGCTCTATTAAAACGTTAATGGGGCTTAGCAAGAAGTCTCCTTTCTTGCCTACTATTCTCTCATCTGAAAAGCCACAGTCCTATGAGACTCTCCCCAGCTCCCAGAGACTACATTGTTTGGAAGGCAGTTGGAGATCATTTTGGCTGCAGACAAGGTTTTCAATTTAGCAGCACAACAAACTTTGAAATTAATGCTAGACCTAGAGGTGATTCAGATGGGCTGTAAGTTTTTAAGCTCCTTCCTGTGAATTCTATCCTGTTTGTCTCTCTGCTTTTAGATGCCATAGGAAACATCTGATTGAAATGGAACTCACTGACCTAAAGCTCCTAAAAGAAAATTTTCTAGGTCGGTGACAGACAAGTTGGCTGCTTCAGAAAAGGTATTTACTGTAATTCTGGAGATCATATTGGGTGGCAAACTTGCTGCCTGTGAGTGCAATCCAGCCCACAGGTTCATTCTGTGTGACAGGCACTGTGTTTAAAAGGTAAGAATTGGAGGGCCTTTAAGTGGGAAGTGCCCTCTCCAGTTTACAGCGAGCCTCATCATTTCCTATTTTCCTAGACTTAGCTGCATGACACATTACATGTCACCTGCCAGGCCTCTGAAAACGTGAAAATCATGACCTTCAGGCATTCTGTTCATGGTCCATCCCTGTTCCCTGTGCCGTAGGTTTGACTTGAGGTTTCTCACCGATGCCTCCCACAGCTGGGCCTTGTTCCTCACAAAGAGTTTCTGGTGAAACCAGAGTCATAAAGACTGGATTAAGAGGAAAGTCCAAGGAATCCCAGGATCTAAGAGCTTGCAGGAAAACTTAAGAATTTGGGATCCTGCAACCCCTGATGAGCAACCTGAGACACAGAGAAGGGAAATGCCTTGGAAAGGTCAGCCCCAGAAGGAAGAGAGCAGAGAGGGAAACCCAGGACTAGTGATTCCCCATCCTGTATGCTGCACCCACCACCCCATGCAGCTGGCCTGAATGATTGGTGTAGCTCTTCCCCACATTACATTACTAGAGAGTGTGTCTTTTACAAAGCCACCATCCACACACACAGAGTGGCACCAGCTGTGCCCCCAACCCCTCTTACACTAGACCGCTGTGTCTGGTGACTTGAAAGTCAAGGCCAATGTGGTCACACTAAGGCCACTAAGTCTTAAAGAAAAGTACTTCTCTATCATTGGCAGAGAACTTTAGGCTGGAGACAGATTAAAGTTTAAAACAAATCCAAGGAGTCAACTTTGTAGACAACACAGGTTATTTAAGCCTCTGTTCCTTCCTTGTTAGAGTACACTGAAACTTTTCTTCAGAGCTGACCCTGGAAGTAGGCAGAAAGGTTGCTGTCTCTTTAAGTTGCCTTAAACTACCTCAGGAGAGCTTCCATCAGCCAAAAATCCCCTTGTAGAGCAGCCCTTCCATTCTTAACCAAGGCAAAAATACTTGAAATTCAGTTAATAGCAATTCATTCATATGAGCTAAATGTTGCCCCCTTGAAGCATTGTGCTTTGTGAAAAAAAAATTCCTGGAAGGGGAGAGGTCTGGATTGGTTGGCTCAATTAGCTTTTCTTGTGAGTGGAAGGTATTGAGGGCAGGGAGAACCCTGAGAATTAGTGAGAGGCAGAAGAGCAGAACAAAGAGGTGTTGAGATAGGGACATTGGCAAACAAAGAAGCTAGAGGTAAAGGGGTTAATGAAAGAGATATCCAAAGGAAACCACTGGTGTCATATAACAGTGGGGGCATCTACGGGCAGGAGAGCATGATCGGGCCACTGAGGCTGCTCTACCAGGGGTTGGCTATAGCCTCCCACCCACTACCCTTGAAATTCTTAGTCCCCAACTCCCACCAAGATTTTCAGCAAATACCTCCAAGGAGCTGAAAGAACACAAGAACCTGAAGTAGTAACTCAGTGGCTGGTCCATGAGCTTAATAAGTATCTGTTGAATGAATAAATCGAATATTTCCAGTGCATCCCTCTGAAGCCATCTTGATTATTAAAGCCTTCTTGCTTGGTCTCTAGAGCATTTGATCAAGGGTGTGGTGCCTATGAAATAGGTTCTAATTCCATGAGGTGTGGAGTGGAATGGACCTGGAATCTGTACTTTGCATTTTGTGGGATTATCCTTGGTTGAAGTTGTTTCTTACGCCAGTGGAACAGAGGCTTCATTCATAATTCATGCATTTGACATCTCTGGCAAGTATTGCTTACCAGATGGGATTCTCAAAAGTAAGAGAAACAGAAAGCAGGTTGCTCCATAGAGTTGGAGTGAAATCACAGGTGGAGGTATGGTATGAACTGAAGTTTTCTAGTTAAGGCAGAGACCTTTGAGAGGTCACTGAGTTGCAACTTCTATTGGTTCTACAAGGTAATGAGAGGCGAAGATGAAGCAATAAGACAGAAATGCTACCTCTGGAAGCTGATGGCCACCGCTGTCTTCTAGGAGGGAAAACAAGGCCTAGAATGACTAAGAGGCTGCTTATTGTTACAGGTTAGCCCTGGAGTAGAATAGGCCCAAACCAATATTGCAAGGAAAATGGGAAGGAATAGACACAGGAAGTGTATTTGTGTGCGTGCATGCATGCATGCATGCGTGTGTGTGTGTGTGTGTGTGTGTATGTGTGTCGGAGGTGGAAGCAGGGCTAACCCATCAGCTAATCATTTGGCTGCAGTAGAAGGGAGATGAGAACTGCTTAAAAGATTTGAGGCCTACAAAACTGAGATAACTATTATATTAGCAGCAAAAACTAGGCAATTCTGGGAAGGAGAGAGTGAGCTGAAACTGTCTTTGGATAATTTAGAACAGAACGAGCATATCTTGTTTGATTTTTCATTTTACTTTGGTCTTTTGCCATGGTAGAATATTATATACATTCAATGGAATTTTGTATTAGGAAAGTGTTAAATGCATCAAAATTTCCATGTAGACCAACGTCTCATGCATTAGGGCATTTATGGGGTGAGGGTCAGAAATATGTATCCAAAAAATGCCTATTTCTTAGTTCACAGTTTTATCTTCCTCATCATTTCTGCTATGAAGCCAACATTTTCTCAGATTTGGAATACTTTTCTCACTCATGTACTCATATACATACATATATATATATAAATAAATCTCTTTCCAGACACATAATTCCAGGAACTTTATAATGCCCTTGTTATTAGTCTTTTGATAAAATTTTCTAATTAAGTCAGTGTGACACTCGGCCAAAGAACAGAATTACTTCAGAATATCCTCATGTTTCTTTTTCGGTAGAGTTTACCCTGAAAGCAAGACAAAGAAATCAATTTCAGCTGCCATTAGAGAGATTTAGGTTGGACTGGGAGAAGAACTCCCAGACTGCAAGAACCTGGCAGAAGCGCTATGTGGGGAACTTAAAATCCTCATCTCTAGGGAATTCTAGAGAGAAGTGAAACAACCACTCACATACAGAATTGCCTTAGTGAAAATAATCGTGTCCAGGAAAATCCTCTTTGTTTCAAAAATTTTAATGACCTTCAATTCTGCATTGCCACACTATCTCATGACTTGGCTCAGAAAGCATAAGCATTTTCATAGTGAAATGTGGAAGACATTGTTAGTACCCGTCCAATCTCCATTCCCCAGTCCCTGAAAACTGATTTCTCCCCACCATAATGGGTCCTAAAATTCATGTGGTGCCATGTGGCCCTGTTGGGGTCCCATCACCACCCAGGGAAGGGCTGATTGGAGTGGGATAGCCATTCAATCCAAGAGGTATTATTCAAGCAGATATAAGCCAATTCTATTCTCTCTTCTGGGGTGTGGCATCAGGACTGAGCAAGCAGACCAGCAATGGTTAAGAGCGCAGACTCTCGAGCCAGGCTGCCTGGGTTTGACGTCCAAATCTACTACTCATTTGCTATGGGAATTCAGATGTGTAACTTAGCTTCTCTGCCTCAATTTTATCTGTAAAATGGGGATAAACATTATAGTTTAGATGAGAGGATTAAATAAGTTAATACAACATGTAAACTGCTTGGAGTAGAGTCTGAACTGTGGCATGCACTATCTGAGGGTTGGCTAATTTGTGACCTTGCCTGGTCACATGAATTAAAGAGCTGTAGGTCTGGGAATTGAAGACACTGTGGAATGATCAACTTCAGGCTTGGACCTGAATAAGGAGGGAAAGACAGTCTTCAGGACAAGATGAGAAAAAAGAATGGAGTGAAAAGGCAAATCAGGAGACCAGGAAGGCCTACAGATAGAGCAGGTGCTTTGATTTTTCATGGTTTTCTGGCTCCTGGTTCTGGTCTGTCCTAAGTCTGAACTCACTTTAGCCTGTTCAGTTCCATGAGATACCTATCTGTCCTTATAAGAAATGCTACTTTTTTGGCTTACACTAGTTTGAGAGAGTTTCTATTACTTGAAACTAAGAATCCTTGGTGAGGAGAGTTAGGTTTACACTCAATTGCCCTTGCACACAAATTTTAAAGAAACCAGAACAGAAAGAGTACTTCAGGGAAAAGACACTGCAGATTCCATTTTATTTTTTTTGTTATTATACTTTTAGGGTACATGTGCACAATGTGCAGGTTAGATACATATGTATACATGTGCCATGCTGGTGTGCTGCACCCACTAACTTGTCATCTAGCATTAGGTATATCTCCCAATGCTATCCCTTCCCCCACACCCCACCCCACAACAGTCCCCAGAGTGTGATGTTCCCCTTCCTGTGTCCATGTGTTCTCATTGTTAAATTCCCACCTATGAGTGAGAATATGCGGTGTTTGGTTTTTTGTTCTTGTGATAGTTTACTGAGAATGATGATTTCCAGTTTCATCCATGTCCCTACAAAGGACATGAACTCATCGCTTTTTATGGCTGCATAGTATTCCATGGTGTATATGTGCCACATTTTCTTAATCCAGTCTATCATTGTTGGACATTTGGGTTGGTTCCAAGTCTTTGCTATTGTGAATAATGCAGCATAAACATACGTGTGCATGTGTCTTTATAGCAGCATGATTTATAGTCTTTTGGGTATATACCCAGTAATGGGATGGCTGGGTCAAATGGTATTTCTAGTTCTAGATCCCTGAGGAATCGCCACACTGACTTCCACAATGGTTGAACTAGTTTACAGTCCCACCAACAGTGTAAAAGTGTTCCTATTTCTCCACATCCTCTCCAGTACCTGTTGTTTCCTGACTTTTTAATGATTGCCATTCTAACTGGTGTGAGATGGTATCTCATTGTGGTTTTGATTTGCATTTCTCTGATGGCCAGTGATGATG